>NC_136791.1:3043469-3084933 GCF_951216825.1 Electrona antarctica | reverse complement strand
ATGAAAACGAGTGCTTCCAAACTCCAACACTTTTATTATTAAATTATCACCTATAGTAAGAGAAATCTATGAAAATCTGGGAACTAAATCGTTACCAAGAAATTTCTTCACCAATGTGTTTCTAAAGGTGTCTAATAACATGTACTAAAAGTTTGAAATTCAACTCCCGTGGGAAATTTGAGTTATTAGCATAATATGTGACCATACCCTTAACATCCTATATAAGGCAAAAAAGTCCAAATTTCATCATTCTTTAAGTAACATGTGACATATGAAACTAGGGTGTTTGCATGATTCTGAATTCATTCCAAGCATTAGTTTTGCACAAAAAACACTCCTTGGGAGGAAAACGGCCACACAAACGTGATGAGGTCAGCACATTTGGTCAAGTGGATATGGCCTAATTTAGCCCAAGGAGTGTTTTTTGTGCAAAACTAATGATTCAGAATCATGAAATCACCCTAGTTGCATATGTCACATGCTACTTAAAGGGGCATTCCACTCATTTTCAACATTTTACTATGTCATTAATATACCTTAGAGCTGTTGTGTGGAAATAATAAAAAAAGTCCCCCCCATTCTGTGTTTCCTAGAACTAGAGGTCTGAAAAAAATCATTAACATGGTGAAACACATCTTGATGATGTCATCAAGATGTGTTTCACCATGTTAATGATTTTTTTCATAATTACAGTTCTAAGAAACACAGAATGGGGGGACTTTTTTATTATTTCCACACAACAGCTCTAAGGTATATTAATGACATAGTAAAATGTTGAAAATGGGTGGTTTTCCCCTTTAAAGAATGATGAAATTTGGACTTTTTTGCCTTATATAGGATGTATTAAGGGTATGGTCACATATTATGCTAATAACTCAAATTTCCCACGGGAGTTGAATTTCAAACTTTTAGTACATGTTATTAGACACCTTTAGAAACACATTGGTGAAGACATTTCTTGGTAACGATTTAGTTCCCAGATTGGTCAAATACCTGATAAAATGCCCTTACTACTACTGTACACATAATTTCTTGACTGAAAGTAGCTCATAACATGTCTATGGTGGATTTCTATGAAACAAACCTTTGCAGAAAAAGGATAATTCAAGTCCAAAATAGGGATTTGGGCTGCTGCCAGTCTGAACGTAGCCTGATCGAATCACATCCTCCAGAGCTGCAATGTTCTTTATCATTTGGCACACAATGCCAAAAAGTCCAAATTTCATCATTCTTTAAGTAACATGTGACATATGAAACTAGGGTGTTTGCATGATTCTGAATTCATTCCAAGCATTAGTTTTGCACAAAAAACACTCCTTGGGAGGAAAACGGCCACACAAACGTGATGAGGTCAGCACATTTGGTCAAGTGGATATGGCCTAATTTAGCCCAAGGAGTGTTTTTTGTGCAAAACTAATGATTCAGAATCATGAAATCACCCTAGTTGCATATGTCACATGCTACTTAAAGGGGCATTCCACTCATTTTCAACATTTTACTATGTCATTAATATACCTTAGAGCTGTTGTGTGGAAATAATAAAAAAAGTCCCCCCCATTCTGTGTTTCCTAGAACTAGAGGTCTGAAAAAAATCATTAACATGGTGAAACACATCTTGATGATGTCATCAAGATGTGTTTCACCATGTTAATGATTTTTTTCATAATTACAGTTCTAAGAAACACAGAATGGGGGGACTTTTTTATTATTTCCACACAACAGCTCTAAGGTATATTAATGACATAGTAAAATGTTGAAAATGGGTGGTTTTCCCCTTTAAAGAATGATGAAATTTGGACTTTTTTGCCTTATATAGGATGTATTAAGGGTATGGTCACATATTATGCTAATAACTCAAATTTCCCACGGGAGTTGAATTTCAAACTTTTAGTACATGTTATTAGACACCTTTAGAAACACATTGGTGAAGACATTTCTTGGTAACGATTTAGTTCCCAGATTGGTCAATATAAAATAGCTCAAGGCTGTATTGCTGATTACTTAGCTTAGGACCCCCGCAGTGGTGTCCGGTTAGAACTTAAACCAGGATGCTTCGACTTCTGCCTTCTCCCTGAAGCCGACCCTCTATATATTCTCCGACCAGGCTTGTCACGATGACTAAGCCAGTTAGATCTATCCATATATGGTTCTATCCATATATGGTTCTACCATATCTATCGATATCAGCACTAGGTCGGCTCGGGCCCAAATATAGGGATTGTCATACTAAACATGTCATATATCATATAGCCCAACGTCCTAGTCAGAGTCTTCGTTACAGCCACCCCAGATTTCACGTTGAAATCTATACCGCATCCAGAAGACTCAGACAATTGTCCTTTCTTTCGGCTAGGTTCTAACAGGCCAGGCTTGGTAGTTATCCAGCAAGGGAGGCTCTCGAAGATGTTAATCTCTCTCCATTAGTCTGCTGACGATCTGTGTATGCTCACAATCCAAGCTATTTGGCGATCAATGCTCCCTCAATATTATTGACTTGGTTTGGCTGTACGGCAGGAGATACCTCGGAAGATACAGCCACCCCGTGCAAAACTTGAAGATCTCTCATGATTCTGATACGCAACTCTTCAGGTTGACCCCTCAATCCGACCTGCTTGGCAACTGTGTGTAACAAAATGGTTCGCCCCGAACCATCATCCAGAACTGCATATACTTCCATTACTTTGCCACAATTGCAAATTAGAACTTTGCACACCTTTAACATGACATTTCTCCCTTTAGGCGGTGGATAGCCCACATGCAAGGACTCTCCTGCTATAGTCAAAATTGCTGGCTGCGGTAATTCCTGCAGGTAAATCCTGTCCCGTCTCGATCTTAGGTGTCCTAGGGTTCCGCAAATGTTCATCTGCTCTCCGGTTCAACCGGCTCCTATTAATACTGTGAAAAGCCAGAGGGTGCCTTCCACCACAGTTCACTCCTAGTCTGTAGTTTACAGTTTCTTGCCTGATGACGACGTCCATTGCTGATAACACAGCTTCATCTGTCATATCAAATCTCGTCGTTTGAACCTGCCGCATACCCCAAGATGGTGTGTGCCGCTATTACAGTAATGCCATCTTGCTGGTTACTTGGTGTACGATCGGCAGAATTGGGTGCTACTACCGTACAATGGATGATGACTGTTCGTCTCCGGTTATGCTCATGGTCATTTCTGCGAGAGTGACCGTCCAGCCTCCTTGCTGGACTACTTCGGTCCCTATGAACCTGGACTTCTGGTCTGTCAGCTTGCACTTTCATCTCGATATCCTATCGGTGAACGAAGCCTCTGCCGTCCTCCGACTGCTCCAACATCTATGGGAGGGTTGATATAGCTCCGATGCCCTTGCATCATCATGCTGTCCAGACAATGCTCTCATGATATCCACCAGAGCCTTTTGGCCCTAGTGACATCTAAAGCTCTAGGTGAAAGCCTTCGTTACACTCTGCCACCCCCAGATTTCCCATGGAAATCTGTACCATATCTAGAAGGCTTGAACAGTAGACCCCTCAGGCCACCCCAATACAAGCATACGGAGGCTTGAACATCAAGCGTCAGCCATTCAGACCACCCCATTGAGGGCGTCCAGGCGTCCCGCTTTCTTTCTTTGATGTTACGGTGGGTCATAAAAAACCTCAAGATCAAATCACATGCCACCCATTAAGGGCGTTCCCTGTCAATGGGTCAGAGTCAGCCAATCCGTGCAGTTCCAGTTTGAAGTAACGCCCTCTTGACCGTATCAAAGGTGGTCCACAGCTTCGGACCCAGGCTTCTACAACACCACGCCATCACTTCAACCCTGGCGTCTACGACACGACGCCATCACTTCGACCCTGGCGTCTACAACACGACGCCATCACTTCAACCCTGGCGTCTACAACACGACGCCATCACTTCGACCCTGGCGTCTACAACACGACGCCATCACTTCAACCCTGGCGTCTACAAGACCACGCCACCACTTCGACCCTGGCGTCTACAACACCACGCCACCACTTCGACCCTGGCGTCTACAACACGACGCCATCACTTCAACCCCGGCCACTTTCAGGGAGGTGATCATGTCCAGTGCTCTCTCTCTCTCTCCTGCACATCACCAGTGCTCTGCACATCACCAGTGCTCTCTCTCCTGCACATCACCAGTGCTCTCTCTCTCCTACACATCACCAGTGCTCTGCACATCACCAGTGCTCTCTCTCCTGCACATCACCAGTGCTCTCCCTCCTGCACATCACCAGTGCTCTCTCTCCTGCACATCACCAGTGCTCTGCACATCACCAGTGCTCTCTCTTTCCTGCACATCACCAGTGCTCTCTGACTCTAAGGGCCGGGGAGGTCTCACGGCTCCGAGATTCTGGCATCCAGATTCTGGCAACAGGGTGGGTCTCACAGCTTCGAGACGCTGCTGCTCACCTAAGGAGCAGCCAGGACCGCCAGAGCGTTCGTGCTCTGGCGGCAACAGGGCGGTCTCACAGCTTCGAGACGCTGCTGCTCACCTAACGGAGCAGCCAGGACCGCCAGAGCTATCAGGCTCTGGCAGCAACAGAGTGGGTCTCACAACTTCGAGACCCTGCTGCTCACCTAAGGAGCAGCCAGGACCGCCAGAGCGTTCATGCTCTGGCGGCAACAGGGTGGGTCTCACAGCTTCGAAACCCTGCTGCTCACCTAAGGAGCAGCCAGGACCGCCAGAGCGTTCATGCTCTGGCGGCAACAAAGTGGGTCTCACAGCTTCGAGACCCTGCTGCTCACCTAAGGAGCAGCCAGGACCGCCAGAGCGTTCATGCTCTGGCGGCAACAGAGTGCATCTCACCGCTTCGAGATGCTGCTGCTCACCTGCGGAGCAGCCAGGACCGCCAGAGCGTTCATGCTCTGGCGGCAACAGAGTGGGTCTCACAGCTTCGAGACCCTGCTGCTCACCTAAGGAGCAGCCAGGACCGCCAGAGCGTTCATGCTCTGGCGGCAACAGAGTGCATCTCACCGCTTCGAGATGCTGCTGCTCACCTGCGGAGCAGCCAGGACTGCCAGAGTGTTCAGACTCTGGCAGCGACTGGGTTACCATCTGGTTAGAATCTTGCCACTGAGTCATAGAAGCTACTCAAGGTATCTGGCTTGTATCATATAAAATAGCTCAAGGCTGTATTGCTGATTACTTAGCTTAGGACCCCCGCAGTGGTGTCCGGTTAGAACTTAAACCAGGATGCTTTGACTTCTGCCTTCTCCCTGAAGCCGACCCTCTATATATTCTCCGACCAGGCTTGTCACGATGACTAAGCCAGTTAGATCTATCCATATATGGTTCTATCCATATATGGTTCTACCATATCTATCGATATCAGCACTAGGTCGGCTCGGGCCCAAATATAGGGATTGTCATACTAAACATGTCATATATCATATAGCCCAACGTCCTAGTCAGAGTCTTCGTTACAGTCACCCCAGATTTCACGTTGAAATCTATACCGCATCCAGAAGACTCAGACAATTGTCCTTTTTTCCGCTAGGTTCTAACAGGCCAGGCCTGGTAGTTATCCAGCAAGGGAGGCTCTCGAAGATGTTAATCTCTCTCCATTAGTCTGCTGACGATCTGTGTATGCTCACCATCCAAGCTATTTGGCGATCAATGCTCCCTCAATATTATTGACTTGGTTTGGCTGTACGGCAGGAGATACAGCCACCCCGTGCAAAACACCGCTTCGAGATGCTGCTGCTCACCTGCGGAGCAGCCAGGACCGCCAGAGCGTTCATGCTCTGGCGGCAACAGAGTGGGTCTCACAGCTTCGAGACCCTGCTGCTCACCTAAGGAGCAGCCAGGACCGCCAGAGCGTTCATGCTCTGGCGGCAACAGAGTGCATCTCACCGCTTCGAGATGCTGCTGCTCACCTGTGGAGCAGCCAGGACTGCCAGAGTGTTCAGACTCTGGCAGCGACTGGGTTACCATCTGGTTAGAATCTTGCCACTGAGTCATAGAAGCTACTCAAGGTATATGGGTTGTAAAGCCAGATACCTTGGTTAGCTTCTATGTTTAGTATGACAATCCCTATATTTGGGCCCGAGCCGACCTAGTGCTGATATCGATAGATATGGTAGAACCATATATGGATAGAACCATATATGGATAGATCTAACTGGCTTAGTCATCGTGACAAGCCTGGTCGGAGAATATATAGAGGGTCGGCTTCAGGGAGAAGGCAGAAGTCAAAGCATCCTGGTTTAAGTTCTATCCATATATGGTTCTATCCATATATGGTTCTACCATATCTATCGATATCAGCACTAGGTCGGCTCGGGCCCAAATATAGGGATTGTCATACTAAACATGTCATATATCATATAGCCCATGTCCTAGTCAGAGTCTTCGTTACAGCCACCCCAGATTTCACGTTGAAATCTATACCGCATCCAGAAGACTCAGACAATTGGCTAGGTTCTAACAGGCCAGGCCTGGTAGTTATCCAGCAAGGGAGGCTCTCGAAGATGTTAATCTCTCTCCATTAGTCTGCTGACGATCTGTGTATGCTCACAATCCAAGCTATTTGGCGATCAATGCTCCCTCAATATTATTGACTTGGTTTGGCTGTACGGCAGGAGATACCTCGGAAGATACAGCCACCCCGTGCAAAACTTGAAGATCTCTCATGATTCTGATACGCAACTCTTCAGGTTGACCCCTCAATCCGACCTGCTTGGCAACTGTGTGTAACAAAATGGTTCGCCCCGAACCATCATCCAGAACTGCATATACTTCCATTACTTTGCCACAATTGCAAATTAGAACTTTCACACCTTTAACATGACATTTCTCCCTTTAGGCGGTGGATAGCCTACATGCAAGGACTCTCCTGCTATAGTCAAGATTGCTGGCTGCGGTAATTCCTCTTGTAAATCCTGTCCCGTCTCGATCTTAGGTGTCCTAGGGTTCCGCAAATGTTCATCTGCTCTCCGGTTCAACCGGCTCCTATTAATACTGTGAAAAGCCAGAGGGTGCCTTCCACCACAGTTCACTCCTAGTCTGTAGTTTACAGTTTCTTGCCTGATGACGACGTCCATTGCTGATAACACAGCTTCATCTGTCATATCAAATCTCGTCGTTTGAACCTGCCGCATACCCCAAGATGGTGTGTGCCGCTATTACAGTAATGCCATCTTGCTGGTTACTTGGTGTACGATCGGCAGAATTGGGTGCTACTACCGTACCATGCATGATGACTGTTCGTCTCCGGTTATGCTCATGGTCATTTCTGCGAGAGTGACCGTCCAGCCTCCTTGCTGGACTACTTCGGTCCCTATGAACCTGGACTTCTGGTCTGTCAGCTTGCACTTTCATCTCGATATCCTATCGGTGAACGAAGCCTCTGCCGTCCTCCGACTGCTCCAACATCTATGGGAGGGTTGATATAGCTCCGATGCCCTTGCATCATCATGCTGTCCAGACAATGCTCTCATGATATCCACCAGAGCCTTCTGGCCCTAATGACATCTAAAGCTCTAGGTGAAAGCCTTCGTTACACTCTGCCACCCCCAGATTTCCCATGGAAATCTGTACCATATCTAGAAGGCTTGAACAGTAGACCCCTCAGGCCACCCCAATACAAGCATACGGAGGCTTGAACATCAAGCGTCAGCCATTCAGACCACCCCATTGAGGGCGTCCAGGCGTCCCGCTTTCTTTCTTTGATGTTACGGTGGGTCATAAAAAACCTCAAGATCAAATCACATGCCACCCATTAAGGGCGTTCCCTGTCAATGGGTCAGAGTCAGCCAATCCGTGCAGTTCCAGTTTGAAGTAACGCCCTCTTGACCGTATCAAAGGTGGTCCACAGCTTCGGACCCATGGCTTCTACAACACCACGCCATCACTTCAACCCTGGCGTCTACGACACGACGCCATCACTTCGACCCTGGCGTCTACAACACGACGCCATCACTTCAACCCTGGCGTCTACAACACGACGCCATCACTTCGACCCTGGCGTCTACAACACGACGCCATCACTTCAACCCTGGCGTCTACAAGACCACGCCACCACTTCGACCCTGGCGTCTACAACACGACGCCATCACTTCAACCCCGGCCACTTTCAGGGAGGTGATCATGTCCAGTGCTCTCTCTACCTCTCCTGCACATCACCAGTGCTCTGCACATCACCAGTGCTCTCTCTCCTGCACATCACCAGTGCTCTCTCTCTCCTACACATCACCAGTGCTCTGCACATCACCAGTGCTCTCTCTCCTGCACATCACCAGTGCTCTCTCTCCTGCACATCACCAGTGCTCTCTCTCCTGCACATCACCAGTGCTCTCTGACTCTAAGGGCCGGGGAGGTCTCACGGCTCCGAGATTCTGGCATCCAGATTCTGGCAACAGGGTGGGTCTCACAGCTTCGAGACCCTGCTGCTCACCTAAGGAGCAGCCAGGACCGCCAGAGCGTTCATGCTCTGGCGGCAACAGAGTGCATCTCACCGCTTCGAGATGCTGCTGCTCACCTGCGGAGCAGCCAGGACCGCCAGAGCGTTCATGCTCTGGCGGCAACAGAGTGGGTCTCACAGCTTCGAGACCCTGCTGCTCACCTAAGGAGCAGCCAGGACCGCCAGAGCGTTCATGCTCTGGCGGCAACAGAGTGCATCTCACCGCTTCGAGATGCTGCTGCTCACCTGCGGAGCAGCCAGGACCGCCAGAGCGTTCATGCTCTGGCGGCAACAGAGTGCATCTCACCGCTTCGAGATGCTGCTGCTCACCTGCGGAGCAGCCAGGACCGCCAGAGCGTTCATGCTCTGGCGGCAACAGAGTGGGTCTCACAGCTTCGAGACCCTGCTGCTCACCTAAGGAGCAGCCAGGACCGCCAGAGCGTTCATGCTCTGGCGGCAACAGAGTGCATCTCACTGCTTCGAGATGCTACTGCTCACCTGCGGAGCAGCCAGGACCGCCAGAGCGTTCATGCTCTGGCGGCAACAGAGTGGGTCTCACAGCTTCGAGACCCTGCTGCTCACCTAAGGAGCAGCCAGGACCGCCAGAGCGTTCATGCTCTGGCGGCAACAGAGTGCATCTCACCGCTTCGAGATGCTGCTGCTCACCTGCGGAGCAGCCAGGACTGCCAGAGTGTTCAGACTCTGGCAGCGACTGGGTTACCATCTGGTTAGAATCTTGCCACTGAGTCATAGAAGCTACTCAAGGTATATGGGTTGTAAAGCCAGATACCTTGGTTCGTATGTGTCTGGAAGACTTCAGCATCCCGTTACTGCGGTAAGCCCTAATCCGGCTCGAAGGACCATATAAAATAGCTCAAGGCTGTATTGCTGATTACTTAGCTTAGGACCCCCGCAGTGGTGTCCGGTTAGAACTTAAACCAGGATGCTTTGACTTCTGCCTTCTCCCTGAAGCCGACCCTCTATATATTCTCCGACCAGGCTTGTCACGATGACTAAGCCAGTTAGATCTATCCATATATGGTTCTATCCATATATGGTTCTACCATATCTATCGATATCAGCACTAGGTCGGCTCGGGCCCAAATATAGGGATTGTCATACTAAACATGTCATATATCATATAGCCCATGTCCTAGTCAGGGGTGGCAGAGTGTAACGAAGGCTTTCGCTTTCACCTAGAGCTTTAGATGTCATTAGGGCCAGAAGGCTCTGGTGGAAATCATGAGAGCATTGTCTGGACAGCATGATGATGCAAGGGCATCGGAGCTATATCAACCCTCCCATAGATGTTGGAGCAGTCGGAGGGCAGCAGAGGCTTCGTTCACCGATAGGATATCGAGATGAAAGTGCAAGCTGACAGGCTTCGTTCACCGATAGGATATCGAGATGAAAGTGCAAGCTGACAGACCAGAAGTCCAGGTTCATAGGGACCGAAGTAGTCCAGCAAGGAGGCTGGACGGTCACTCTCGCAGAAATGACCATGAGCATAACCGGAGACGAACAGTCATCATGCATGGTACGGTAGTAGCACCCAATTCTGCCGATCGTACACCAAGTAACCAGCAAGATGGCATTACTGTAATAGCGGCACACACCATCCTGGGGTATACGGCAGGTTCAAACGACGAGATTTGATATGACAGATGAAGCTGTGTTATCAGCAATGGACGTCGTCATCAGGCAAGAAACTGTAAACTACAGACTAGGAGTGAACTGTGGTGGAAGGCACCCTCTGGCTTTTCACAGTATTAATAGGAGCCGGTTGAACCGGAGAGCAGATGAACATTTGCGGAACCCTAGGACACCTAAGATCGAGACGGGACAGGATTTACAAGAGGAATTACCGCAGCCAGCTTTTACAATCTTGACTATAGCAGGAGAGTCCTTGCATGTGGGCTATCCACCGCCTAAAGGGAGAAATGTCATGTTAAAGGTGTGCAAAGTTCTAATTTGCAATTGTGGCAAAGTAATGGAAGTATATGCAGTTCTGGATGATGGTTCAGGGCGAACCATTTTGTTACACATAGTTGCCAAGCAGGTCGGATTGAAGGGTCAACCTGAAGAGTTGCGTATCAGAATCATGAGAGATCTTCAAGTTTTGCACGGGGTGGCTGTATCTTCCGAGGTATCTCCTGCCGTACCGCCAAACCAAGTCAATAATATTGAGGGAGCATTGATCGCCAAATAGCTTGGATTGTGAGCATACACAGATCGTCAGCAGACTAATGGAGAGAGATTAACATCTTCGAGAGCTTCCCTTGCTGGATAACTACCAGGCCTGGCCTGTTAGAACCTAGCCGAAAGAAAGGAAAATTGTCTGAGTCTTCTGGATGCGGTATAGATTTCAACGTGAAATCTGGGGTGGCAAGGACCATATAAAATAGCTCAAGGCTCTATTGCTGATTACTTAGCTTAGGACCCCCGCAGTGGTGTCCGGTTAGAACTTAAACCAGGATGCTTTGACTTCTGCCTTCTCACTGAAGCCGACCCTCTATATATTCTCCGACCAGGCTTGTCACGATGACTAAGCCAGTTAGATCTATCCATATATGGTTCTACCATATCTATCTGATATCAGCACTAGGTCGGCTCGGGCCCAAATATAGGGATTGTCATACTAAACATGTCATATGACATATAGCCCAACGTCCTAGTCAGAGTCTTCGTTACATATAAAATAGCTCAAGGCTCTATTGCTGATTACTTAGGTTAGGACCCCCGCAGTGGTGTCCGGTTAGAACTTAAACCAGGATGCTTCGACTTCTGCCTTCTCCCTGAAGCCGACCCTCTATATATTCTCCGACCAGGCTTGTCACGATGACTAAGCCAGTTAGATCTATCCATATATGGTTCTACCATATCTATCTGATATCAGCACTAGGTCGGCTCGGGCCCAAATATAGGGATTGTCATACTAAACATGTCATATGACATATAGCCCAACGTCCTAGTCAGAGTCTTCGTTACAGCCACCCCAGATTTCACGTTGAAATCTATACCGCATCCAGAAGACTCAGACAATTTTCCTTTCTTTCGGCTAGGTTCTAACAGGCCAGGCCTGGTAGTTATCCAGCAAGGGAAGCTCTCGAAGATGTTAATCTCTCTCCATTAGTCTGCTGACGATCTGTGTATGCTCACAATCCAAGCTATTTGGCGATCAATGCTCCCTCAATATTATTGACTTGGTTTGGCGGTACGGCAGGAGATACCTCGGAAGATACAGCCACCCCGTGCAAAACTTGAAGATCTCTCATGATTCTGATACGCAACTCTTCAGGTTGACCCTTCAATCCGACCTGCTTGGCAACTATGTGTAACAAAATGGTTCGCCCTGAACCATCATCCAGAACTGCATATACTTCCATTACTTTGCCACAATTGCAAATTAGAACTTTGCACACCTTTAACATGACATTTCTCCCTTTAGGCGGTGGATAGCCCACATGCAAGGACTCTCCTGCTATAGTCAAGATTGTAAAAGCTGGCTGCGGTAATTCCTCTTGTAAATCCTGTCCCGTCTCGATCTTAGGTGTCCTAGGGTTCCGCAAATGTTCATCTGCTCTCCGGTTCAACCGGCTCCTATTAATACTGTGAAAAGCCAGAGGGTGCCTTCCACCACAGTTCACTCCTAGTCTGTAGTTTACAGTTTCTTGCCTGATGACGACGTCCATTGCTGATAACACAGCTTCATCTGTCATATCAAATCTCGTCGTTTGAACCTGCCGTATACCCCAGGATGGTGTGTGCCGCTATTACAGTAATGCCATCTTGCTGGTTACTTGGTGTACGATCGGCAGAATTGGGTGCTACTACCGTACCATGCATGATGACTGTTCGTCTCCGGTTATGCTCATGGTCATTTCTGCGAGAGTGACCGTCCAGCCTCCTTGCTGGACTACTTCGGTCCCTATGAACCTGGACTTCTGGTCTGTCAGCTTGCACTTTCATCTCGATATCCTATCGGTGAACGAAGCCTGTCAGCTTGCACTTTCATCTCGATATCCTATCGGTGAACGAAGCCTCTGCTGCCCTCCGACTGCTCCAACATCTATGGGAGGGTTGATATAGCTCCGATGCCCTTGCATCATCATGCTGTCCAGACAATGCTCTCATGATATCCACCAGAGCCTTCTGGCCCTAATGACATCTAAAGCTCTAGGTGAAAGCGAAAGCCTTCGTTACACTCTGCCACCCCCAGATTTCCCATGGAAATCTGTACCATATCTAGAAGGCTTGAACAGTAGACCCCTCAGGCCACCCCAATACAAGCATACGGAGGCTTGAACATCAAGCGTCAGCCATTCAGACCACCCCATTGAGGGCGTCCAGGCGTCCCGCTTTCTTTCTTTGATGTTACGGTGGGTCATAAAAAACCTCAAGATCAAATCACATGCCACCCATTAAGGGCGTTCCCTGTCAATGGGTCAGAGTCAGCCAATCCGTGCAGTTCCAGTTTGAAGTAACGCCCTCTTGACCGTATCAAAGGTGGTCCACAGCTTCGGACCCAGGCTTCTACAACACCACGCCATCACTTCAACCCTGGCGTCTACGACACCATCACTTCGACCCTGGCGTCTACAACACGACGCCATCACTTCAACCCTGGCGTCTACAACACAACGCCATCACTTCGACCCTGGCGTCTACAACACGACGCCATCACTTCAACCCTGGCGTCTACAAGACCACGCCACCACTTCGACCCTGGCGTCTACAACACCATGCCACCACTTCGACCCTGGCGTCTACAACACGACGCCATCACTTCAACCCCGGCCACTTTCAGGGAGGTGATCATGTCCAGTGCTCTCTCTCTCTCTCCTGCACATCACCAGTGCTCTGCACATCACCAGTGCTCTCTCTCCTGCACATCACCAGTGCTCTCTCTCTCCTACACATCACCAGTGCTCTGCACATCACCAGTGCTCTCTCTCCTGCACATCACCAGTGCTCTCTCTCCTGCACATCACCAGTGCTCTCTCTCCTGCACATCACCAGTGCTCTGCACATCACCAGTGCTCCCTGACTCTAAGGGCCGGGGAGGTCTCACGGCTCCGAGATTCTGGCATCCAGATTCTGGCAACAGGGTGGGTCTCACAGCTTCGAGACGCTGCTGCTCACCTAAGGAGCAGCCAGGACCGCCAGAGCGTTCATACTCTGGCGGCAACAGGGTGGGTCTCACAGCTTCGAGACCCTGCTGCTCACCTAAGGAGCAGCCAGGACCGCCAGAGCGTTCATGCTCTGGCGGCAACAGAGTGGGTCTCACAACTTCGAGACCCTGCTGCTCACCTAAGGAGCAGCCAGGACCGCCAGAGCGTTCATGCTCTGGCGGCAACAGGGTGGGTCTCACAGCTTCGAAACCCTGCTGCTCACCTAAGGAGCAGCCAGGACCGCCAGAGCGTTCATGCTCTGGCGGCAACAGAGTGGGTCTCACAGCTTCGAGACCCTGCTGCTCACCTAAGGAGCAGCCAGGACCGCCAGAGCGTTCATGCTCTGGCGGCAACAGAGTGCATCTCACCGCTTCGAGATGCTGCTGCTCACCTGCGGAGCAGCCAGGACCGCCAGAGCGTTCATGCTCTGGCGGCAACAGAGTGGGTCTCACAGCTTCGAGACCCTGCTGCTCACCTAAGGAGCAGCCAGGACCGCCAGAGCGTTCATGCTCTGGCGGCAACAGAGTGCATCTCACCGCTTCGAGATGCTGCTGCTCACCTGCGGAGCAGCCAGGACTGCCAGAGTGTTCAGACTCTGGCAGCGACTGGGTTACCATCTGGTTAGAATCTTGCCACTGAGTCATAGAAGCTACTCAAGGTATATGGGTTGTAAAGCCAGATACCTTGGTTCGTATGTGTCTGGAAGACTTCAGCATCCCGTTACTGCGGTAAGCCCTAATCCGTACTCAAGAAGGACCATATAAAATAGCTCAAGGCTCTATTGCTGATTACTTAGGTTAGGACCCCCGCAGTGGTGTCCGGTTAGAACTTAAACCAGGATGCTTCGACTTCTGCCTTCTCCCTGAAGCCGACCCTCTATATATTCTCCGACCAGGCTTGTCACGATGACTAAGCCAGTTAGATCTATCCATATATGGTTCTACCATATCTATCTGATATCAGCACTAGGTCGGCTCGGGCCCAAATATAGGGATTGTCATACTAAACATGTCATATGACATATAGCCCAACGTCCTAGTCAGAGTCTAGCTCAAGGCTGTATTGCTGATTACTTAGCTTAGGACCCTCGCAGTGGTGTCCGGTTAGAACTTAAACCAGGATGCTTAGACTTCTGCCTTCTCCCTGAAGCCTACCCTTTATATATGCTCCGACGACCAGGCTTGTCATAATGACTAAGCCAGTTAGATCTATCCATATATGGTTCCACCGCATCTATCTGACATCAGCTCTAG
This sequence comes from Electrona antarctica, assembly GCF_951216825.1. NCBI lineage: Eukaryota > Metazoa > Chordata > Actinopteri > Myctophiformes > Myctophidae > Electrona > Electrona antarctica. Next base: position 3,070,109 of record NC_136791.1, on the reverse strand, counting down.
GTCGGCTCGGGCGGCCCAAATATAGGGATTGTCATACTAGACATGCTATATATCATATAGCCCTGGCGTCCTAGTCGGATATCCCCATATATGGAGACTGTATATCCAACGAACACTCTCCCAGTTAAGCTAAGATGAATGTAAGTGAGAGTCTTCGTTACAGCCTCCCCAGATTTCACGTTGAAATCTATACCGTATCCAGAAGACTTGAACAATTTTTATTCATTTTCTATTTTCTTTATCGTTTTAGTATTTTTCTTTCTTTTTAATTTTCAATCTGTTTTTTCACAATCCTTCCGACTCGTCGTCATTGCCCGGTATCTCTTATCTGATGTAGCCCCAGTCGCTATGCTATCCCCAGCAGCTACACCGGTGATGTGGGCCCAAGCCATTCAATTTAGTCAGTTGAAGGCAGCAAGACTGATTACTCGAGCCACTGGTCGCAGGTAGGTCCGATCTCCAACCTTCACTTCTACCGTTCGAATCCTATCGTCCGCACCAGAAATAGTCTGGGAAATCCTTCCAATAGGCCAAAGGGCCCGAGGTAGCTGTGGATCCACGATCATCACCGGAACTCCAATCTGAATATTCGTCGTCTCCTTTTGCCACTTCTGCCGTACTTGAAGGTTAGGTAGGTAATACCTCAAGAAATGTTTCCAGAAGTGATCCGCCAGTATTTGACTATGTCTCCATCTTTTCCTTCCCAACATGTCTGACTCATCATATTGAACTTGCGGTAATGACGCATCTCGCCTCCCCATGAGGAGGATGTTGGGTGTCACAGGGTCGGGATCAGCTACATCCGATGAGGTATAACCTAAAGGTTTGGAGTTCAGAATCCCTTCCACCTCAACCAGAACTGTACGCAGAACCTCTTCTGCCACTGTTTGAGCACCCAATGTTACTTGCAAGGCCTGCTTGAGAGATCGGATTTCCCTCTCCCAACAACCTCCGAAATGAGGTGCGCTGGGCGGATTGAATACAAATTTAATTTGCTGCTTGGCCAACTGTGCCTTAATTTCAGGTTGAAGGGCCATAAATGTTTCCTCCAGCTCACGCACCCCTCCTTTAAAGTTCGTTCCTTGATCGGACAATATTTCGAATGGTTTTCCTCGACGCGCAATGAAACGTCTTAATGCCATCAGGTAAGAATCCGTGTCCAGACTGCAGAGAAGATCAATGTGGACTGCACGAGTCGTCATGCATTTGAAGATGATCCCCCAGCGTCGTTCCCTCCTGCGTCCTACTTTAACGAAGTATGGCCCGAAACAATCTACTCCTGTAGAGTAAAATGCTGGTTTGTGGATACGTAATCTTGCAGGAGGTAAATCAGCCATCCGGGGGATGTTTGGAGTCCCTCGCCAAGTGCGACACCCAGTACAACCTCGCTGATATCGTTTAACGGCCTCTCTTCCTCTCAGTATCCAATACTTTCGTCTGATTTCAGCAAACACTCGCTCTGGTCCTGCATGACGCAGTTTCTCGTCGTAGTCCTTGATAATCAACTTGGTAATCGCATGCTTGGGGTCAAGTACGATGGGATGTATCGCGTCTGGGTCCAAAAGTTCACTATGGCGAAGTCGTCCCCCTACCCGAATGAGCTGGGTAGTACTGTCGAACTCCGGACAGAGCGTGATTAGTTTGCTATTCTTAGCTAATGCCTTTCCCGAAACCAGTTGGGTAGTCTCACTGGCGAAACAGTCATCCTGGATCTGCTTAACCAGGGCCAACTCAGCTTTCTGATACTCGTCGGCTGTAGGCTCGAGGGAGGGTGACCCAACTTGTTGCGTCACAGTATCCTTAACAAGATCCGCCAAGGTAGTATAGGATGAAGCATCTAACCTTCCCACCCTAAGTGTAGATAGGGTAGTCAATTGGCAGGTGACCTCTTTCTTGAACTCTGCTTCGTCGATATGCGGGATTGGTATGGCTCTTGGCCATTTCTCTGATGTCTGGTAGAGAAACGGAGGCCCACGAAACCATCGGCTTGTTGGTCCCAATTCCGCAAGAGTCTTTCCTCGAGTGATGTCATCTGCTGGATTGTTACCCGTGTCCACATAGTGCCAAGATTTCCCTTCAGTCAGTTCCTGGATTTCAGCTACACGGGTCCCTACAAAGACTTTAAAGCGACAAGATTCTGAAGTGATCCAAGTGAGAACCGTGGTTGAATCAGTCCAAAGAAAGGTTTGACGAATAGGCAGGGTCAGTTCTTTATCCAACACCACCGATATTTGCGCTCCCGTCAAAGCTGCACACAACTCCAGTCTAGGGATTGTCTGTTGTTTCTTAGGAGCTACTCTAGACCTTGCCGTCACGAAGGCCACCTCCACTTTGCCATCTGGGGATTCAGTCCTTATATAAGCAACTGAACCATAAGCCTTCTCTGACGCGTCACAGAATATATGAAGATCCCGTTGGCTAGTCAGGGCATCCAACTCTTGACTGCTATAGCATCTGGGTAATATAATATGTTGGAGCTCTGGTAACTCTCTTTCCCATTCATCCCATGTTTGGATAAGTTCTTCAGGCAGGTTTGGATCATCCCAATCTTTCCTCTTGGCCCACAACTGCTGAACCAGCATCTTAGCCCGGGTGGTGAAGGGCATTATGAACCCAAGCGGATCATACTGACTTGCCAGTGTCTTGTAAATGTTACGCATTGTAACTGGTGAATTGCCGGGTTCTCTGAGTTTGTAGGATAACGTATCGGTCTGACAATGCCACAGGAGTCCAAGTGCAGACTCCTGTCCATCCGACTGCCCATGAGCTATCCAATGCTCAGCACTATCTGATCTAGCAGAAGGCGGAAGATGACTGATAACTTCTGGTTTGTTACTAGCCCATTGACGCAACTCGAATCCTCCCTCAGCCAGGAGAACTCGCAATTTCTCCACCAGTGGTTTAGCTTCATTGACTGAGGGCAAACTCTGCAGGCAGTTGTCCACATAGAATGATCTGAGGACAGATTCACGGACATCCTCCCCCTGTTGGCTGTGGTCTAGGACATGTTTCTGAAGTGCGAAGGTGGCACAACATGGGCTGCTCGTAGTGCCAAAGGGTAATACTCTCCATTCATAAATCCTAACAGGCTCATCTGACTTCAGGTCGCGCCACAGGAATCGTAGGAGGGGCCAATCCTTCGGTAATAGCCGTATCTGATGAAACATTCCTTTAATGTCACTACTAATTGCCACAGAATGCTCTCGGAACCGCAATAACACAGCCAAGAGAGAGCAACTCAGGGTTGGGCCAGGTAGTAGAAGTTCGTTGAGATTATTTCCTTGAAACTGGAACGAGCAGTTGAAAACCACCCGATTTTTGCCATTATGATGCACCATATGATGAGGTATATACCAGCTGGTGGGGGTATCTTCTGCCCCACGCTCCAGCTTAACTACGTAGGCCAAGGACTCTAGTCGTTCTATCTCGGACCTGTAAGCTACTGCCTGCTCCGGTGACTTAGCCAATCTTCTCTCTGTACTTTTCAACTGCGAGAGTGCGGCATCACTGGTCGCACATAGGGAAAGAGCGTCAGTCCTCCGCAGTAGTGGTGTTGCGTAGCGATATACTCCATCGATGTTTACTCGTATGGTCTCGGCTTCCAGTAGCTCAACCGCCCTCTGATCCTCTCGTGAACGCGTACTAAGCCTTTCGCTACGCCAGGGTAATACCTCCATCATCCAAAGCTGTTCCACATGCCTGAATTCATTATCTGGTTGAATCGGTGCTGACCCAAAATAACATTGTAATTCCTGAGAACTTCTCCGCAATTCTTGGATTGGACCCTGTACAGTCCAACCTAGTCGAGTCTTGATGGCCACCGGACCACCAGCTGGGCTCCATCTCACCGGTTCTATGGGCGTTATAAGGTGAGGGTGATCAGAACCTATAAGGAGGACAGGCCGTGCCCGATATAGGTCCGGCAAGGGAAGTCCTCGTAGATGTTGATATCTCTCCCTCAGTCTGCTGACGATCTGTGTATGCTCCGACAATCCGAGCTCTTTAGCAGTAAAGGCTCCCTCGATGTTGTAGATTTGATCTGGCCGTGCGGCTGGGGATACCTCAAAGGATACCGCCGCCCCGCACAGAACTTGAAGATCTCTCACAGTTCTGATCCGCAACTCTTCAGGTTGTCCCTGTAACCCGACCTGCTTAGCCGCCGTTTGTAACAGAATGGTTCGCTCCGAACCATCATCCAGAATCGCATATGCCTCCAGTACTTGATCACCATTCCGGATTAGAATTTTGCAGATTTTTAGCATGACATTTCTCCCTTTTGGCAGTGAGTAACCCACATGCAACGACTCTCCAACTGTGGTTGAGAAGGAGCTGACTGCAGAAGCTGACTGCGTTGCCAAAGCTGACTGCGATGTTCCCTCTTGCGGATCCTGTCCCCTCTCGACCTTAGGGGTCCGAGAATTCCGCCAGGGTCCAGCTGTTTGCTGGCTAGATCGAGCCCTGCTCGAATTGGGACCGTGAAGAACCAAAAGGTGCTTTCCGCCACATTGCTCACATTTCGTCGGTAGGGTACACTCTCTTGCCTGATGACGACGTCCACAGAGATAGCACAGCTTCATCTGTCGTATCCACCCTCGTTTCTCCATTGAACTCATTTGTTTGAACCTGCCGCATACCCCAAGATGGTGTGTAACGCTCTTACAGTAATGACAATACTGCTTCCTGCCATCTTGCTGGTTACTCGGGGTACGTTCGGCAGGGTTGGGTGCTACTACCGTACCATGCATGATGACTGTTCGTCTCCGGTTATGCTCATGGTCGTTTCTGCGAGAGTGACCGTCCAGCCTCCTTGCTGGACTACTTCGATCCTTGTGACCCTGGACTTCTGGTCTAACAGCTTGCACTTTCATCTCGATATCCATCCATTCCGCTAGGTCCAAGAGTGACGGTATCTCGACCCGTTTAGCGAAAAGGAAACGCCGAAACATGGACTCCATGTGGGGCGTTAGCCTCTGCATGAGTTGAGTAACGTGAGACCCACATCTCAGTTCCACCTCTCCTTCCTTTCCCAGTTCTGTTAACAGGCTCACCAACGATCGTATTTTCAAGGCAAACATTCTGAACGCATCTGTATCACCTCGGATGCTGGGCCCAGTCATCAGCTCGCTGATACGCTGAAAGGCCACTCGATGAGGCTTCCCGAACCTGTCCTCCAGGGCCGCCATGGTATCCGAGAAGGGATGAGCTGAACTGCGGTATCCCTCGGTGATCAACCAAGCTTCTTCCAATTTGATGTGGTCGCGCAGTATCCTGTACTTGAAGTGTTCTGTTGTGTTTGGAGGGAATATACCCTCCAATGCTGTTTTCAGCCTATCGAACTCCCTAGGATCTGGTGCTGAGAAGACAGGGACCATGGGTGCCGGTCCCCGGTAGGCTTGACTGGTACCGTAATACATCTCAGCCTGCTGGTGGCTCTCCGCAGGATAGGGCGGATAAACATTCACCCGATGGCTATTATCAGGGAGGTGACCACGTGCCCTCCCACCACTGGTACGTTCTCCTGGCGAACGAGACCTTCGTCGTCCTACGGCTGTTCCATCTTTAGTGGAAGTAATGAAGGAATCCCAATATTCTCGTTCCTCATTTCGTCTGGATAATCTGCTCTCACGGTGCTCACCAGCACCTTCTGACTCTAAGGGCCGGGGGGGTCTCACGGCTCCGAGATTCTGGCATCCAGATTCTGGCAACAGGGTGGGTCTCACAGCTTCGAGACCCTGCTGCTCACCTAAAGAGCAGCCAGGACCGCCAGAGCGTTCACGCTCCGGCGGCAACAGAGTGGGTCTCACCGCTTCGAAACCCTGCTGCTCCCCTAAGGAGCAGCCAGGACCGCCAGAGCGTTCACGCTCTGGCGGCAACAGAGTGGGTCTCACAGCTTCGAGACCCTGCTGCTCACCTAAGGAGCAGCCAGGACCGCCAGAGCGTTCATGCTCTGGCGGCAACAGAGGGGGTCTCACAACTTTGAGACCCTGCTGCTCCCCTAAGGAGCAGCCAGGACCACCAGAGCGTTCATGCTCTGGCGGCAACAGAGTGGGTCTCACAGCTTCGAGACCCTGCTGCTCACCTAGAGAGCAGCCAGGACCGCCAGAGCGTTCATGCTCTGGCGGCGACAGAGTGCATCTCACCGCTTCGAGATGCTGCTGCTCACCTGCGGAGCAGCCAGGACTGCCAGAGTATTCAGACTCTGGCAGCGACTGGGTTACCATCAGGTTAGAATCTTGCCACTGAGTCAGGGGTTGGCCCGGGTCACTATAACTTCCAAGACCTGATGACGATATCAGATTAGTAAAGCGAGTCTGCTCGGCTAATAACTCTTTCACTTGCCGCTGGAGCTTCCGAACTCGACTGTCCCGCGGCTGTCCGGCCATCACTTTCCAGGCCCCAATTCTCCGATTGGCTTCTCGTGCCAGCCCCATTCTCCGAGCTGGCCTGCTGCCGTCTCCGGAAGACTTCGGCATCCCGTTACTGCGATAGGCCCTAATCCGTACTCAAGAAGGACCATATAAAATAGCTCAAGGCTGTATTGCTGATTACTTAGCTTAGGACCCTCGCAGTGGTGTCCGGTTAGAACTTAAACCAGGATGCTTAGACTTCTGCATTCTCCCTGAAGCCTACCCTTTATATATGCTCCGACGACCAGGCTTGTCATAATGACTAAGCCAGTTAGATCTATCCATATATGGTTCTACCGCATCTATCTGATATCAGCTCTAGGTCGGCTCGGGCGGCCCAAATATAGGGATTGTCATACTAGACATGCTATATATCATATAGCCCTGGCGTCCTAGTCGGATATCCCCATATATGGAGACTGTATATCCAACGAACATTCTCCCAGTTAAGCTAAGATGAATGTAAGTGAGAGTCTTCGTTACAGTGACAGTACTTCATTAGACCCCTTGGTGTGGTTGTTATGTGTCTATGAGGTGACAGTACTTCATTAAACCCCTTGGTGTGGTTGTTATGTGTCTATGAGGTGACAGTACTTCATTAGACCCCTTGGTGTGGTTGTTATGTGTCTATGAGGTGACAGTACTTCATTAAACCCCTTGGTGTGGTTGTTATGTGTCTATGAGGTGACAGTACTTCATTAAACCCCTTGGTGTGGTTGTTATGTGTCTATGAGGTGACAGTACTTCATTAGACCCCTTGGTGTGGTTGTTATGTGTCTATGAGGTGACAGTACTTCATTAAACCCCTTGGTGTGGTTGTTATGTGTCTATGAGGTGACAGTACTTCATTAAACCCCTTGGTGTGGTTGTTATGTGTCTATGAGGTGACAGTACTTCATTAGACCCCTTGGTGTGGTTGTTATGTGTCTATGAGGTGACAGTACTTCATTAAACCCCTTGGTGTGGTTGTTATGTGTCTATGAGGTGACAGTACTTCATTAGAACCCTTGGTGTGGTTGTTATGTGTCTATGAGGTGACAGTACTTCATTAGACCCCTTGGTGTGGTTGTTATGTGTCTATGAGGTGACAGTACTTCATTAGACGCCTTGGTGTGGTTGTTATGTGTCTATGAGGTGACAGTACTTCATTAGACCCCTTGGTGTGGTTGTTATGTGTCTATGAGGTGACAGTACTTCATTAGACCCCTTGGTGTGGTTGTTATGTGTCTATGAGGTGACAGTACTTCATTAGACCCCTTGGTGTGGTTGTTATGTGTCTATGAGGTGACAGTACTTCATTAGAACCCTTGGTGTGGTTGTTATGTGTCTATGAGGTGACAGTACTTCATTAGAACCCTTGGTGTGGTTGTTATGTGTCTATGAGGTGACAGTACTTCATTAGAACCCTTGGTGTGGTTGTTATGTGTCTATGAGGTGACAGTACTTCATTAGACCCCTTGGTGTGGTTGTTATGTGTCTCTGAGGTGACAGTACTTCATTAGACCCCTTGGTGTGGTTGTTATGTGTCTATGAGGTGACAGTACTTCATTAGACCCCTTGGTGTGGTTGTTATGTGTCTATGAGGTGACAGTACTTCATTAGAACCCTTGGTGTGGTTGTTATGTGTCTATGAGGTGACAGTACTTCATTAGACCCCTTGGTGTGGTTGTTATGTGTCTCTGAGGTGACAGTACTTCATTAGACCCCTTGGTGTGGTTGTTATGTGTCTATGAGGTGACAGTACTTCATTAGAACCCTTGGTGTGGTTGTTCTGTGTCTCTGAGGTGACAGTACTTCATTAGACCCCTTGGTGTGGTTGTTATGTGTCTATGAGGTGACAGTACTTCATTAGACCCCTTGGTGTGGTTTTTATGTGTCTATGAGGTGACAGTACTTCATTAGACCCCTTGGTGTGGTTGTTATGTGTCTATGAGGTGACAGTACTTCATTAGACCCCTTGGTGTGGTTGTTATGTGTCTATGAGGTGACAGTACTTCATTAGACCCCTTGGTGTGGTTGTTATGTGTCTATGAGGTGACAGTACTTCATTAGACCCCTTGGTGTGGTTGTTATGTGTCTATGAGGTGACAGTACTTCATTAGACCCCTTGGTGTGGTTGTTATGTGTCTATGAGGTGACAGTACTTCATTAGACCCCTTGGTGTGGTTGTTATGTGTCTATGAGGTGACAGTACTTCATTAGACCCCTTGGTGTGGTTGTTATGTGTCTCTGAGGTGACAGTACTTCATTAGACCCCTTGGTGTGGTTGTTATGTGTCTCTGAGGTGACAGTACTTCATTAGACCCCTTGGTGTGGTTGTTATGTGTCTCTGAGGTGACAGTACTTCATTAGACCCCTTGGTGTGGTTGTTATGTGTCTATGAGGTGACAGTACTTCATTAGGACACCTTGGTGTGGTTGTTATGTGTCTATGAGGTGACAGTACTTCATTAGGACACCTTGGTGTGGTTGTTATGTGTCTATGAGGTGACAGTACTTCATTAGACCCCTTGGTGTGGTTGTTATGTGCAATGATGTCTTCCCTTTGTATTTAGGGTTTCTTCCTGGAGGCTGAAACCTTGACAGTCAAACGTGCCAATGAGAGAAACGGTGATATAGTGACATCACAATATCATCCCCTCCCCTAAACCCTCCCCCTTTATCATACAACAACAGCTGTGGGTGCGGCTTCAGTTCATGGTGGATCACCACCCATCACGACACCACCCACCAGGCAAACCAGGCATACTTAATGAACTGGTGGGCGTGTCTAGGTAAAAACAACATTTGAACAAATACTGTACACTTTATTTTTGAAGAGAATTCTTCCTCCTTATATAATAACAATACCTGATGATGTTTTAGGGTGGAAAAAAATCACGGCACTCCGTCTTGAAGAATAATGAGAATGACATCTGGTCTGGTGTTCCCTGGAGCTTCTTGTCAGACGCTTGGCATCAGTTCATAGGCCACCGTACATGAACTAGGGCATTAAGCAACTAGTCGACTAGTTTACTAGTCGACTAGTAAATCCACTAGTCGACCTTGTTGGTACTAGTTGATTAGTTGAAAAAAAAAAAAGAAAAAAAAAAGTGTATTTATTTTATTTTTAATTTTTTTCCCGATTTTGTAGGCCTCAAGATCAGGTAGATTATAGTTATAGTCACCATGTACACAGTTTTTCAATGTACAAATAAAAAAAAAACGTTTATTTTTTTAATTTATTACATTTTTTACATAACTAGTCGACTAGTCGACTAGTAAAAATGAATGCCCTAACACGAACACAATGTTTTCCACATCCACAGTCACTGGACTGTCAAGGGGGGGGGGACTAAAACCGCCCATGCAGCAACAGTTTCCTCTTCGTTCACCGTAAGCCTAATTTATGCTCCGTGGCACGCCTGGCTATCGTATCGCACACTGAAAATAGCTGACCTACAAGTTCACAACGCGCTGCGGATGCAACGCGCTGTGAACTTGTAGGTCGGTTATATTCGGCATGCTACACCGTCACACGATGAAGCATGAAACTGAGTTTACTGTGTGCGTGTGCGTGTGCGTGTGCTTGTATGGGGGTCGATAAGCTGGGCGAGGGCAGTTTTGCAACTATTTTAGAGGAGCATGTTTTTTTTATAAACCCCCACCCCCCATTCCGCAATGCTAATTCATTCAGAGAACATCAAACCTCAGATGAAAGGAACCTGGCAACTGTTGTTGTAAAGCCGTGTTCATTTTTCAAACACAATGCATGCAGTAGGACAGGAAACAGCATGAGTATCGATCACACCGTGCTGCAGACATGAGACATCACACCGTGTCTGCTACATTGCCAATAGGGACTTTAAGCAATGACTGTTTTCAGGACGGCTCCGCTACGCGGAAGTACGGCGGCTATGACGCCCACGCCGTAGCTGTCAAAATCGTTAAGCAAACAGCCTCCGGCGACGGTGACATTGGTTGCCATGCAGCATGTGTCAAACATAAACACATTATTATTATTATTGTTTTTAAAACACCCCGTCGCGCGTCAGCCAACTTGCCGATATTGCTTAATTCTTACATGCGCTGGACATGATCAGCAGTGGAAAGAGGAAGGTGCTGGAGCAATCTGTGTTATTCTAAAACCGTTTTAATAAACATGGTTAATATGACATATGGTATTAGTGTTATTTCTTCATTCAGAGCATGCCAACACATCACACAGCATAAGAGAGGTGATGGAGCAATCGGTGTAAATGTATGACAGCTATAATTTCAATAAACATGGTTATGACATGGCGTTGTAGACACTACGTGTAAGTGTAGCTTCTGCCGTAGTAGAAAGGGCTGCGACGGAGAGCAGGTTTATGTATCGAGCACTGATCCATTTCCGGTTGCCGGAGCCGACTGCCGTATCCGCCGTTGCTTAAAGTCGCTAATAACTGTCTCTGACTCAGCACAGTTCTAAACTGCTTGAATTCACTCCATATCTCACTTAAGGTAACCTACCTCAACCTCCTGACTGTCTGGAGCTTCCTTCCAGTCTTTCTTTTCTTTTTTGTAAAGAATGATGAGATTTTCTTCACATCTTGACCTGGTGTAGATAAATGGAATTCAGTGTTTTGCAAGCTACAGTATAACCTGTGATTTTCTGTGATAGTGGTGGTATCTCACTGCCTCATACGATTCACTCAGCTCTCCTTTACCAACATTAAATAGCAAGTTCTCACACAACTTCTCTAGCGAGCCAAAAGGCCAAACAACAACTTTAGCTGGCACAGTATAGCCTACTTAAAATAATGTGTAGCCTATATGTATGTATAATCGTATTTAATTTTCTCACCTTTGAAAAGGGGATTGATGCTCTACTAACCATAGCAACACACCATTAAGCAGTATAGCCTATCTCCTCCAGCGTGTGTGCGTGTGTGTGCGTGTGCGTGTGCGTGTGCGTGTGTGTGTGTGTGTGTGTGTGTGTGTGTGTGTGTGTGTGTGTGTGTGTGTGTGTGTGTGTGTGTGTGTGTGTGTGTGTGTGTGTGTGTGTGTGTGTGTGTGTGTGCGTGTGCGCGCGTGCGTGCGTGCGGCAGAAACCTTGTATCTCCATATTTCTAGTTGTTTTTATGTAAGTGCGTGCGTGCGTGCGTGCGTGCGTGCGTGCGTGCGTGCGTGCGTGTGCGTGTGCGCGCGTGCGGCAGAAACCTTGTATCTCCATATTTCTAGTTGTTTTTATGTAAGTGCGTGCGTGCGTGCGTACGTGCGTGCGTGCGTGCGTGCGTGCGTGCGTGCGTACTTAAGTAACAGCTTTGGGCATATATTGTAAGCTGTACGCCTGACAACAACAATATTGTAAAACAATTATAGAAACACAATAAAAATACAAATATATAAAGTCTGGTGAGCTCCATGCTTGAATGGGCATGATGCCTACATGTGTTCAAGTCCAAGAATAGCTGAACGGATCCTTTCAGACTCGGTATGAGGCGTTTTGGACGGGGGCCAAACTCCAGAGGCGTCTCTTGATGCTTCCATGGACAGGGGCCAAACTCCAGAGGCGTCTCTTGATGCTTCCATGGACAGGGGCCAAACTCCAGAGGCGTCTCTTGATGCTTCCATGGACAGGGGCCAAACTCCAGAGGCGTCTCTTGAGTCTTCCATGGACAGGGGCCAAACTCCAGAGGCGTCTCTTGATGCTTCCATGGACAGGGGCCAAACTCCAGAGGCGTCTCTTGATGCTTCCATGGACAGGGGCCAAACTCCAGAGGCGTCTCTTGATGCTTCCATGGACAGGGGCCAAACTCCAGAGGCGTCTCTTGATGCTTCCATGGACAGGGGCCAAACTCCAGAGGCGTCTCTTGATGCTTCCATGGACAGGGGCCAAACTCCAGAGGCGTCTCTTGATGCTTCCATGGACGGGGGCCAAACTCCAGAGGCGTCTCTTGATGCTTCCATGGACAGGGGCCAAACTCCAGAGGCGTCTCTTGATGCTTCCATGGACAGGGGCCAAACTCCAGAGGCGTCTCTTGATGCTTCCATGGACAGGGGCCAAACTCCAGAGGCATCTCTTGATGCTTCCATGGACAGGGGCCAAACTCCAGAGGCGTCTCTTGATGCTTCCATGGACAGGGGCCAAACTCCAGAGGCGTCTCTTGATGCTTCCATGGACAGGGGCCAAACTCCAGAGGCGTCTCTTGATGCTTCCATGGACAGGGGCCAAACTCCAGAGGCGTCTCTTGATGCTTCCATGGACAGGGGCCAAACTCCAGAGGCGTCTCTTGATGCTTCCATGGACAGGGGCCAAACTCCAGAGGCGTCTCTTGATGCTTCCATGGACAGGGGCCAAACTCCAGAGGCGTCTCTTGATGCTTCCATGGACAGGGGCCAAACTCCAGAGGCGTCTCTTGAGTCTTGACCTGCATTGTGTAAATAAAGCTAATTCTCCCATCATGCACCTTTTGACCATAATGTGAATTGTATGTCTGCAGGTCAAAGATTTAGAGAGGCTAATTTGCAGAGACCTGTCCCTCCCTTCCCTCCTTAATATTTAACCCATTTTGACCTAGGAACGATTCTGCAAATTAATGTCTTCTAAATCCTGACTGTTTTCTTGAAAAAGCTATGTTTTTCTATGTCAGTCGTTCTCAAACACTTTCATGTCACTTTTCACGACTCTTCAAAAATAGCAGACCTACAAGCTCTTAGCGCGCCACTCGGTGGCGCGCTATGAGCTTGTAGATCTGCTCTTTTTCAATAGCTAAAGTATAACATAATGCTTAGTTAAAACACCAAAAGGGGTTCCCGCCCAGAATGGGTTAACCCAACGTAGGAGAATTGCAGTCACTGAATGGCCAACATAAAAACAAAATGAGTTTGGGTGTGCGCACGCACGCGTGTGTGTTTGTGTGCGTGTTATTGTGTCAATTTGTACATTAGCGCGTTATGCCCGGCATATGTGTGTGCATTTGTGCGCGCATGCAATTAACCCATTTTGGGCGGTAACTCCTTTTGGTGTTAGCATTATGTTATGCTTTAGCTATTGAAAAATAGCAGATCTACAAGCTCATAGCGCGCCACCGAGTGGCGCGCTACGAGCTTGTAGGTCTGCTATTTTTGAAAAATCGAAGACCCACTGACATAGAAACATAGCTTTTTCAGAAAACTGTCAGGATGTAGAAGACATTTTTAGAATCTGATCTCAGGTCAGAATGGGTTAATGTGTATATGTGTACTGTATGCCTCCGTGTCCGCGGGCCGCCTATCTGTGCACGTCTTACATGTACAGGTTTTCCCACGCGAGACGGAGACATGCATTTGTGACGCCTCCTGTTTCTCAGTGTGTAGTCGTCGGCGTTCGAACGAAGCTGCAATGAAAGAGTAATGGAAATTCCTGGGGCACGTCTGTCTGTCCCCGTGGCCTTCCAACAACCAGTGGTATGCACTATCTGGGTGTATTATCACTTCCCACACAAACCGTTAGTCGCTGAAGCCTGGGACTTCAAAGGAGCTCTAAAGCTTTCATTTTCTGCCATAGCAGAGAATGAGGCTACATTTTGTGAACAAAGCCCCGCCCCCCTCCCAGCCCCCCAAACAACATCTAGGAAAATAAAATGTCACCATCCTGAATTTCAGCGCCTAACATTTAATCGAAAGCAGAGGTCAGCAACTATTATTAGATGTATGTCTCTATGGACACTAGAAGGGAGCCTCTTTGAATTCTGAACCTTGTCTGGTGTTGGGGGGGACTGGACTAGGGTCTGGTGTTGGGGCTGCATGGGGGACTGGACTAGGGTCTGGTGTTGGGGGGGGCTGCATGGGGGACTGGACTAGGGTATGGTGTTGGGGGGGGGGTGCATGGGGGACTGGACTAGGGTCTGGTGTTGGGGCTGCATGGGGGACTGGAATAGGGTCTGGTGTTGGGGGGGACATGGGGGACTGGACTAGGGTCTGGTGTTGGGGGGCTGACCCCCAGTCATATCGCTGAGGGTGCATATGTTGGTTATAGACATATGCGGTGGTGGCTCAGGGGTAGAGTGGCTGGATGGTAACTGCAAGGTTGCCAGTTCAAACCCTGTGGGCTCCCCCAGAGTTAAGGTGGCCTTACACTAGCCGATAATCGGGCATTTTTTGACGCTCGGGGGGTGCCCGACTCAATCGATCTGCTCGGGGCGCGATCGGGATCGACCCGATCAACATCAAGCATGTTTGATATTTGCTCTGCCCCGCTCCGATTATCCTGTAGTGTGTGGTGCTATCAGATTTCAGATTGAAAAGAGTCGGCTAGTGTAAGGCCACCTTTAGTGTCGAAGTGTCCTTGAGCAAGACACTGAACCCCTAATTGCTCCTGATGTGCTGCAGGTTGGTGCCTTTCATGGTTTCTTCCGCCATCAGTGTATGAATGTGTGTGTGAATGGGTGAATGTAATGCACAATCTATGTAAAGCGCCTTGGATAAAGGCGCTATATAAATGCACCATTTACATTATTACCAACAGTACTGCAGTCATTAGTCAGACAAACCCGTGCTGCGGGTTAAAAACCACCTGTGGCTTCTTGGGAGGTTAGGTTTATGGTTTAAAGACTTCAGAGTTTTGTACCATAATATTGTATGAGAACAGAACAAAGAATGTTTGCTTTCGCCATCTTTGTTGAAGAAGAGTCTGGGCAATTAATATTTAGTTTCTCAATCTTATATTTAGATTTAGTCTGGCTTAATCTAGTCACCTCTGAGGTAGGTTTCTGGAGGTCAATGATTAAAGTGTGATTACCTTTGAGGGGATTAAGTTAAGTCCACCCATCAAGCCCATTAGTGTCAACCTCCGACCATCAGATCATGGTTTGATTTAGAATCTAAATGGCTTGGTGTTTCTGCTATTGTCCTGGCTCTAATTGAGAGCAATTTAGAGGTTTAGGGGAGGGTGGCTGACTAATGGTGACGTCTGACTGTTGGTATAATATGACAGTTCAGTGTCAGACCAAAGATTTGTGACAAGACACAATCATTTTAAGCCTGATGTATAATGTATTGTAAGACGTCACAACAAGATGTCACGCTGAAAATAGCCCACCGGCCACCTACTGTACAAGCTCACAACACATTAACTTGTACAGCACTCAGCACACAACACCACCGTGTACAACGGAGCAGAAATGAACCATTAAACCTTCCAGAGAAGAAAGGCATCGGTCTGAATGACCCCTAAAGCTGTTCAGACTGGCCTATTATATCCAGATTGGTATCAGATTGTCAGAACTGCAAAATTCGAAAATCATATTTGAAGCACATTCCTGTAGGTGGTTCGATGTGCTTTGCGGGTCTGAACAAAGCAACAAAACAGTCGAGGCTGGAGAAAAGCATCCTTTTTATCTCCCCGTATCAGTGACACAGAGAAGTATGTGTATGTGGGGGGATGGTCGGTAACCATTATGTGTGTTTTGTGGAATTGCCATTATCCCATTTTGGACTGAGGTCTCAAAAAAACTTTTTTTCCCCCTGAAAAACCCATGTTTCTATGTCAGTGGTGCTCAACCTTTTTCATGTCAAGGACCCCCAGAATTATCTCTATTGGGCCACGGACCCCCCATCTCAAAATAAGTAGTTCCAGGGACCCCCCTGAAACCAATATTTTAGTTAAAAAGGTTCTCCCTGAAATATATATTCAAAGATTTGCGCCACATTTTCACAACTTTTCAAAAATAGCAGACCTACAAGCTCGTAGCGCGCCACTCGGTGGCGCGCTATGAGCTTGTAGATCTGCTATTTTTCAATAGCTAAAGCATAACATAATGCTTAAAACACCAAATTGGTGTTTCCGCCCAAAATGGGTTATTTAGAGTCACACGATTATATCCGTCCACCACATTGTGTGATGCATCGCCGCCACATTGTGTGATGCATCTCCCTGGCTCTGAGGCTGTTGCCTACATGGCCAGCTGTGCCATGTGGGGACAGGGGGGATGGAAGTAGCGGGATGCTGATGAAATGGGCCCAGGGTTAGATAGAAGGGACGATGACCTGCTTTGCCGCAGCCTCGCAAAAACAGCTCAGTGTGTTGCTTTTTATGTTTTCTTTTTTACAGAATGAGTAACTTGTGCAGGCAATGGACGTCGTTGTGAGAAAGAGTTGCATTATGCAGATATGAATAAATGTATGATCCATAATGTTCTCTGCTGTTTGCTTATTATGCTGAACTATGAGATTATGATTATTGCTCATGGACCTTAACCCATTTTGGGCGGGAACCCCGGGTGTTTTAAACATTGTTATAATTTAGCTATTGAAAAATAGGCGCTACGAGCTTGTAGGTCTGCTATTTTTGAAAAGTCGTGAAAATGTGGCGCAAATTTGGAATAATATATTTTTTCAGAACAAACGTTTTTAACTCAAATCTTTGCTTCTGGGGGGTTCCTGGAACAACATATTTTCAGATGGGGTGACGAGGCCAATTACATATCATTTTTGGGGTCCTCAACATGAAATATTGAGCATGAAACATGAAACATGACAGAAACATGAGGTATTTCAGAAAAACGTCAGAATTTAGAAGACATTTTTTTTAATTTCGACGTCAGGCCTAAATGGGTTAAGAGTATATGATTTGTTCGGCAATAAGTTAGATACTAATGCATTCATTTATATGTGGTTTTATTTTTCCTATACGTATATTTGTCCAGAGGAGTAATGTACTGTAGGAGAAAGGGGGACACTGTAATTCCATAGTCTTTTTGTGCACATTGAGGACAGAATCATTCAGGTATTCAGTACACTAGTAATAAGGAATTTCTTTCCCGGGGGAAAACTAAAGTGGGTATTGGTTTTCCACCCAGCAAACAAACAAAAGAAACCCAAATACAGCGAGAACATTTATAGATTTGTAATTGCTGGGTATAGTGTTTGAACTGGAGAAGCTGGAGTCATTATCATAAACTCCTTGTCACCCCTAGTCTACAATTGCAATTGGAACTTGAAGCCCCTTGAGCTCTGTGGGACTCACTGTTCATATTTAATCCATTCTGGGCGGGAACCCCTTTTGGTGTTAGCATTATGTTATGCTTTAGCTATTGAAAAATAGCAGATCTACAAGCTCCGGTGGCGCGCTACGAGCTTGTAGGTCTGCTATTTTTGAAAAATCGAAGAACCACCAAAAATAGCTTTTTCAGAAAACTGTCAGGATGTAGATAGCCTGGAATTCGCCTATGCTTTTTATGGCATAGTCAGTTCCCGGCAGGATCCGCCGGGAGAAACTATGTGCAGCTGCTAGACATGAGACTAATTAATTAGAGCGACAGAGAGAGAGAGAGGAGTGTGTGTGTGTATATGTGTGTATGTGTGTGTCAATTTAACAAAGGTGCAGACGATCAGAAATCAGCAGAGAGTGATCTGATGTTTGCGCTACTCTATGCCGAATTGAAGTGGACTCGGACCCAGACTGTTTTTTTCTCCCTGGAAATAAAAACGTCTGGGTTTCCGAGGCCTCAGGTCAAAATGGGTTAATGTCGCAATTTCATGTTATTACACTTTGGTAGTGATACTGAGGCATATTGCACTCCTCCAGCCAAGGAGCCCATTCAGAAGCTGCTCAATCTGATGTAATGCATTGTAATATTCATGAAAAGCTGTCTCACATGGTCTAGTTTGGGCGGTCTCTCTTGAACGGGACGGTAACTAATTGGATTTTCTTGAACGGTAATTTGGCTGTGATTATGTGGCTCTGTCTGCCGACGCTGCTATCGTCGTATCTCCACTCATCCATTTAGCTCCATTGTCATGCAATTCCCTGCAGGAACGGCTCTGAAATAAGGAGCCACAATAATGGAACTCCTTCTTTTCTCTTTCCCTGTGCAGATCACACGAGTCATATTCTGTGTCTTCCTGGAGACCGACTTCACCATCTACAAGAAGAAAATGTCTCTCCTCTTCCAAGGTGTGTCTTGTTTAACTTTTGACACAACGTATTCTGACTTTTGTTGTTGTTGCGTATTGCCGTTTTGCATTGTTGTTATTGCTTGTGAATTAATGCTATGAATGAACGTATTAGTCCATTGGTGAATATGACCCAAACCAAAAGCTGCCTCGTGGCAAATTATCTCCATATGCTAATGATCTCCATATTTGAAGAGATACCAGTTTAGAGTTACAATTTACAATTACAATTTAGGCATTTAGCAGACGCTCTTAATCCAGAGCGACTTACAATAAGCAAGAACAAAAAAGCATGGCTATACATCACATACATAAGAAGTAGTTATCATGAAACATGCCTAAGCTAAGAACGTAACAGTGGAATATCTATATAATGAAAAACTATACATATAAACTATACATACTATACTATACACTATGAAGTGCTATGACTACATAAAATGCAATTCTATTGCTGTCTACGTAAGATGCTATAAGTCTGTATAAAATGCTATCTAAGTCTACATAAAGTTCTATCTAAGGGGCTAGGGTAAGTGCTACGGTCCATGATGGAGTCTGAAAAGGTGGGTTTTCAGACTACGGCGGAAGATTTGGAGTGAGTCTGCAGTTCTGATTGTAATGGGAAGTGCATTCCATAGTTTTGGAGCCAGAAGGGAGAAGAGTTTGGGACGTGTGGGGCGTTGTCCCGGCGCTTTTAGTGAAGGTACTTCCAGCTTGCTCGCGTTGGCTGATCTGAGTGCTCGGGAGGGTTTGTAGGGTTCGATCATACTTGCAAGATATGGGGGAGCCATACCTTGGGTTGCTCTGAATGCCAGCATCAGAGTTTTGTATTCTGTGCGGGCAGCGGCCGGGAGCCAATGGAGGGAGCGGAGAAGGGGGAAGACGTGTGAGAATTTTGGCTGGTTGAAGACCAGGCGAGCTGCGGCATTTTGGATCAGTTGGAGAGGCTTAAGTGCACATGCCGGTAGGCCAGTAAGGAGGGAGTTACAATAGTCACGTTTTGACAAGACAAGTTGTCTGGATTAGGAGTTTGGCTGACTCCTGGGTGAGGAACGGTCTAATTCGTCGTATGTTATAGAGTGTAAACCTACAGGATCGGGTGACAGCTGTGATGTGTTTTGAACGAGAGCTGACTGTCCAGGACAACACAAGTGTGAGAAAAGGAGGGGACCAAGTACAAATCCTTGTGGGACCCCAGTGTGGAGGGTTCGGGGGGATGATAGTGAACCTTTCCAAGAAACCTGGTAGGTCCGGTCGGTGAGGTAGGAGGAAAACCACTTTAGTCCCACCGATGCCCAGATCAGCTAGGGTGTCTAGGATGCTGCCGATAGGTCTAGGAGAATCAGGACTGCAGAGTGGGAAGCAGCCTGGGCAGCATGTAGTGCTTCTGTGACTGCAAGCAGTGCAGTTTCTGTGGAGTGGGCCTTTTTGAATCCTGACTGGATGGGATCCAGCAGGTTGTTCTGTGAGAGATGGAGAGAGAGTTGGTTGGAGACAACACGTTCAAGACTTTTAGACAGAAAGGAAAGGAGTGATGTAGTTCTTGACATCTAGAACTGTTCTTGACATCTGAGGGGTCAAGGGTTGGTTTCTTGTTCTCCTCACTGTTTTTATTTATTTGTGTGTTTGTTTACATTCATTCTCCTCAATACTTAGAAGACTTCACCTAGAAGACTTCATTCCAACTTTAAGATGTTCTGTTTCTTCGGGTACTGTATTGTGGGAACATTTTTAAACCATTCGAATAGTTTTACACTAAATATTGCACTTTATAAAAACTTTAATTTTACACCTGAGGTCAATGGCAGATATCTCAATGTCACAGTATCCAGTCTTAGTTTATAACCCACCTTGTTGTGTGCCTGTGCCACATGACAAACGACACAATGTCTTGTGCATTCAGTTGAAAATTGGTTATTTTTGGGCAAGCGGTGACGGCTAGGACACTTAAGGTTGTCACTGGTTAATAATGTCAATAATGTTGTTTGAAGTCGACGGCACACTGACTGAATTGAACACTATAGAGCGTCGCAGTCCCGCCCCCTCGAGAGACCCGGAAAATAAATCCCCGTTCATTTTCCTCATAGACTTTTCAGAAAGTATTTATTTAAAGACGTTTACGCCGCGGACAAAGCCAACTCTTGTCATGACAAATCATGACAATAGAATAAACACAATGTTTTGGGCCAAACAAAGAATTAGAAAGAAGAAGAAAATGGCAGGTTACAACACTTTTGTTGTTGTTTTTCATCTTTGTAATTATTTGTTTGGTCCAAAATATTGTGTTTGTTGTCATGATTTGTCACGACTCGAGTTGGCTTCGTACAAGGCTTAAAAGGTCTTTAAATAAATACTTTTTTAAATGTCTATGGGAAAAATGCATTGGGATTCATTTCCTGGGCCTGGCGTCGTCATGAAAGGGGGCGGGACTGCGACGCTCTATAGACATGCCGCGGCACCGCCATCTTTATTTTAGTCCGGACCTCGTTGCAATTACCTCTTTCCGTATCAGGAGAGATCGACAACGGCCATATTAGGGGTAAAAAAAAATCGATTCGAATTAGAATCGCGATTCCGTTATGAACGATTCAAAATCGATTCATAATTTCCAAAAATCGATTTATTTTTTATTTTTATATATATATATATATATTTTTTAGATTTATTTTTCTGGTTACAGTTACAGGAGTTTTCACTACATGGTGTTTGTGATATGAAATGTAAGCTCACCCTAATCACAGTAAACATCATGTCTTCAGTCATTTTTAAGTTACTGTAGTCACTTCAGTTCAAGACTGGAGTAGATTGTGATGAAATCCTATGTATTAAATCGAGAATCATTTTGAATAGAAAATCGTTTTGAATCTGAAAAAAAAATGCTTTTGAATTTAAAAAAAATCGAATCGTGACCCCAAGAATCGGAATTGAATCGAATCGTGGGAGACCCAAAGATTCACAGCCCTAGGCCATATACAACTTACGGATTGCAGCTTTAACTCCACTGCCTTCTCCTTCAGTGTGTGAGTGATACGGTGTGTAGCGTCAACACCTCCATCAGTGTCAGCCTCGTTGGACAGGTAGCCTCGGCCGGCCATCTGGCAAACAAATGGACTAACTGTAATACGCAGATTAGCACCGAGTTGTGCACGCAGATAGATTGTACCGCTCTAGGTATCTTAAAAGGCCCACTTTTCACATGCTTGGTGTAATGCTGTGACGCTGTGGTTTCAACAAATAAGCGGATTTGTTTGGAAAATCCTGTGGTATTAATGCAAGATAACTGTTGGGTGGGTGGGGGAATAAAATACAGTAATCTGTATACCAGCACGGCACGTTGACAGGAACCATGAATGCAATGAGGGCTACAGTATCTCATTGTAGAAGCACTATCACAGGGACAGTCCATGCCTTCAAATGTAAACCATTTGTTAGGCCTAAGCTAAGCTACACGACACGTGCATGGATCTTTTTCTGAACGCGCTTTTTTATTTTTTTATTTATGAAAATATCCCATTCAGTGTACCTAGTAGGAGACATGTAAACCAGAGAATTTAAGAAATGAGCGTTGACATCATTTCTCAAATTCTCTGGTTCAATATTGTCAGGTTGGCTGAGGCAGAGGCTGGAAATTGCACAGGTGAGGGGATTTAGGCTGATTAGGCCCGTACACACACGCACGCAGAGTCGCAGAAACGTAGCACCTTTATAGTAGGATGGTCGCCGCTCATTCCTGCTTGACCATTATAATAATGAATAATAATTGATTTACTCAAACAGGAAAAAAGTAAAAGAGCAATTAGAATTACATGGGGAATGCGAGCCACGTAACTTTGGGAAAGTGTCATAGTAGCTTGTTTACAACTGAAACAGACTTCCTGTGCACTAACTTCCTCTTCAAAATAAGAGCCACATGTAATGATTAGTCAACACTAGTTTTATTTCTAAGTCTACCTACAGGACATCCATCCAGTCTCATGAAGTGTTCCATGATTTGGAATTCACCACTCACACGCGCGCACAACACACACACGCACGCACACACGCACACGCACACACACACACACGCACCAGGAGTTATTTCCATTTCATCATGGATGCCTTGCAGCGACCTTCTCTGACCCGCAGGCTGTCCAGTGTTTTCCAGACAGTGCATGCTATGCGAGGCACATGGACGGGTTCACATGGATGCCGACGTGAGGTGAATAAAATGTCCAGAAATGGAATTGGCCTTCATGGGTTTCTGAAAACTACATGTGCTATCGTTCATTTAAAGAACTAGCGGTTGGGCCCGGGCCGGCCTAGCGGTCCGTGCACCTATGCTGGTAATCCAGCCTGACGGCGTGTTGTGGGTTCGACTCCCGATCCCGACGACCCTTGCTGCGTGTCACCCCCCCCCCCCCCCCCCCCCCATCTCTCTCCCCGTTTCCTGTACTTTAAAATATCGGTTCAGTATATATACTGTATGCGGACCTCACACCTACATTGCACTGCCGATCCGACCATTAACTATGGGCAATTTCTTTTCGCACATATTGAGCTGACTGATTTGTTTGCACCTGATGCTATGACGACACACTGAGGTTGGACAACACACTCCATATTTGGGCGTAGCTACATTGGGAACTCCTTATATGGTTGTGGTTATGAGTCATGTGACATGAGCATTTTGACGTGGTCTGCCAGCCGGTCAGCACTGTAGGCAGGTCCTCCCATTAGCCAATTTTAACAAAATTAATAAAAGTGGTATCAAACTTTAACCCATTACAGACAGAGCATTTATGAGAATCCGACAGAGGAAAAGGATGAGATATATTAGTCATCGATAATAGATCTTTCGTGAATTCTGTCTGGAATTGGAATCGTTGAGATTCATGATGTCTTTGTTGTGACACGTGAGCTTTATAGCCTACATCACAAATAATGTGATGTGCGCGTTTTAAGACCCATGTGGGCTACGGGGCAACCAGCCTGGGCTCCATTCAGGGAAAACAAACACGTAATTCCATTCCTCTGCCTCTCTCTCCATTCGAGCCACCCCCCCCCCCCCCCTCTCGTATCCTCACCCCTTCTTCGTTGAGGCTATAGAGGCGCAGTCACCATGAGCTCTGATGGGTGGCCCGCGGAGGATTGGCTTGAGGAGCCCGTGGAAAGCTGCTGCACGAGGCTGGCTGGCAGGGCTGGGCTTCAACCGCCATGTTAGCATTATCTCCCGTTTACCCTGCTTTGCCTGCCCCGCCTCCCCAACGGAATACTGCAGCGCTCAGGCCCTCATCTTCCCCCGCCGCTCCCAAAGCGCTGCGGAATGCTTCGTTTTCCCCCCTACGCTCCTCCCGTCATCATGCCCCAAGTCCCTGTGCAGGGCTTCTCTTTCCCCTGGAAAAAGATTGCATTCTGGGGAGAGAGAGAGAACGTAATTATCCCATTCTGGGCGGGAACCCCTTTTGGTGTTAGCATTATGCTATGCTTTAGCTATTGAAAAATAGCAGATCTACAAGCTCATAGCGCGCCACCGAGTGGCGCGCTACGAGCTTGTAGGTCTGCTATTTTTTTTAAATCGAAGAACGACTGACATAGAAACATAGCTTTTTCAGAAAACTGTCAGGATGTAGAAGACATTTTTAGAATCTGATCTCAGGTCAGAATGGGTTATATTGCCTGGCCCCCCGCTCTCACCCAGCGCCCCGTCTTGTCATATTAGTGCTCTGAGATGAGATTCTGG
Organism: Electrona antarctica; assembly: GCF_951216825.1. Taxonomy (NCBI): domain Eukaryota; kingdom Metazoa; phylum Chordata; class Actinopteri; order Myctophiformes; family Myctophidae; genus Electrona; species Electrona antarctica. Next base: position 3,046,086 of record NC_136791.1, on the reverse strand, counting down.
GAGCTGTTGTTCTCTGGTTATCACTCTGGCCGTTTATGAGTGCTATCAGTGCATAACTGCAGCGTATATGTTATCTCCTCCCGTTTACCTTGCATGGAACAGTGCAAAAGGGCTTTGTGTCACAATGGCAATAAAAGAAAGCGAGTGTTAATTAGGCGGACCACGCTTCCCTGACACGTCGTGGGTTGGTAATGAGTGCTGCAGAGGTCGGAGTTCCATGAGATGTGAATACATGGCGGGGGAGGGGCTGTTTTTCAGAGCGCCACCGTGATAATAGCACACGCCTCGCCAGCCGAGCGCCAAGTGCATTTCCTCGTCACGGAGGTCGGCCTGTGATTGATTGATTGATTGATTGATTGATTGATTGATTGATTGATTGATTGATTGAAGTATTTATTCACAGTATGCAGAATGGGTACATTTCAAACGAAAGCATAACTCAATACAAAAACTGTTACTGTGGACGACACCATGATGAGGCATTACACTTGTTTAGAATAGGGTCCACCATTTTCAATTCATCAGAACATTTAGAGATACATGTACAAATATACACTTCTATATAAAAGAAAAATCACACCCGTGTGAACTGAGTGGTGTAAGGTATTATATAGCCTGATCAGCTCTGATCTGGTCTGACGTAATGAAATCACACCCGGGTGAACTGGGTGACCGTAGCAACCATGCTCATTTTTTGGTACGAACAGACAGACAGACAGACACGTAAACTAACAAAGCCAGTCGTAGGAGTGGTTTACACCACTCAAAAACAGGAAATCATCATAAAAGGAGGTAAAAAGGGGAAAATAACATATACAGTTAGGGGTAAAGGGGGTGGGGGGGAATCAGACTTTACGGGGGCCAGTTTCGAATTGCAGCCGTCCGTATAGGTGCCCTTTGAGAGCGGTTTTGAAAGAGTGAAGGCCAAGGGATTCACATGTCTTAATGGCTTTTGGTAGGGCGTTCCACATTTAGGAGCGAAATAAATTTAGTCCCTTGTTTGTGCCGAATCTGGGTTGCACATGTTTTTTTTTTATGGTGCTGGTTTTCTGATGTGCCCTTTTGACCTGTCCAGTCAAAGCCACCGTTTTATTCTCCTCTGCATTTTGAGACGCAGCAGAGGACGGCGCGGGCGCCGCGTGCGTCGGGGTCAAAGGAGACATTAATGTCACTCCTCAGCCCCACAGCCTCAGAGAAACGGGTTGTGTAATAATAAGTCATATTATGTCATGGAGAGGAGAGGCGATTAACACCTCTATACCTCCCGCAGTCGTCTCTTTTTTAACCCATTTAGGCCTGACTTTAGGTCTTCTGAAAAAATATATATTCAAAGATTTGTGCCGCATTTTCACGATTTTTCAAAAATAGCAGACCTACAAGCTCGTAGCGAGTGGCGCGCTACGAGCTTGTAGGTCTGCTATTTTTCAATATAGGTGAAGTAAACATTGAAGATGCTTTGCTACAAGCAGAATCTGCTAGAGCTATACTTACAGGTGTTGCAAGATCCTCCTCTTTGGTAATCCTCGGTGGATGGATGGTCTGAGCGTTACGAGTACCAGCTGTCATAGGGTCATCAGCTGGGAGCCATCCTTCCTTGATGTTTCGCCCCTGTCATCCCAGAACATCTCCGGATGGTGTGGGGCCCGCCGGGGGTCAGGGACGTCTCCCTGCCGCTCCCTGCAGCTGGACTCGGGACTATGCATGGCATAACTAAACATAATGCTTAGTTAAAACACCAAAAGGGGTTCCCGCCCAGAATGGGTTAAATCTCATTTTCTCCTATGCACACCTGCTCAAATGCTCCACTTCAGCGTGCTTTCACCATGTCCTCTTTGGAAGCATCAGTGTGACGTGCTCGCTCTCTTCTTCCCAGGCCTTTTTTGTACAGTATATTTGATTTTAGAGATGGGCTCAAAGCAGTATAATTACCGATGCTTTCACCGAAGCCGCATTCATACTTTTCATGTACGTAGTCGGCCGAAGCGACAGCGATTCGTTTTTTGCGGCACCTGATAGGTGTGCTGCAAAGACGCAGAGGATGATTGGCCCGATTATAGGACAGTGTATAGAACACGCAAATCCTCTTTTAGTGGTGAGAGCGGTCGCACTTGGACCGAGCAGGAGCCTTGAGCAGCGAATGAGAGGCTGTGAATTAACCCCTTTAGGCCTGACGTCGAAATAAAAAAAAACGTTCGCTCTGAAAGAATATATACCTATTCAAAGATTTGTGCCGCATTTTTACGATTTTTCTAAAATAGCAGACCTACAAGTTCATAGTGCGCCACTCGGTGGCGCGCTATGAGCTTGTAGGTCTGCTATTTTTCAATAGCTAAAGTATAACAGAATGCTTGAAACACCAAAAGGGGTTCCCGCCCAAAATGGGTTAACTCTGCAGGTGTGCACACGCAGTCTCTTTCGATAATACCATCATCATCTCCACCCGCCGCCATTCCACAACGAGTCAGTCCAGTCAGTCGTCCGCACGCAGCCGTGGGCTGACGTCACCACCACGCCGCGGCTTGAAACCCGCTCATGTTTATCCACCCGTGTCCGCGCTGTCGGCACAAGCCCCCCGCAACCAACACACACACACACACACACACACACACACACACAC
>NC_136791.1:3025969-3040969 GCF_951216825.1 Electrona antarctica | reverse complement strand
ATACGGTACACGACGTGAACCCAGGCTATACGAGCAGTCTTCATAGGGTACACGACGTGAACCCAGGCTATACGAGCAGTCTTCATACGGTACACGACGTGAACCCAGGCTATACGAGCAGTCTTCATACGGTACACGACGTGAACCCAGGCTATACGAGCAGTCTTCATAGGGTACACGACGTGAACCCAGGCTATACGAGCAGTCTTCATAGGGTACACGACGTGAACCCAGGCTATACGAGCAGTCTTCATAGGGTACACGACGTGAACCCAGGCTATACGAGCAGTCTTCATACGGTACACGACGTGAACCCAGGCTATACGAGCAGTCTTCATACGGTACACGACGTGAACCCAGGCTATACGAGCAGTCTTCATACGGTACACGACGTGAACCCAGGCTATACGAGCAGTCTTCATACGGTACACGACGTGAACCCAGGCTATACGAGCAGTCTTCATACGGTACACGACGTGAACCCAGGCTATACGAGCAGTCTTCATACGGTACACGACGTGAACCCAGGCTATAACACACATACTGTATGGAGCAGTCTTCATACGGTACACGACGTGAACCCAGGCTATAACACACATACTGTATAGAGCTCCGCAGTCCCGCCCCCTCCCGAGGACCAGAAGTGAATTCCCCCGTTCATTTTCCTCATAGACTTTTCAAAAAAGTATTTATATAACGACGTTTACACCGCGGACAAAGACAACTCGAGTTGTGACGACAAATGACAGTAAACAAATAATGACAAAAACCTTTTTTTATGTCATGTCATTCAAAGGAAGAACCTCCATATACATGTAGGTCGACTGCATGATACAATTAAGCAATTAACATCCTATCATGCTCTCATGACGTGTTTTGTTCTATATTGTCTGAATCAACTTTGTTTGCGATCATTTTGGTGCTAAAGGAGTGCTGAGAGCTGCTGCACCGTACAATATTATGTCAGTCAATGAGGAGCATATTTTGAATGATCAATTTTGAATCAACATGGCAAGGCTACACAACTCAAACCTCCACTAACGTGTTCTTGCCATTTAAGCCCTATATACGGTATTTAATTAAAACATAATTTAACAACATAACAACAATTTTAATGCTTTGTACATTTTGAAATATTTTGACATTTATTTTTGTCTACAAGGACAAAAAAAATAAAATAATAATAAATAGGGACACCAGGTTGAAGTTGGTTAAATGAAAGCTTTGCCCTCACTGCACACCGCAGGCTCAGAAATACACAAAGCCGACCCATAAAGTGTCCACCTCTGTAGAGCTATTTACAATCTCCTGTATATAGCGGCCTTGCCTTATTGAGCTTATGGCCGCGGCTATAATGATGTATTCATTACTTACAATGCCCACACACTTACCTCTGCCTCAAGGGTGCTGTAAGTGTCTGACCGAGAGTGAGCAGCAGGGTCTGCATTGTGAAGGAATCCACACATCTAACGAGAAGGTTTAAGGGAAGGTTGCGGTTCTAGGCTATTTTGTAGATTTTTTCTTTTTTTTTAATGTAATGGTAATCCAACAATTGAAAACACTAATGAGAAAAAACCATTCAGTTGATTAATCCATTCTGACCTGAGATCAGATTCTAAAAATGTCTTCTACATCCTGACAGTTTTCTGAAAAAGCTATGTTTCTATGTCAGTCATTCTTTGATTTTTCAAAAATAGCAGACCTACAAGCTCGTAGCGCGCCACTCGGTGGCGCGCTATGAGCTTGTAGATCTGCTATTTTTCAATAGCTAAAGCATAACATAATGCTAACACCAAAAGGGGTTCCCGCCCAAAATGGGTTAACACATACAGTAGAGCTTAATCAATGCCATTAATCACTTGACATGATTCTGTTATATGCATTCAGATCGGCTCCTAGACTCTGATTGAAGACATGGCGTGTCTTTGGCGCAGCAGCGTAGAGTATTATCTGCAAGCATGAACGCAGCCGGGCAGCTGTGGTTTTTGGGGAGAGTGGAAAGCATGTTGAAATTGATTCTGGGTGCAGTCAGTCCTCCTCCTCCGCTAATATGATGTGGGTGGCTGCCCACAAGCTGCGCTCCGTCTCCCATGCTCCTCAATCAGCCACAGTGCTGACAACATTAACACATTCTGGGCGGGAACCCCTTTTGGTGTTAGCATTATGCTATGCTTTAGCTATTGAAAAATAGCAGATCTACAAGCTCATAGCGTGCCACCGAGTGGCGCGCTATGAGCTTGTAGGTCTGCTATTTTTGAAAAGTCGTTAAAATGTGGCGCAAATCATTGAATACATATTTCAGAGCGAACATTTTTAACTAAAATATTGGCTTCTGGGGGGTCCCTGGAACTACATATTTTGAGATGGGCGTCCGTGGCCCAATAGAGATAATTATGGGGGTCCTTGACATGAAAAAGGTTGACATAGAAACATAGGTTTTTCAGAAAAATGTTTTGATATAGAAGCCTTTTTTTATCGACCTCAGTACAAAATGGGTTAAGGGATTGTTGCGGTTCTAGGCTATTTTGTAGATTTTTTCTTTTTTTTTTAATGTAATGGTAATCCAACAATTGAAAACACTAATGAGAAAAAACCATTCAGTTGATTAACACATACAGTAGAGCTTAATCAATGCCATTAATCACTTGACATGATTCTGTTATATGCATTCAGATCGGCTCCTAGACTCTGATTGAAGACATGGCGTGTCTTTGGCGCAGCAGCGTAGAGTATTATCTGCAAGCATGAACGCAGCCGGGCAGCTGTGGTTTTTGGGGAGAGTGGAAAGCATGTTGAAATTGATTCTGGGTGCAGTCAGTCCTCCTCCTCCGCTAATATGATGTGGGTGGCTGCCCACAAGCTGCGCTCCGTCTCCCATGCTCCTCAATCAGCCACAGTGCTGACAACATTAACACATTCTGGGCGGGAACCCCTTTTGGTGTTAGCATTATGTTATGCTTTAGCTATTGAAAAATAGCAGATCTACAAGCTCGTAGCGCGCCACTCGGTGGCGCGCTACGAGCATGTAGGTCTGCTATTTTTGAAAAGTCGTGAAAATGTGCCGCACATCTTTGAATATATATTTCAGAGAGAACATTTTTAACTAAAATATTGGCTTCAGGGGGAGGTCCCTGGAACTACATATTTTGAGATGGGGGTCCGTGGCCCAATAGAGATAATTCTGGGGGTCCTTGACATGAAAAAGGTTGAGCACCACTGACATAGAAACATGTTTTTTTTTCAGAAAAAATGTTAGGATTTAGAAGCCTTTTTTTTTAATCGACCTCAGTCCAAAATGGATTAACACAGCCTTCACATCTATACAGGGGGCTCGCACGGTTTCACTGACTTTCCAATTGGCGCTTTATTTACATGGCACTTATATGGTGGGTCTTTGCATAGCGGCATGTGCACTGTTCCTAATAGGAGGTCTTTGCATAGCGCCATGTGCACTGTTCCTAATAGGAGGTCTTTGCATAGCGGCATGTGCACTGTTCCTAATAGGAGGTCTTTGCATAGCGCCATGTGCACTGTTCCTAATAGGAGGTCTTTGCATAGCGTCATGTGCACTGTTCCTAATAGGAGGTCTTTGCATAGCGCATGTGCACTGTTCCTAATAGGAGGTCTTTGCATAGCGCATGTGCACTGTTCCTAATAGGAGGTCTTTGCATAGCGCATGTGCACTGTTCCTAATAGGAGGTCTTTGCATAGCGCCATGTGCACTGTTCCTAATAGGAGGTCTTTGCATAGCGCATGTGCACTGTTCCTAATAGGAGGTCTTTGCATAGCGCATGTGCACTGTTCCTAATAGGAGGTCTTTGCATAGCGCATGTGCACTGTTCCTAATAGGAGGTCTTTGCATAGCGCCATGTGCACTGTTCCTAATAGGAGGTCTTTGCATAGCGCATGTGCACTGTTCCTAATAGGAGGTCTTTGCATAGCGCCATGTGCACTGTTCCTAATAGGAGGTCTTTGCATAGCGGCATGTGCACTGTTCCTAATAGGAGGTCTTTGCATAGCGCCATGTGCACTGTTCCTAATAGGAGGTCTTTGCATAGCGCCATGTGCACTGTTCCTAATAGGAGGTCTTTGCATAGCGCCATGTGCACTGTTCCTAATAGGAGGTCTTTGCATAGCGCCATGTGCACTGTTCCTAATAGGAGGTATTTGCATAGCGCCATGTTCACTGTTCCTAATAGGAGCCTTATATAGTCGGTCTTTGCATAGCGCCATGTGCACTGTTCCTAATAGGAGGTCTTTGCATAGCGACATGTGCACTGTTCCTAATAGGAGGTCTTTGCATAGCGCCATGTGCACTGTTCCTACTAGGAGGTCTTTGCATAGCGCATGTGCACTGTTCCTAATAGGAGGTCTTTGCATAGCGCATGTGCACTGTTCCTAATAGGAGGTATTTGCATAGCGCATGTGCACTGTTCCTAATAGGAGGTCTTTGCCTAGCGCATGTGCACTGTTCCTAATAGGAGGTCTTTGCATAGCGCATGTGCACTGTTCCTACTAGGAGGTCTTTGCATAGCGCATGTGCACTGTTCCTAATAGGAGGTCTTTGCATAGCGCCATGTGCACTGTTCCTAATGGGAGGTCTTTGCATAGCGCATGTGCACTGTTCCTAATAGGAGGTCTTTGCATAGCGCCATGTGCACTGTTCCTAATGGGAGGTCTTTGCATAGCGCATGTGCACTGTTCCTAATAGGAGGTCTTTGCATAGCGCCATGTTCACTGTTCCTAATAGGAGGTCTTTGCATAGCGCATGTGCACTGTTCCTAATAGGAGGTCTTTGCATAGCGCATGTGCACTGTTCCTAATGGGAGGTCTTTGCATAGCGCCATGTGCACTGTTCCTAATAGGAGGTCTTTGCATAGCGCATGTGCACTGTTCCTAATAGGAGGTCTTTGCATAGCGCATGTGCACTGTTCCTAATAGGAGGTCTTTGTATAGCGCATGTGCACTGTTCCTAATAGGAGGTCTTTGCATAGCGCATGTGCACTGTTCCTAATAGGAGGTCTTTGCATAGCGCATGTGCACTGTTCCTAATAGGAGGTCTTTGCATAGCGCATGTGCACTGTTCCTAATAGGAGGTCTTTGCATAGCGCATGTGCACTGTTCCTAATAGGAGGTCTTTGCATAGTGGCATGTGCACTGTTCCTAATAGGAGGTCTTTGCATAGCGCCATGTGCACTGTTCCTAATAGGAGGTCTTTGCATAGCGCCATGTGCACTGTTCCTAATAGGAGGTCTTTGCATAGCGCCATGTGCACTGTTCCTAATAGGAGGTCTTTGCATAGCGCCATGTTCACTGTTCCTAATAGGAGGTCTTTGCATAGCGCATGTGCACTGTTCCTAATAGGAGGTCTTTGCATAGCGCATGTGCACTGTTCCTAATAGGAGGTCTTTGCATAGCGCATGTGCACTGTTCCTAATAGGAGGTCTTTGCATAGCGCATGTGCACTGTTCCTAATAGGAGGTCTTTGCATAGCGCATGTGCACTGTTCCTAATAGGAGGTCTTTGCATAGCGCCATGTGCACTGTTCCTAATAGGAGGTCTTTGCATAGCGCATGTGCACTGTTCCTAATAGGAGGTCTTTCCATAGCGCATGTGCACTGTTCCTAATAGGAGGTCTTTGCATAGCGCATGTGCACTGTTCCTAATAGGAGGTCTTTGCATAGCGCCATGTGCACTGTTCCTAATAGGAGGTCTTTGCATAGCGCATGTGCACTGTTCCTAATAGGAGGTATTTGCATAGCGCATGTGCACTGTTCCTAATAGGAGGTCTTTGCATAGCGCCATGTGCACTGTTCCTAATAGGAGGTCTTTGCATAGCGCCATGTGCACTGTTCCTAATAGGAGGTCTTTGCATAGCGCCATGTGCACTGTTCCTAATAGGAGGTCTTTGCATAGCGGCATGTGCACTGTTCCTAATAGGAGGTCTTTGCATAGTGGCATGTGCACTGTTCCTAATAGGATGTCTTTGCATAGCGCCATGTGCACTGTTCCTAATAGGAGGTCTTTGCATAGCGCATGTGCACTGTTCCTAATAGGAGGTCTTTGCATAGCGCATGTGCACTGTTCCTAATAGGAGGTCTTTGCATAGCGCATGTGCACTGTTCCTAATAGGAGGTCTTTGCATAGCGCATGTGCACTGTTCCTAATAGGAGGTCTTTGCATAGCATGTGCACTGTTCCTAATAGGAGGTCTTTGCATAGCGCATGTGCACTGTTCCTAATAGGAGGTCTTTGCATAGCATGTGCACTGTTCCTAATAGGAGCCTTTCCCCTCGCCGCTGTTTCTGTCACGCATCAGTATTAAGTGAAGCCTGTAATTTTGTGTGATGGTGTAGTGATTGTTTTAAGGGGTTGTTGACATGGTGTGGCTGCACTAAACCCCATAGAGGAGTGAAAATGAAGCTTGAATGTTTTGGTTTCACTGGGTGTGGGCTTGCATGTCCTTGGGCTGTGTGTGTGTGTGTGTGTGTGTGTGTGTGTGTGTGTGTGTGTGTGTGTGTGTGTGTGCGTGTGCGGGGGGGGGGGGGGGGGTGCGTGCGTGGTGGGCGTGTTTCCTGTAACTGTGTGTTGTCTGACAAGTGCAACATAATTTAATTAGGTGCTGAATTTATAGGCGTCTTCCAGTCATTTGAAGATTATTGCTAAAGTTCAGGGAAAATATAGAAGTATTTTACTTTGGAAACTCATTAGACTCAACAGCTTGTCGACTAGATATCAATAATAGTAATAGCACTTACTTTGAAATTTATGAGCAAATTATTTATTTATTTATTTTTGCAATTTTCAGAGATTCAGTGGTGATTAGCCTATATATCTTTGGGGCCAGGCTATGTTGTTGGAGGTTGTTTGTGTTGAAGAACTCATGTGGGGTTAAATGTGAAAACATTTTGCCAAAGTGAAATATGACTTTAATAACACCAGACTCTGCTCCCTGCATGCACCCCACGCTTTCATTCTGGTTCCTCCTGAAGCCCATCATCTGGACCTTAAATGCACCACCTCCAAGGGAAAATACCATAGATCTGTATAAAGGCTTGAGAGGCAACCAAGCTCACCCACAATGAAGTTCATTTGTCAGACAAAACATAACCTCCAGTTCCAACTATGAACAAGTTGGCCATGAAGCTAGTATAGGCCTAAAACACGTTGTGTTGTTCAAAATGAGTACGTTCTTCACTATGGTATACCTTCTGTACTGCGATTATAGGCCTGTACATGTACTGGTGGGGCGGCGGTGGCTCAGGGGTAGAGTCTCCGGATGGTAACCGCAACGTCGCCAGCTCGAACCCGGGCTCCCCCAGAGTTAGTGTCTGAAGTGTCCTTGAGCAAGACACTGAACCCCTAATTGCTCCTGATGTGCAGGTTGGTGCCTTGCATGGTTTCCGCTGCCATCGGTGTATGAATGTGTGTGTGAATGGGTGAATGTGAATGTAAAGCGCCTTGGATAAAGGCGCTATATAAATGCACCATTTACCATTTACCATATCTGACTGGAAGGAAGGAAGGAAGGAAGGAAGGAAGGAAGGAAGGGTTATTTATGGCACAGTATATATCACATACTGTTTTTTGTGAATAAGTCACATATAGGTTTGGCATGCTGACCCTTTTTGCCAATTGCATTGAGCTGTGATAGTAACCTTTCAGCATCGTGGCAGCAACTGAAACAATCTGTCTCCCATCCTTACACTATTGTTCTAGTGTTTCAACAATCTGTCTCCCATCCTTACACTATTGTTCTAGTGTTTCAACTGAAACAATCTGTCTCCCATCCTTACACTACTGTTCTAGTGATTCAGCTGAAACAATCTGTCTCCCATCCTTACACTATTGTTCTAGTGATTCAGCTGAAACAATCTGTCTCCCATCCTTACACTATTGTTCTAGTGATTCAACAATCTGTCTCCCATCCTTACACTATTGTTCTAGTGATTCAGCTGAAACAATCTGTCTCCCATCCTTACACTATTGTTCTAGTGATTCAGCTGAAACAATCTGTCTCCCATCCTTACACTATTGTTCTAGTGATTCAACTGAAACAATCTGTCTCCCATCCTTACACTATTGTTCTAGTGATTCAACAATCTGTCTCCCATCCTTACACTATTGTTCTAGTGATTCAGCTGAAACAATCTGTCTCCCATCCTTACACTATTGTTCTAGTGATTCAACAATCTGTCTCCCATCCTTACACTATTGTTCTAGTGATTCAACTGAAACAATCTGTCTCCCATCCTTACACTATTGTTCTAGTGATTCAACTGAAACAATCTGTCTCCCATCCTTACACTATTGTTCTAGTGATTCAGCTGAAACAATCTGTCTCCCATCCTTACACTATTGTTCTAGTGATTCAGCTGAAACAATCTGTCTCCCATCCTTACACTATTGTTCTAGTGATTCAGCTGAAACAATCTGTCTCCCATCCTTACACTATTGTTCTAGTGATTCAGCTGAAACAATCTGTCTCCCATCCTTACACTATTGAACTGAAACAATCTGTCTCCCATCCTTACACTATTGAACTGAAACAATCTGTCTCCCATCCTTACACTATTGAACTGAAACAATCTGTCTCCCATACAGTATTGAACTGAAACAATCTGTCTCCCATCCTTACACTATTGTTCTAGTGATTCAACAATCTGTCTCCCATCCTTACACTATTGTTCTAGTGATTCAGCTGAAACAATCTGTCTCCCATCCTTACACTATTGTTCTAGTGATTCAGCTGAAACAATCTGTCTCCCATCCTTACACTATTGTTCTAGTGATTCAACAATCTGTCTCCCATCCTTACACTATTGTTCTAGTGATTCAACTGAAACAATCTGTCTCCCATCCTTACACTATTGTTCTAGTGATTCAACTGAAACAATCTGTCTCCCATCCTTACACTATTGTTCTAGTGATTCAGCTGAAACAATCTGTCTCCCATCCTTACACTATTGTTCTAGTGATTCAACTAAAACAATCTGTCTCCCATCCTTACACTATTGTTCTAGTGATTCAGCTGAAACAATCTGTCTCCCATCCTTACACTATTGTTCTAGTGATTCAGCTGAAACAATCTGTCTCCCATCCTTACACTATTGTTCTAGTGATTCAGCTGAAACAATCTGTCTCCCATCCTTACACTATTGTTCTAGTGATTCAGCTGAAACAATCTGTCTCCCATCCTTACACTATTGTTCTAGTGATTCAGCTGAAACAATCTGTCTCCCATCCTTACACTATTGAACTGAAACAATCTGTCTCCCATCCTTACACTATTGAACTGAAACAATCTGTCTCCCATCCTTACACTATTGAACTGAAACAATCTGTCTCCCATACAGTATTGAACTGAAACAATCTGTCTCCCATCCTTACACTATTGTTCTAGTGATTCAACAATCTGTCTCCCATCCTTACACTATTGTTCTAGTGATTCAACAATCTGTCTCCCATCCTTACACTATTGTTCTAGTGATTCAACAATCTGTCTCCCATCCTTACACTATTGTTCTAGTGATTCAACAATCTGTCTCCCATCCTTACACTATTGTTCTAGTGATTCAACAATCTGTCTCCCATCCTTACACTATTGTTCTAGTGATTCAGCTGCCCTGTCTTTGTCTCCCCCAAGCAGGGCTAGATTAACCCACTTTGACCTGAGATCAGATTCTATAAATGTCTTCTACATCCTGACAGTTTTCTGAAAAAGGTTTTCTATGTCAGTCGTTCTTCGATTTTTCAAAAATAGCAGATCTACAAGCTCGTAGCGCGCCACTCGGTGGCGCGCTATGAGCTTGTAGATCTGCTATTTTTCAATAGCTAAAGCATAACATAATGCTAACACCAAAAGGGGTTCCCGCCCAAAATGGCTTAATGCACTGTACTCTTTTACACAGTGTTATACAAAAGAAAAGCCTGTCCCTGAGATCCTCGGGGAGCTCTGACGGTTACACTTCTACTGAACAGATGACAACAGCCTTTCATCAAAGCTAACGCTTTGCCTTTGCGCGTTAACCCATTCTGGGCGGGAACCCCTTTTGGTGTTAGCATTATGCTATGCTTTAGCTATTGAAAAATAGCAGACCTACAAGCTCGTAGCGCGCCACCGAGTGGCGCGCTACGAGCTTGTAGGTCTGCTATTTTTTTGAAAAATCGACATAGCGACACAACCGACACAACCACTGACATAGAAACGTAGCTTTTTCAAAAAACTGTCAGGATGTAGAAGACATTTTTAGAATCTGATCTCAGGTCAAATGGGGTTAACCCAAGCACACCCTGCATGCACAATTGCAAAGACACACTTTGGTGTCTTTGCACAGATGCATGTGCGCCCGCACGCGTGCCCACATGTGCACACTGTATACTGTTAGAATAGATACATATACAAACTACATTGACGGGACTCCGTTTTTTGCAGGTACCTGTATGCGGAGACGTACAAGATCTAAGAGTGTGCATGTTTGTGTATGCGTACGTGTGTGCGTGTGTGTGCTTGTACTACTATATGTGTGATGGCAAAATGTCCCTATGAGAATTTTAGAATTCTAAAATTAGAAAAAAATTACATTGTGGGGACCATTTTCCTGCTCCTCACAAGATTGTTTTGAACTACTGAGGTTATGTTTAGTATAGATTAGTTATAGTTTAGTATAGTTATGTTTAGTGTAGGGGTTGGCAGTTATGCTTGATTTATACCAAATGCATAGTTATGCACCATTGTTGCACACCAAAGAAAAGCAGATCTATAAGCTCAAAACAGCATGATGTGTTGTGACTGAGCTTGTAGTTATTTTCAGCTTCAGGGCTGGCCAATTTTTTTGCAAACATCATTCATAAAATCGCCGTCCTAAAGTGTTGATGATCTCAAAAGGGGTGTGTGTGTGTGTGTGTGTGTGTGTGTGTGTGTGTGTGTGTGTGTGTGTGTGTGTGTGTGTGTGTGTGTGTGTGTGTGTGTGTGTGTGTGTGTGTGTGTGTGTGTGTGTGTGTGTGTGTGTGTGTGTGTGCGTGCGTGCGTGCGTGCGTGCGTGCGTGCGTGCGTGCGTGCGTGCGTGCGTGCGTGCGTGCGTGCGTGCGTGCGTGCGTGCGTGCGTGCGTGCGTGCGTGCGTGCGTGCGTGCGTGCGTGCGTGCGTGCGTGCGTGCGTGCGTGCGTGCGTGCGTGCGTGCGTGCGTGCGTGTGTGCGTGCGAGGGGCACTGGGAGTTGTGGAGAGGCTGCACTCTCCTCAGGAAGCATCCAACACCTCCTTCCTATTTTCCAACTGCATACAAGTATCTCAAGTTCAACCGTCCACCCACAAACCCCCCTGGGTCAGAATGTGATGAAAGGGGAGGTTTTATCATGTCATTTTCGCATGTAGGGCCTGCGAGAATTCATGTCATTGAAAAAGACTTGCCTGGTGTGAGTGTGACTCTCACGCTCACACCAGGCTCATTTCGTGCAACAACTTGCTACTTTCAAGGCCGTCTAATTGGGGTGTGGAGAGGGGTGTGATTTTTGGCCGTGAAGGGCAGTTTCGCGGGAGATTTTCTAACGTTGGCAGCTGGTCTGTTTGAGGAGGGACGACCCGACACCATGTTGTAGACTCATGTAAATGTGGGGCTGATAGGTTCTTCTCGCTTGATAGGCGTTCCACCCTCACTGTCACTCTCTGCTTGGAGGCGTGACAGCGATTGAGTGTGGGAAAAGTGCTCGGTGTTAACCCATTTAGGCCTGACGTCGAAATTAACAAAATGTCTTCTAAATTCTGACAGTTTTCTGAAATAGTCTACCTCATGTTTCTGTATCAGTGGTGCTCAATATTTCATGTCAAGGACCCCCACAATTATATGCATTTGGCCACCGACCCCCATCTGAAAACACCCTCAGAAGCAAAGATTTGAGTCAAAAACGTTCACTCTGAAAGAATATATATTCAAAGATTTGTGCCACATTTTCACGATTTTTCAAAAATAGCAGACCTACAAGCTGTAGGTTGTAGGTCTGCTATTTTTCAATAGCTAAATTATAACATAATAATGTTTAAAACACCAAATTGGGTTCCCGCCCAAAATGGGTTAAACTGGTGTATGCAGCATGTGACCTAATATACTCTTAACTGCCCTATAATCACTACGATGAGCCACGAAGACTCTTTCTGTCATATGTCGTAAAATGGAAGAGGGCGGTTTGACACTGTGTCCCCACCCCCCCCACCCCCCCACCCCCACCCCCGATAACAATACAGAGGTTATACAGAGGGACAGCTGAAGGAAGGTGAGTGACAGAGTATTTCATGGTTGCCATTTTCTCGCCGTTCCACCCCAACGCCTCCATTAAGGCGCCGGGGCGGCTGAGCGAGCTCCACAAGTCACGTCTGTGAACCGTCAGATGGAATTGAACGTTTATTCATAACGGTGGCAAGTGGAATTGTGCGAACGGGGGGTGTGGGGGGGGATGACGGACTCGACACACCACAGTAAAAAAATACTTCATGTCAGGTACATTACATTACACATGTGCTTTACACCTACAGCTAATAACCCAACACCGGTCGGTCGCTTCATCCGGCTTACCAACAACAATGCTGTCAGACCACGGGAGAGAGGAGAATGACAGGGACACAGTTTGAGAAAACATCCATCCTCTGCAGCACGTTTTGTTGGCGAGAGCAGCACAACCAACACACAACCTGTCAGCACATAAGGCTTTTATCGCCGTGGCATCTATCTAGACACCCCAGCCTGACACTCCCGGATACTGCTTATCGGGATAAACTATTGACATTCGCTCGTGCACCATTGTCCTGAATAACCCATTCTGGGCGGGAACCCCTTTTGGTGTTAGCATTATGTTATGCTTTAGCTATTGAAAAATAGCAGATCTACAAGCTCATAGCGCGCCACCGAGTGGTGCGCTACGAGCTTGTAGGTCTGCTATTTTTGAAAAATCGAAGAACGACTGACATAGAAACATAGCTTTTTCAGAAAACTGTCTTTTTTAGAATCTGATCTCAGGTCAGAATGGAATAAGCAATGACACACAGGCAGAGTGGCTCATGGTTGTCTCCATATTGTTTGAATAGCAAGGATAATACACTCCGCTGGCTTCAGCAGATGGTTGGCTTTTTTCCTCCCAAGTACTTAAAAATGTAATTTTTTCTGGAATTTGTTTGATGAGATTTACAATTACAGCCTCTAGCGCTGTTCTCTGAAGCAGTGGTTTAGAGGCCACCAGTGGTCCTTGAGGGGTTCCGCGTCCCAGCTAAATGATGGAGAGTTGGTAACCAAATGGACACTTATTAGATCTTTTAACTCTTGAGAGTGTAAAATGATAACCAAATGGACTCTGACGGGTCCATTTGGTTTAATTTTATTCTCTCAAGCGTTACATTATTGTTGAACACATGTGCATATAGGCTACGGCTACTTAATTTACAATAAGTCTACACAATTAGAGCATGTAAAATCATTCTTATCAACATCTGCCTTATCTCTCCTATGGACGGTACCACATCAATACAGCATGGAATTGTGGACAAAATCTTATCCAATGACAACGAAATATTCTTTAGTTTTGGGTCCGCGAAGCTAAATCTCATCAAATGGTGGTCCGTGCACCATCCATCTTCAACCGCTTATCCGTAGTCGTGGTCGCGGGGGCAACAGCTCCACCAGAGTGCTCCAGACTTCCCTCTCCAGAGCAACATTAGTGACTTCCTCCTGGGGGATTCTGAGACGTTCCAAGGCCAGTTGGTCAATGTATTTCCTCCAACTGCGCCTTGGTCTGCCCCGGGGTCTCCTCCCAGTGGGACGTGCGTCGAGGACCTCCCTAGGGTCTACTCCGAGTCTCTCTCATGTGACTGAACTTCTCACCCTATCTCTAAGGGAGATGCCAGCCACCCGTCGAAGAAAACTCATTTCGGCCGCTTGTATTCGCGACCTTATTCTTTCGGTCATGACCCACACTTCATGACCATGGTCCGTGCACATGATCCGTACACAAATGCAGAATAAATAATGGGCCTTGATATGACCCCAAACCCACCCTCTCCAAAGTACATACAGGGTCTTAGATAGTAGTACCACACGTCAACTACCACCTAAATAAAACGTCTGGGTTTCCGAGCCTAACTACCACCCTGCCTTTCCTTCAAGGGACAAGGGCATTCAGAGCAGGGTCATGACAGGTCTTAACCCATTTAGACCTGGGAACAATTCTACAAATATCTTCTAAATCATGACAGTTTTCTGAAAAACGATAGGATACCCAAGATTATTTGTAATTGCCTGCCGACCCCCCCCCCATCTGAAAATATGTTGTTCCAGGAACCCCTCAGAACCCCTCAGAACCCCTTCAGGAACCCCTCAGAAGCAAAGATTTGAGTTAAAAATGTTCGCTCTGAAAGATTTTTCAAAAATTGCAGACCTGCAAGCTCGTCGCGCGGCACTCGGTGCCGCGCTATGAGCTTGTAGATCTGCTATTTTTCAATAGCTAAAGCATGAAAAAGGAACACTGTCTTCAAATGCAGTGACCAACTTTTATTTAGGGAAACAGCAACGTTTCGGCCTATGCGTCATCAGGCTATCTTTATGTATCATAAAGATAGCCTGATGAAGGCCGCATACGTTGCCGTTTCCCTAAATAAAGGTTTCTCACTGCATTTGAAGACAGTGTGCGGGTGTTTGTTCCTTTTTCATTTTTGGGCACCGTACCCTCTCCTACGCACCTGTCGCCTGTAGATGTGCAAAAGCCTTGCTTTTTAATAGCTAAAGCATAACATAATGCTTAAAACACCAAAAGGGGTTCCCGCCCAAAATGGGTTAATTCCTGTGCACCGTGAACATGTCTCAGGCTCAGCGCACTTCGTTTTTTACAGTGTCTGAGAAAGTATTCAGCTTCCCAGACGTCTGCGGCCCATGGTGCTATCAAAATGTTTTGCTCTCTCTATAGTCATCCGCATGATTTACCAATTATACACATCTGTGTTTCCAATGGGAAGAATCCA
>NC_136791.1:3018469-3020969 GCF_951216825.1 Electrona antarctica | reverse complement strand
TTTTTTTTTTTTTTTAACTTTCTTTTTAGAAAAAAATAAAATAAAATGAAATAAAAAAAGATATATATGGTGGCGGTCTGGGACTTTTGGCACCTCCTGGTGGCGGTGAATGAAAGGCCACTTCACCCCTTTTGCAACCAGATCTTATTTGAATGATGTTTGGGAGACAAGAAACACTTTTTTTTATGTGGGTAATTTGTGTTTTTACTATTTCAGTATTTCAAGGTGTCCATGGGCTCCATGATGTCATGGACACTGGGCTCACTTCCTTCCTGGACTACAATTCCCATAATGCTGTAGTGCACTGCTAGTCCTTGTGGATAGGGGGAGTGCTGTCATGTAGTCCAAGGACTGTCTAAAGAGGACGAGACGCGAAGACCGTACGGGCGACGCCATGTTGCTTATGGTGCTCAGGAAAGAAACATGCGCAATGGGCTAAATATGCAACCAACACTTCCGCGTTCAGCTTCCTTGGTCTCAACTGCGCATGTTTCTTTCCTTCCATGGAGCACCATAAGCAACATGGCGTCGCCCGTACAGTCTTTGCGTCTCGTCCTCTTTAGACAGTCCTTGATGTAGTCCAGGAAGTAAGTGAGCCCAGTGTCCATGACATCATGGAGCCCATGGACACTTTGAAATACTAAAATATCTAAAAACAGAACCCACATAAAAAAACCCCAGGAAAGTGTTTCTTGTCTCCCAAACATCATTAAAATAAGATCAGGTTGCAAAAGGGGTGAAGTGGCCCTTTAATGTTATGAGCTAACTGGAGCTACAGAGGACAACCATAACAAAACACGGGGAGTGAACTAACAAAAGAACGTCGTCGGAAACATAATGTCATGGCCCAGAATAGGGACGACAGGTGGAGAGTGGGTTGTCGGGGCACTCTCTCCAGAGAGAGCCCCCCAACAACCACTCACGCCCCCAGCCAGCACCACCACCCCGCCCCCTCCATGTCCAACGCCCCAGCAGAACAATGCTTTCACCCACTACACTAACCCATTTAGGCCTGACGTCGAACTTTTAAAAATGTCTTCGAAATTCTGGCAGCTTTCTGAAAAACCTTATGTTTCTGTATCAGTGGTTCTCAAAAAAAGGCACATTTTCAAGATTTTTCAAAAATAGCAGACCTACAAGCTCATAGCGCGGCACTCGGTGCCGCGCTATGAACTTGTAGATCTGCTATTTTTCAATAGCTAAAGCACAACATAATGCTAACACCAAAAGGGGTTCCCGCCCAAAATGGGCTAATGACGAGAACACACTCCAGCAGCTTGTTCTACTATGGTAAATAGGTTTGTGGACTACACACATAATGATAGGGCTGCTCCAACACCACCCACGTATACTGCGATCGGCGCTACATGTGCAGTTGTTTCGTATTGTGCTGCTGTGTCAAGGGCAAGGGACTTGATTGGTCTCTGTGGGTTGCAGAGATGAGACGCGACGCTGTACGAACAGACACTTCTCATCAACACCATCTGTGTTGGTTTGTTGTCTAGTCAGCGGCAGGCAGGAAGGAAGGCGGATGTGCAACCAAGCTGTTTGCGTCTAGGAATCGATTCCTATACAGTACATAGTTTCGAAAGAAAATACATCTCCCTGCTGACCACGGTTGTGCGTACGGTGTGTACTATGCACGTATTGTACTGTACGAGTGTATGAGCCAGGTTGTATTGTAACTCACATCATGAAATTCAAGAAGTGCGTGTCCAATACATATACATACAATACATCCTGTGAGCCACAAACAGGGAGTCAAATTCCAGCCAAAGTAACTAAGTATATCCACTCAAGTACTGTGCATATTTTTGAGGGGCGCTAGCCGCATATAGCTTTGTGTGTCTGTACCAGAGTAATCTAGTAAGAGAGTAATGACACTCCTGTTGACTCTCATTGTAACAATGGAATGCGGAAGTGCTCATTCTATCTCAATGGGATAGTTCCAGCCATAGGAGCAATGTTTGGAACTATCGCCCATAGGCACCCGCTTTGCGGCGAGATCAAAGCGTGTCACCACTCTCTTACTAGATTACTCTGGTCTGTACCACGGAATGTGATGATTTGACTTCACATGAGTGTGATTTTGACTTTACTTTGAGTATTTCAAATGGTCAGTACTTTTACTACTCCACTACAATTATTTGACACCTTTAGTCACTAGTTACTTTGTAGATTTTGATTATTATTACAAAACGTATTTTATATTACTTAGTATTATGACCACTTCAGCCCTATATACATTTTGGCCATTTGAAAATAGACGATATACAAGCTCACAATGTATTGCGATGTGATGCATTGTGAGCTTGTATAGATCTGCTATTTTTTCATACATACATTTGTATACATTTTAAAACTTGTGAAACGAAGATATTCTGCATAGTGAGCCAACACCTGGTACTTAACCCATTTTGGGCGGGAACCCCTTTTGGTGTTTTAAACATTATGCTATAATTTAGCTATTGAAAAATAGCAGATCTACAAGCTCATAGCG
>NC_136791.1:2758469-3008469 GCF_951216825.1 Electrona antarctica | reverse complement strand
AGTCAAACCCTAGTCAAACACAGTCAAACACAGTCAAACACAGTCAAACACAGTCAAACCCTAGTCAAACACAGTCAAACACAGTCAAACACAGTCAAACACAGTCAAACACAATCAAACACAGTCAAACACAGTCAAACACAGTCAAACCCAGTCAAACACAGTCAAACACAGTCAAACCCTAGTCAAACACAGTCAAACACAGTCAAACACAGTCAAACCCTAGTCAAACACAGTAAAACACAGTAAAACCCAGTAAAACCCAGTCAAACCCAGTCAAACACAGTCAAACCCTAGTCAAACACAGTCAAACACAGTCAAACCCAGTCAAACCCTAGTCAAACACAGTCAAACACAGTCAAACACAGTCAAACCCAGTCAAACACAGTCAAACACAATCAAACACAGTCAAACCCAGTCAAACACAGTCAAACCCAGTCAAACACAGTCAAACACAATCAAACGCAGTCAAACCCAGTCAAACACAGTCAAACACAGTCAAACCCTAGTCAAACACAGTCAAACACAGTCAAACACAGTCAAACCCTAGTCAAACACAGTCAAACACAGTCAAACACAGTCAAACACAGTCAAACACAGTCAAACACAGTCAAACCCTAGTCAAACACAGTCAAACACAGTCAAACACAGTCAAACACAGTCAAACCCTAGTCAAACACAGTCAAACACAGTCAAACACAGTCAAACACAGTCAAACACAATCAAACACAGTCAAACACAGTCAAACACAGTCAAACACAGTCAAACACAGTCAAACCCTAGTCAAACACAGTCAAACACAGTCAAACACAGTCAAACCCTAGTCAAACACAGTAAAACACAGTAAAACCCAGTAAAACCCAGTCAAACCCAGTCAAACACAGTCAAACCCTAGTCAAACACAGTCAAACACAGTCAAACCCAGTCAAACCCTAGTCAAACACAGTCAAACACAGTCAAACACAGTCAAACCCAGTCAAACACAGTCAAACACAATCAAACACAGTCAAACCCAGTCAAACACAGTCAAACCCTAGTCAAACCCTAGTCAAACAGTCAAACGCAGTCAAACCCAGTCAAACACAGTCAAACCCAGTCAAACACAGTCAAACACAGTCAAACCCTAGTCAAACACAGTCAAACCCTAGTCAAACACAGTCAAACACAGTCAAACCCTAGTCAAACCCAGTCAAACCCAGTCAAACACAGTCAAACCCAGTCAAACACAGTCAAACACAGTCAAACACAGTCAAACCCTAGTCAAACACAGTCAAACACAGTCAAACACAGTCAAACTGACTGACTGACTGACACTGACTGACACTGACTGACTGACTGACACTGACTGACTGACACTGACTGACTGACACATATGACGTAAATTCTCCATTCATTGTCAATGGCATTTAATGTTTGGGTTAAGAATCTACACTATAGCTCGCCCCTCAAAAACATACAGCCACAACTGTGATACTGTATCTTGTGCTGCAAGTCCTGTCCTGTCCTGTCCTGTCCTGTCCTGTCCTGTCCTGTCCTGTCCTGTCCTGTCCTGTCCTGTCCTGTCCTGTCCTGTCTCTGTCCTGTCCCTGCCCTGCCCTGCCCTGTCCTGTCTCTGTCCTGTCCTGTCCTGTCCTGTCCTGTCTCTGTCCTGTCCTGTCCTGTCCTGTCCCTGTCCCTGTCCCTGTCCCTGTCCTGTCCTGTCCTGTCCTGTCCTGTCCTGTCCTGTCCTGTCCTGTCCTGTCCTGTCCTGTCCTGTCCTGTCCTGTCTCTGTCCTGTCCTGTCTCTGTCCTGTCCTGTCCTGTCCCTGTCCTGTCCTGTCCTGTCCTGTCCTGTCCTGTCCTGTCCTGTCCTGTCCTGTCCTGTCCTGTCCTGTCCTGTCCTGTCCTGTCCTGTCTCTGTCCTGTCCTGTCCTGTCTCTGTCCTGTCTCTGTCCTGTCCTGTCTCTGTCCTGTCCTGTCCTGTCCTGTCCTGTCCTGTCCTGTCCTGTCCTGTCCTGTCCTGTCCTGTCCTGTCCTGTCTCTGTCCTGTCCTGTCCTGTCTCTGTCCTGTCTCTGTCCTGTCCTGTCTCTGTCCTGTCCTGTCCTGTCCTGTCCTGTCCTGTCCTGTCCTGTCCTGTCCTGTCCTGTCCTGTCCTGTCCTGTCCTGTCCTGTCTCTGTCCTGTCCTGTCCTGTCTCTGTCCTGTCTCTGTCCTGTCCTGTCTCTGTCCTGTCCTGTCCTGTCCTGTCCCTGTCCCTGTCCCTGTCCCTGTCCCTGTCCTGTCCTGTTTTAAATTACTGTAAATCTTCCTTCTGTCTAACAAGAGGCTTCTCCTCTCCTTCTCTTCAGATGAACAGGAAACGGGTGAGGACGAGGAGGAGGAGCTACAGAATGGTAACGTACAATGGTGGAAAGTATAACTAAGTATATTTACTTAAGTACAATTCTAAGGTAGTATTCCCATTTCCAATACTTTTAATTCTACTCCACTGCATCTCGGAGGCAAATACTGCACTTTTACTCCACTAAATAATAAATATTTACTCCACTACATAATAAATGTAGTGGAGTAAAACTTTAGTTATCCATTTAGTTATTGCAAAACATACATTAACCACTTCAGCCCTAAAATGCATTTCGGCCATGTGAAAATAGCCGATCTACAAGCTCACAATGCATCGCGGCGCATTGTGAGCATGTAGATCTGCTATTTTCAAAATATATTTTTTTAGACATTTGAAAACATGAAATGGGACATTCTGCATAATTAGAACTTTCTACTTTTGGTACTTAATCACACTTTGTGTGCCCACGCAAAACATTCAAAAAATCACTTTCACCTAGAAAGTCCATTCACACTTTTTATAGACTGTGGAGACACATGCTGGAACTTTTTACTTTGAAATGTTTTATAGTTTCTGAGTTATTAAATTTGAACGCCCAATGCATTCTCAATGGCAATAACACAAACTTTGTGCACCACGTATTAAAAAAAAAATCTTTTTGACATATATATATATTTTTTAAACATATATATTTTTTTTTTTCAAAGACATCCACAGACGTCTTGGGCACAGCACGTGCGGTAATACCAAAGACGTCCACAGACGTCTTGGGCACAAAATGTGTACATTTTGAATTAGAATTTGACTTGTAACGTTGAGTATTTCTATACACTGCCGTATCGATGCTTTTATACTCGAGTACAAACTGTGAGTATACCTTTCCCACCACAGTGGACCACTGGCAGATGTTCTGAGCCCTCTAGCCGTATGCAGTCCTCCTTGATGTCAATTGTCACTGGAAATGGAATTTCACACCGAGCTCCATTTCAGTCTGTCAGCTGTTGCGCCGCCACTCTTGCAAAACAAAAAAAAAAAACAGCTTCTCTTATCGCACGAGCACAGAACTGAGAAATCCCTCAATTATGTATAGCTTCGGAAGTCACTTTTTGTCTCTGTCTTTTTCTTACTTTACTTTATTTATTTATTTTGGGGGGGGGGACTTAACCCATTTTGGGCGGGAACCCCTTTTGGTGTTAGCATTATGTTATGCTTTAGCTATTGAAAAATAGCAGATCTACAAGCTTGTAGGTCTGCTATTTTTGAAAAATCGAAGAACCACTGACATAGAAACATAGCTTTTTCAGAAAACTGTCAGGATGTAGAAGACATTTTTAGAATCTGATCTCAGGTCAAAATGGGTTAATTTATGCATGTCTTTGTGGTTCCATTGCTCTCTCGTGACACAGTGCACGGTGGAGACAAAGCCGCGACAGAGAGAGAGACAATGAAAAAGGCTGTTGGGAGATGATGATGATATCAGGGAAGCAGAGTCACTTCATCTCCAGCCACGTGAAAACTGGGCTGTTTCTCTTTCTCTCTCTTGGCTGAAAGCAAACCCTCTCTTTGCCATTTTCTTTATTATTTCTTTTAGAAGCTGCTGAGAGTGGCGACGTGGAGATGGAGAGTCAGAACCCAGGTACTGTATACAGCTGCAGTCCATTTCAGTCTGCCTGCTTTTGTAGGGGGCTCTCAGCGGGTCGGGGACATGGAGGAGACATCATGTCCTTGTTGTCAGAGTGTGTGTATAGAATAGATCACCACCACCACTCGTTCACACAACTCGCACCAACAGGGACAGCATGTACTACATTTATCAGACTCTTTGTTGCCGGGGGAGTGGGGTTGTACTCCCTTGGTCTAACTACCTAAAAAGCCCTATATTTGTAGTAAAAGAAAAAATAATAATAATCGAATTCCGATCCGGACTACCTTTGCTTCGTAACACTCCCTGTCTCTCTCTTCCTTCCCGTCTGTCTATTCCACTGGTACTATCAATAAAGGCGCCCCAAAAATATATTTAGAAACATATAGTCTTATATACCCGAGGCGGGGTTGGCGAAAGGGCCTTTCTGTGTGGAGTCACAAAAAACATGCAGTAATCCTGGTCTCTAAACTGCCTCCCCCTGGCCAGCCGGGGCGCCTGATGGAGGGGAAAGGAACCGGTCGGAATAATGTGTTCCTTCCACGCGCTACGTCCAACCAGGGAACCCCCCCCCCCCCCCTGTCAGGTGTAAAGGAGCGACTTGGACACTCAGGCATGAAGGAAGCATGAGTTCAAGTCCGTTGCTTTCCCCCATGTCCCCCATATATGGGGACTAGGTTGGCGGAGGGTGTGTAGAGCCCAGGATCACATTAGATAATTGACACAGGGGTGAAAAATGGGTTACAAAATCGTGGGATAAAAAAAATTAGAAGTTAGAATAGAAACATAGTCTTTTGCCACTTTAGCCAGTTTAGAGTGCTCACCAATGCATGCTAATATATGGTAGCCTAATACAGTGCCATCTTGAAATCACATTTCACTGAGCAGCATGCTGGCTGGGTTGGAGGACGTCTCTACTGAATGTAACGTTTGTCATGCGTTTATATCGTATGGTTTGACAGACTAATCTGTCTCTGTCTCTGCTCTCTCTCTCTTTCTCCATCACAAGCCCAATGACGCACGCACGCACGCACGCACGCACGCACGCACACAGAAGTGAGGTCTCATTCCTGAAACTATGCTGCCATGGTCTGTCACCTTCAGATATACTGTAGCAGTGTGTACATCTACATGCTATTACTCTTCAGTTTCATGTAGAATTGAATGTCAACTTGTTGAGCTGTGATGTCAATGACATCACAGGGCATTGCTTCCTCACGCAAAGGCAGAAAAGGAAAAACTCAGATTTGATTGACTGCATTGGTGATACAAACATAATTGACCCAAGGAATTAACAGTGAATGACAGAAATCTGTTCAGAATTATAATATGCAGAATCTAACAGTACTGACATTGGAGCTGTGACGGATGCAAACAGACTGGAATGTGTAACATCATGTTTAGTCCCAGTGACGACAGCATGCCTTTTAAGCATTATGTTATGCTTTAGCTATTGAAAAATAGCAGATCTACAAGCTCATAGCGCGCCACCGAGTGGCGCGCTACGAGCTTGTAGGTCTGCTATTTTTGAAAAATCGAAGAACGACTGACATAGAAACATAGCTTTGTCAGAAAACTGTCAGGATGTAGAAG
This sequence comes from Electrona antarctica, assembly GCF_951216825.1. Lineage (NCBI taxonomy): Eukaryota > Metazoa > Chordata > Actinopteri > Myctophiformes > Myctophidae > Electrona > Electrona antarctica. The sequence continues at coordinate 3,002,911 of NC_136791.1, read as the reverse complement.
ACATTTTTAGAATCTGATCTCAGGTCAGAATGGGTTAATATTAACACACAACCGCACAACAGCTAGTGATGTTCACATGCCCCAGACAGACAGAAAGATTGAACGGAGGTAGTAAGTAAGGCATGCCTCCTGGTAGAGATTTGCTCTCTCTAGTGTCGCGTATTGAGTTGGGTTGTGCAGAACCCACAGTTCATACCGTGCATGCGGGTGCACGCACATGTGTGTGCGTGTGCATGTGCGTGCGCGTGCACGTGCACGTGTGCGTGTGTGTGTGTGTTTGTGCGAATGTGTTTTAGCCTGCAACCATTAGCTTAGAGTGAGAGCCATTTCTCTAAATTCTCCTTTTTTTTCCTGCTGCGCAGCTGAAATATAATTAAGATTCTACATTTGCATACTGGCAGCGGGCTGCTGCACGTCGACTCCCTGTTTGTGTTTTATTCAAATCCCATCCCAATGACAGAGATTTGACAGATACAGCTTTCAGCCTCTCTGAACATGAATTTTGTAGATATTCAAAGGGAGAGTTAAAGCAAATGGTGCCATGGGATGTTGGCAGAGGCCCGAGATATGTAATTATGCTCTTGAGAGACAAACGGAGAGGCTGTTTCAGCTAGGTATACCCACGGCTTCAAAACAGCACCTGCTACCTCATCCAACCCAAAATGAGTCCGTTCCATCGTTCTCTATCTGTGTGTGTGCGTGCGTGCGTGCGTGCGTGCGTGCGTGCGTGCGTGCGTGCGTGCATGCGTGCGTGGGTATGTGCGTGCGTATATTCATACATTGTGTGTACTGCATGTCGGTGTTTGTTTTAACCCATTTTGACCTGAGATCAGATTCTAAAAATGTCTTCTAAATCCTGACAGTTTTCTGAAAAAGCTATGTTTCTATGACAGTCGTTCTTCGATTTGTCAAAAATAGCAGACCTACAAGCTCGTAGCGCGCCACTTGGTGGCGCGATAAAACCTTGGCAATACGCTATCGAGGGATTAATTAATGCTGGCGCGAATTGAGTTAAAACAGGACTTTACTTTTAATGGACCCTTGCAACTTTTGTTTAAGTGAAGCAGTACTTTGTCCACTGCTTTACTGGAACTTGTAGCTTGTAGATCTGCTATTTTTCAATAGCTAAAGCATAACGTAATGCTAACACCAAAAGGGGTTCCCGCCCAGAATGGGTTAATTATCACAAATGAGAACGGGACCACAGATCAGTGTACGGCTATAGTCGTGTACTGTATGTAAAGTGTATTATTGTGTGTAAGAACTAGCACGCCTTTCTCTATAGACCATTTAAGTCTGTTTTTCCTAATGTTCTTCCTGCCTAGACACACTTGGAATGGGAATAGAGCAGGCAACCCATTAGTCTGAAGGATCTCTGGGCAATTTTCTGCCAGTATACTAATCGAGTCTGGCCTTGTTTCCTGCCTTTTGTTGCAAGCGCAATGTTTACGCTTTAACTGTGACTTTGAATTCGCCCTTCAGAGCTTACCTGTATTTCTTTTTTGTATTCCACTGTTGGCTTACCTCCAGATGAAGATTCAGGCCATGATGATCCCAACGACCTAAAGGAGAAAGATATAAATGAAAACGAAGATGACGCCATCGCCGACAAAGACAAAAAGGACGAAGACAAAGGTTTGTGCGAGAGGCCGTGCGCCATGCAAGTGTTTCATCATTTGATGTGTGTGTGTGTACCTGCACACATGAGGAGGCTGTGTTTCATCACTTCATGTATAAAACTGTGCAATACTCAAATGCTTATACTTGAGTAAAAGTGAAAATACTGCAATATAGAAATACTCCATTACAAGTAAAAGTCAGGGATTCAAAATGTACTTGAGTAAAAGTACAAAAGTGTTCGCACCGAAATATACTTAAAGTACCAAAAGTACAAGTACAGAATGTCTCGTTTCAAGTTTTCTAATGTATAAAACTCATTTGAAAATAGCAGATCTACAAGCTTGTAGATCGGCTATTTTCAAATGGCCAAAATATATATAGGGCAGAAGTGGTTACTGTATGTTTTGTAATAATAATCATCTAATCTACAAAGTAACTAGTATAGTAACTAAAGCTTTCAAATAATTGTAGTGTAGTAAAAGTGCAATAGGCCATTTGCCTCTGAGATGTAAGGCCTGACTTACACCTTTACAACAGATTGATGTATAGCTGATGCATGAGACTTATTGACTGATGCAAGCTCACAATGCATTTCCAATGGGAGTCACATGGTTTGACACAACATTTGTGTTGTATGAGGGGGAGGGGGGCAGTCGAAACACAGCCGAAAGCCGTACAACACAAATGTTGTGTCAAACCATGTGACTTCCATTGGAAATGCATTGGGGCAAGATGTAAACAAACCCTTTCATACATCTAGCATGCATCAATGTTGTATGCTAGATGCGAAGGTGTGAGTCGCCCCTAATGGAGTAGAAGTAAAAGTACTGGAAATTGGAAATACTCAAGTAAAGTACAAATACCTCAAGATTGTACCTAAGTACAGTAGTTAAGTAAATGTACTTCCCACCACTGTGTAGCCTCACATGAGAAGGTGGAGAGACTGCCAGTGTTGTTTTCGTCGACTAAAACTAAGACGAAAAATGTTCGTCGACTACCTTTATTTCACTGACGAAAACTAAACTGAAACTAAATGTAAACTAAGCCATGATGACTAAAACTAGGACTAAATATACTGACAATTTCGTCGACAAATAAAAACTAGACTAAAATATTAGGACTAGTGCATGGACAAGAGATCCAGTATAAGTCATTTTACAATTAGTTGCATACTGAAAAAAAGCCGATCTACAAGCGCGACCCGTTGTGAGCTTGTAGATCGGCTATTTTCAGCAAGTGCAAAATCAGTCATTACGACGGCATCAAGGCCCGCCAAAATACATTTTAGTCGACTAAATCAAACTGTCGATTTAGTCGACTAAAATCTTAGGACATTTAGTCGACTAAAACTAGACTAAACACTAACACATTCCGGGTGACTAAAATGTGACTAAAACTATGACTAAATGACTAAAACTAAAATCAAAATTTGCAGCCAAAAACAACACAGCTCTCTACCCGGTCCACCAAAGAGAGATCTGTTACCTCACAGATGGGAATGTGGGAAGGAGAAGAATCAAAGACCCAGTGCACGTAGCTGTTGGAAATCACTTTGCTTAATCTACAATGGAAGTAGTGGATTAGGGCTTTTATACTATATATAGGCCAATTGGAATAGTTTGTGTAATTGTGGATTTGCAGGGAAACAGTGCCGTAAACCCCATGATTTGGATGTGAGGGTCTATACGTCTATGTGTGTGTGTGCGTGCGTGCGTGCGTGCGTGCGTGCGTGCGTCTATGTGTGCGTGCGTGCGTGCGTGCGTGTGTGTGTGCGTGCGTGCGTGCGTGCGTGCGTGCGTGCGTGCGTGCGTGCGTGCGTGCGTGCGTGCGTGCGTGCGTGCGTGCGTGCGTGCGTGAAAGCACAGTACGGTATAATGTAAGAAAAGTAGAAAACACACCAGGATTTGTTGTTTGTGTCTCAAGCAGAGCCAGAACACCAAGCTGAGGAGGCGAAGGAAGAGGACACAGGACAGTGCACTCAGGAAATGGAGGGTAAGTCACTCCGCTCCCTAAAAAAACCACAAAGCCAGGAAACCACAAACCATCAACACCCTCAACCATCAACCATCAACCATCAACCACAAACCACAAAACCACAAAGCATCACTCCTAAAAAACATCCAAACTAAAGACCAATTATTTGTTTACAAACATTGAGACTGGTCGCACGTACGGGTGACTGTTTCATGTAATCAATTCCCAACAGATCTCCAAACCTGTTGTTTTGGGGAGCGCATGGTTTCAATTCATTCAACCTCTCTTGTGTGTTGGCTAGTGAGGTGCTGGTGCACCCATAGGAGACATTTGTGACTAAATTTGACTGAGGGACTGCCATTGGAATTTTTTTAATTTTTGTTTTTTAATGTCATATGAAAGCAGGGAATCAAATTGACATATTGGTTGTTCAGTTTGACCCACCAGTTTTGGAGATGTGGCTTATAGAGTAATGTCTTGCAGAAAACAGCGACTTGAGAAAACAGGCTTGAAAGGTTCACTTCTGTGGTCGCTAACATGACACCTAGCTACATTTTTAAGCATTTATTTCATATTTATGTCAATTTCAGCTCTGACACATATTTCAGACATGCTCTAGTATGTGAAGAGTCTGCCTGTGCTATTAACTCATTTAAAAAAATAAAAAAAAAGGTTTTTTCTCCTCTGGTGAAAAGCTGGAATTTGCGCGATGGCAGTCTCTCAGTCAAATCTGGTCACATTTATACTTCAAAGCCCAACAGTATTGCACGCAGAGAACAGCTGATATACAAGCTCACATCGTGTCGCGGATGCCACTGTTGTGAGCGTAGAGGTCTGTGTGCGCGACACCATCACGGGACGAAGCATAAATTATACTGCAGCCGTGCACAAATAGGCTCCGCTGCCGTGATCATGAGCGCACCTCCCGTTCTTATGACAGCGACTGGAGGTGTGGTTTTGAGGACAACTGATTTGAATTGCTATTATTGTTTCACACACAACAGAAACCAATGGATTATATATTTCAAGAGTGAGAGAATGCAATACAAATCCTTATCATTCTTCCTCCACACTGGGAGAAAAACAGCATCTGGAAAGTGTGATGGGGCATTTTTTACACGTGACTTGCAGTTAGAACTTTTCCATTGCATCGTATGAGAGGTGGTGTTCTTGTGCTGCCGGCCTGGGCGCGCATGCTGGTGCTTATCAGTGTGACGTCGTCTGATAAGGCATCTATATAGGCTTGGTACCTTTTTGCAGCAATGCCTGCAGTATAGTCTGACAAAACAGCATGAACCTGTTGTATATAAGAACCTGTTACAGGTTTCTGGTAGACCACATGGGATGTCTTATTTACCACAATTTTATGGCGACTCAATCATGCTGTCGCCGATCTAATCGTATATCTCTTGGAGGTGTGCCGGGGCACAAAGCTTGACCCCCTGAAGCCACCCTGTCTCCTGCCTCAGCTTGAACCCCGAAGCCACCCTGTCTCCTGCCTCTGAAGCCACCCTGTCTCCTGCCTCTGGGCACAAAGCTTGACCCCCTGAAGCCACCCTGTCTCCTGCCTCTGGGCACAAAGCTTGAACCCCCGAAGCCACCCTGTCTCCTGCCTCTGCAGAAAGCTTGAACCCCCGAAGCCACCCTGTCTCCTGCCTCTGCAGAAAGTGCTGAAGTCTCCCCGTCATTCTCCTCCTCCTCGCCTCCATTTCGTTCTCACATTGACTGACATTCAATTAATTTAGGCCAAGAGTGACTGCAGCCTTTGGAATCGATCTATCTGAGATAGCCCCCTCTCTCCTGTCGTGCTGTCTGAATAGCCCCCTCTCTCCTGTCCTGCTGTCTGAATAGGCATCTATCTGAGATAGCCCCCTCTCTCCTGTCCTGCTGTCTGAATAGGCATCTATCTGAGATAGCCCCCTCTCTCCTGTCCTGCTGTCTGAATAGGCATCGGCTCGAGTCTCTCCATCACGGGGGAAGCTTCGACTTCCCTGCTTGCCTGTTGATTGCCTGTGTCTTGCATGGCCACGCCTGGCGTGGCGTCCGTCTCTGTCTTTGGGGTTATCGGTGATTGTTGGAGGTCGGAGTGTCGTGTAGCGAACGGGCTCTCATTCCAGATGGCAGATTGTGTTCGGTGAGGACAGATAGGGGCCTGCCTGGCACACAGTGTGTTCGGTGAGGACAGATAGGGGCCTGCCTGGCACGAGGTTAAAGTTCTGCATTCGCATTGAGAGGTGGAATAACGCACCCCGAGTACATTTACAATTACTGCTCCAAAAGCACCATTTTTTCAGGTGCTGCTATTTCAATTTTGTGACACTTGTGACACACACCACTACATGAAGCACCTTCAACATGTAACTTCTTACAGGTTCCAATTAGCCAGGGAGCCACAGGCCCAAAGGATTAACCTGTGATGTCATGCTGTACTTTTTATTTGTGTTTTCTCTATTCACTTGGTCATTAAGGTCCACAGAATGAGAGGCCTGCTCTGGTCATTAAGGTCCACAGAATGAGAGGTCTGCTCTGGTCATTAAGGTCCACAGAATGAGAGGCCTGCTCTGGTCATTAAGGTCCACAGAATGAGAGGTCTGCTCTGCTGGAAACATTGCGAAAAGCAGTTATGGCCATTTTTGTATACCACACGATGGACAAACAATAAGGTAACATTTCATCATGCTTTAAGTAGCATGTGACAATTGTGACGTCAAACTAGGGGGTTTTCATGATTCTGAATCCATTCCAAGCATTAGTTTAGCACGAAAAACACTCCTTGGGCTAAATTTGGCCATAGCCACTTGTGTGCTGACCTCATCACATTTGTGCTGACCTATCATCACATTTGTGATGACGTCTAGGGCTGTTTTTAGGCCAAGGAGTGTTTTTCGTGCAAAACTAATGCTTGGAATGGATTCAGAATCCTGAAAACCCCCTAGTTTGACATGTCACAATTGTCAAATGCTACTTAAAGCATGATGAAATTTGGGAAATTTTGCCTTATATTGGTTGTCTATGCCATAGACAACCAATATAGGAAAATGTTTTTTGTAGACTCTATGGTGTGGTATACAAAAACCATTTTCCAGCAGAGCAGGCCTCTCATTCTGTGGACCTTAATGACCAGAGCAGGCCTCTCATTCTGTGGACCTTAGTGACCAGAGCAGGCCTCTCATTCTGTGGACCTTAATGACCAGAGCAGGACTCTCATTCTGTGGACCTTAATGACCAGAGCAGGCCTCTCATTCTGTGGACCTTAATGACCAGAGCAGGCCTCTCATTCTGTGGACCTTAGTGACCAGAGCAGGCCTCTCATTCTGTGGACCTTAATGACCAGAGCAGGACTCTCATTCTGTGGACCTTAATGACCAGAGCAGGCCTCTCATTCTGTGGACCTTAGTGACCAAGTGAATAGAAAAAACACAAATAAAAAGTACGGCATGACATCACAGGTCCTGTCCTCCTCGGCTACAATGTTCCAAAACCTTGAAAGGGAGCACTCTTCAGAAATAATACCTTGTTGTACGAGTTGTACAAAAGGTGAAAATAACCCCACTACAAGCTGCACAACACATTGCGATTGGAATGTATTGATACTTTTTCTTTTACAATTTCTGCCTAACATGCCCAAAATCGGGACACCAGGTTGAAAGTGGTGAAGTACATTTTTTCAGCAAATAAGTCTGCACTTAAAACAGGACTTTACTTTTAATGGAGCCTTGCAACTTTTGTTTAAGTGAAGCAGTACTTTGTCCACTGCTTTACTGGGACTCTGCAAGTCATTTTTTTGTAAGTCAGTCTGCAGCACAAGCTGTGTATTATGGCTAATCTCAGGAGGAGACCGAATGGCTCCCAAGCTCTCTTATTAAACATAATAGCTGTAATCATGCAGGAGGGGGCATATGGCTGTAGAGCTTACTAGCTACACTGAAAGGACTAATCAAATGGCATAGACCTTCAGACTGGTCTGAATGACCCAAAGGTTGCTCAATAATAATGCTGCCAGTGAAGACAGTGTGCGGGATTCCATTTGTTTCTACTTTCTAGTACTTGCATACAGACTTTTTTCTTCTATAGGTCATCTGAAAATGAAATGAAAAATTGCAAAGATTATTCAAAATCTTCCAAACAATTTTTCAAAACAATTCAAAAACAGCAGATTTATTAGTTGTACTTAGTTACTAATTAAGCACATTTACTTAAGTACTGTACTTAAGGATAATTTTGAGGTATTTGTACCATTGTTCCATTTGCCAGTACTTCTACTCCACTACATCTCATGAGGCAAATATAGTACAGTGGCTCTTCAGGGCAGAGAAAATATTATGTGTTTGCAAAGCTCTCTCTTTGTTACAAAATGTACAGCTTTCATGAAACACAAAGCGCAATCAAACAATAGAATCCCATCCCCCCTGCAGTATAACCACTAACCACCAGGGGACAGGGTTGGGGTCATGGAACCCATGTTGAATGAACACCTACAGTATGCAATTTAGTGCTTGCTGTGTTTTTGTTGTTTTGAATGTTATGTTATCTATGCTTCTGTTTGTTGGAAGCCAAACATACGTTTTGTACCTGTACACAAGATGTAACACGCACGCACGCACGCACACACACACACACACACACACACACACACACACACACACACACACACACACACACACACACACACACACACACACACACACGTTGCTATGTTGGTGTTGGTGAGCAGGTATTTACTAGGTTAAAGACACGCTGGGTCCTCGTTCAGAGCTCTATGAGAGCCTGAGAGGAAATGATAGCTCAAACAACTCGAGGGGCAGATAAATAACAAGACTTTTCACCGAGGGAATACCTGGAGGCTGCAAGGATGGGTTGTAATGAGCATCTGCCAGGATATTGTTTGACTGTTGTTTCCGTGACCGCTAAACCCCTTATCCCTAAACTTCTTTGCCTTTTTTTTTTTGTTTACTATTTTGAAAAACATTTTTTAATAGTTCAACTAGCCAATCTACATTGACACGTTGTGAGCTTGTAGACTGGCTATTTTAACTATTCAAAAATGTTTTGCAAAATAGTAAAAACAAAAAAGGCAAAGAGGTTTAGGGATAAGGGGTTTAGCGGTGACGAAAATGGAGCCCATACTTTATAACAGGGATGGGCAACTTTGACCATGGAGAGGGCCACTATATTTCCACACTCACTCCAGAGGGGCCACATTGCATATTACTGTTGTAGCAAAAATAGCCGATCTACAAGCTCAAAGCGCGCCGCGATGCGACGCGTTTTGAGCTTTTATAGATCAGCTATTTTTGCTATTATTTGTATTGAAATCCTGAATATTTGTTTTGCTATTTTTGAATTTCAAATGCCTTTAATTATAGTTATGTTAACTTTATGAATTAAATACAAATACATTGGACATAAAAAAAAGACAATTAATACTACTCATTAAGCTACTAATTTAGACGCGGGTCATTTGCAAAACAATAATATATCAGTATTTCTTATATTAACCTGAGGGCCTCATTAAGTGAAGATGGGGGCCGCATGTGGCCCCTGGGCCGCCAGTTGCCCATGTATGCTGTATAACTTTACTGTATACAGTAACTTTACTGTATACAGTAAGTGCAGAATAAAATCACTGGCGCTAATTTAACTCCAAAGGCAGACCTTTACCTCTATTAATCACTTAAAGGGGCATTCCACTCATTTTCAACATTTTACTATGTCATTAATATACCTTAGAGCTGTTGTGTGGAAATAATAAAAAAGTCCCCCCATTCTGTGTTTCCTAGAACTAAGTATCAAAAAAATCATTAACATGGTGAAACACATCTTGATGACATCATCAAGATGTGTTTCACCATGTTAATGATTTTTTTCAGATCTCCAGTTCTAGGAAACACAGAATGGGGGGACTTTTTTATTATTTCCACACAACAGCTCTAAGGTATATTAATGACATAGTAAAATGTTGAAAATGAGTGGAATGCCCCTTTAAGCCCCATATATATAGACAAATGTAACGTTGTAAAGCTGTTAGGTGGTGTAAGTGATATTTGTCTCCACCAGGCCGAAGGCTTGGGGAGAGAGTATGTTTTGCACTCCGTCCGTGTGTGTGTGTGTGTGTGTGTGTGTGTGTGTGTGTGTGTGTGTGTGTGTGCGCGTCCGTCCTTCCTTCCGTCCGTCTGTTACCAGCTAATCTCGGGCACCGTTAACCCGGTCGATGCCAAACTTTGCACACACACTCCCTGGATGCCAACGATGAACCTCTGCCCCACATTTTCCAGAACGGCCTGTTATAGCGCCACCATGAGGCAGCTTTTCACATGTTTTACCTAAAACTGCACCGATCTGCGTGAAACGCTGCATGCACACTCCCTAGAGGCCAAGGACAAATCTTTGACCTGCATTTTCCGCATCTGCCTTTTATAGCGCCACCAGGAGGCCGACTTTTGTAAAACACATTTTTTGATATTACTCCTCCAGATTCTGTCCAAAAATCTCACAAATCGTTACACAGTATCTCTATGGTCATGTGCTCAAGTCGGATCTGTCCGATATTTCATATTCCATCCTAATTGGCTATAATTGGCTTTCACAGTTTGCAAGATTGCCCCGTTTTGAACAAAAGCCTCAAATCATGAACGCAGCATGCAATTTACGTGAAATCTTTCACACATTTTCTTACTAGGCTGAGGAACCCTTTTCACATTGGCCTGTTATAGCGCCACCAACAGGTTGATTTTTGCAAAACACATTTTTGGAACAAAATGCCTCAAATCATCCAATTGCCATTAAAGGCGTATGAAGAAATGGCACCCTTTTCACATTGGCCTATTATAGTGCCACCAGGCACTCTGAATTTCCTCAACAAAATGAAGAAAATTGTTGCAAAAAACTAACAAACTTTTTTGTTTGTTAGTTTTTTGCAACAATTTTCTTCATTTTGTTGAGGAAATGTTTATATTACTCCTAAACATTTGCCAACAAGCGCCTTGGATAAAGGCGCTATATAAATGCACCATTTACCATTTACCAAAAATAATGGCCAAACATCTCACACAGTCCTATCCTCCTGGTGGAGACCTGTGCCCAGAAGGGCACTTTTTCTAGTTTATTCTATATTCCCATAGTAGTTATTGCTATATTGTGATTATTTCCCCCCAGGTCTGGATACCTATATTGTATCCAATGCAGGAGAGAGAGAAGCACACACAAATAATGTATGAACTTCAATTGTACAGTGTTTTGTTTCATCATGGATTTTATCATCACTTTGTCCTGCAGTTCTAGTGTTTGCATGAGACGTGTCGACGAGTCGCTCCTTCTGTATTATCCTCAACGTTGTCCCAAACCCTTACCGTTAAGGAAATGGAACTACATTTCCCAGAAAATAGCGAAAATAACAGATCTAAGTAGACTACAGACTGCAACCACAACACACCGCGATGCCGCTGTGAGCTTGTACATCGGCTATTTTCACAGCTTTTTGCTTGGCACTCCAGTACGACGAAGTATAGGGCCTTTAACCTATTTTGGGCGGGAACCCCTTTTGGTGTTTTAAACAACATTATAATTTAGCTATTGAAAAATAGCAGATCTACAAGCTCATAGCGCGCCACCGAGTGGCGCGCTACGAGCTTGTAGGTCTGCTATTTTTTGAAAAATCGTGAAAATGTGGCACAAATCTTTGAATATCTTATATTCTTTCAGAGCGAACGTTTTTAACTCAAATATTTGCTTCTGAGAGGTTCCTGGAACAACATATTTTCAGATGCTGGGTCGGTGGCCAATTACATATCATTTCTGGGGTCCTTGACATGAAAGCTCATAGCGCGCCACCGAGCTTGTAGGTCTGCTATTTTTTGAAAAATCGTGAAAATATTTATTTCAGAAAACTGGAGGATTTAGAAGATTTTTTTTAAAATTTCGAGGTCAGGCCTACATGGGTTAATTAATACGAGACGGGGAAAAAAAAGTTGAAGTATGAAGATAGAAGGTTTCTGCCCCGATGGCGACGACACTCACCAAACAGCTTGTGCGTTCACACGTCGCTTCTGTCACGCCTACTTTCACACTGCGTTTCTCTCACATAATGGCAATATATCTCACATGCTGTTACCCCCCCCCCCCCCCCCCCCCCCCCGCGCTGTTACCCGTGAGCATCACAGACAAACATCTGAGATCCAGCATGCAGTCAGACTGAATATACTGCAGAGCTCAGGGAAAGCGCTTTACTCATGCGCACTTTATTAGTTTTCACTCTCATCATCATTATAATGCGTTAATGGTTAATCACTGCTAAGCCTCCACACACATGTCTGCTCGGTCTGTAGCTTAGACACTGTGTGGGATGCTGCTTAACAGCACCATGGCTAAGAGAAGACATATCGGTTAATGCCACCATACTATTCCATCTGTTGTTTACATTACATTACACTCTTTAATTTGCTTGTATAGTTCAGGCGTTTAGCTCACAGAGCTTGAATTACTACTACTAACTGAACGTGTATCCTGTCAATTCTCTTGTGAGACACGTGAAAATTTGGACACGTGAAAATTGGACACCACACTTCTCGCCGTCAGTCTGCGTAAGTAACAGCTCGTTTTGGACGAGTGACTGGCGGAGATTTGCCTACGCGGTTTCTCGGCACACAGAACCCTTTGGGAAGTGTTGTTTCTGACTTTCACATTTACGTTAATTATAGGCAAAGTTCCCGTTGGAGAGGATTAAAACCATGCTGCGGCAAAATAGTATCTTTGATGTTCATATGTGTGAAAGAAGGTGTATGTAAAGGAGCCAACACGCACGCACGCACGCACGCACGCACGCACGCACGCACGCACGCACAGAGTGTATATATATATGTAAATATAAGGCTATGCCCCAGGCAAATTAATAATATCCATATGTACAGTATGAGTTATAAAAGCTCACCATATTGAGTTAGAATCTAATATAACCTTAATTTATGAATATTCATAACATGCTATAAAATGGAAACGAATAAGCTTTTTTTGTTGTTGTGTTTTGAATATCTATAGAGAATCTTTTTTCAGTGAGTTTGGAGAACTAAAGCTCCACGAACGCCCATAAATTAAAAATAACGCTCTCTTAGCCTAAAGCTAGAAATAAAATGTATTCCTGGCTTTAGGCTCAGATTTATTTAATAAATCAGTTCAGCAGGACTAGTTTTCCCCTCATGCAGTATGATTCTCGTATATACTTGAGTCGATATCTAGTGTCTTAGCTCCAAAAGTGTAACGGAACAACAACTCATGTTTCCCTTCAATCAAACTGCTGGCAAATTTGCTGCAAAAACATTAACATTTTACACATGACACTGACACAAGCTTAAAACGACGCTGCGGTATGTGACTACAGCTATTCCTTCCCACTGTGCTGTTTACTCAGTGCCCATAATGAACACAGTTTAGCATTTATTTATATTTTACATTTGGACCAAAAACAACTCAGTGGAATTCTAATCGTGCTCTCAGTGGTGAACCTGTACGTGGGGAAGGTATAAACATCTCTCTACAGTGGTTTCTCGGCTGACCGGGGGTGCCTGGGTTTTCAATCAATCATCAGAAGTCGTTCCTCCCGGCTTCCGAAGCTCCAAAGCATGGTCGCTGTTGGTGGCTGATTGTTGCGATGAGAGAGCTAGCTGTGTGTCTGTGTGGGAGGACCGCTCCACAGTGCATACTGCAGGAGTAGCAGGCCTCTTTATACCTGGATGTGACTGGGAGCATGGCCACAGACAGCCAGGGGACAGGGCTCTGTAATGGGATACTAAAGCCAGGCACGATGTCCCCCGTGGGGCAGATGAAGAGGAAGAGAGAGGGCTGGGCGGGACTGACGGATAGACAGACGCAGCAGGCTATCACAGCCATTTCAATTTCAGTGCGGCAGAGAGAGAGAGCGAGAGAGAGAGAGAGAGCACATACCTCTTAAAAGTTACTATATGAGAGGACAGACACCGTTGGAGCTCGACCATTCCAAACGTTCCTCTCTCTTTCCATTTCCAAACATTTTGAACTTTTTCTTTTTCCTTTTTTTCCCGCATGTCATTATTGGCGAAAACTTTCGAAACCTTCACAATTATGACTTCAGTGTGTGTGTGTGTGTGTGTGTGTGTGTGTGTGTGTGTGTGTGTGTGTGTGTGTGTATATTTCATCGTGTTTGGCTAAAGATGTACTTCTACTACTGGCCTGGCGAAGGACTGTACTGTACGTGCTCCCGAGCAGCATTATCAACTCACGTTTTGATTTGTTTGCCTCTTAACTGCACTGAGTTGAACTTTCTATCGCCAGATGTGTTGTTTCCTTGGTTCCCTGTAATGTGTTAACTATTGATTGTGCCACACTGTCAACCCGCTGCAAGAGAGCCTTATCTCTACATGCAAACGTTTACAAGTGACAATGCTCAAAACTGAGATCCTTCTCATGTTCCCCGGCCCCTCTATCATGTCAAGTCAAGTCAATTGTATTTATATAGCACATTTAAAAACAACAGCAGTTGACCCAAAGTGCTTTCCAAAATAGGTAGACCGTAGTCTATCACAGTGCAATAATAAAACATGTAATACAGTTGAAAGAAAACAGGACTAAACAAAATAACAACAAAAACAAAAACAACGAACAACAATAAACACTAAAACTTCACACTGTATTAAAAGCCAGACTAAAAATGCGTGTTTTCAGGTTAGATTTAAAAATCTCCAGGGTGGGGCTAACCTTGATGTGGGTTGGAAGATTATTCCAAAGTATGGGACCAACTACAGAGAAAGCCCGATCACCTTTGGTTTTCAGGTTTGAAGGGGGGACTGCAATGAGTTTGAGAGTGGAGGATCTGAGTCCTGGTGGTAGGGGGAGCTGTTATTAGTTCAGAGATGTAGGAAGGGGCAAGGCCGTTTAGGAATTTAAATACAAAGAGGAGTGATTTGAATTGAATGCGGAATTTAACAGGTAACCAGTGTAGTTTTGCCAAAGCAGGGGTGATATGATCTTGTTTTTTCGTTCCGGTTATCAGTCTGGCAGCAGCATTTTGGACCCTCTGTAGGCGGGAGATGGCGGAGTGGGGCAGACCCAAATACAGAGAGTTGCAGTAGTCTAACCGGGAGGTGATAAATGCATGAGTGACTGTGATTAGGTCTGTATGGGTTAAAATGGGTTTCAGTTTGGCTATGGTTCTGAGCTGATAAAAGCTGCCTTTTACTACATTACTAATTTGTTTGTTAAAATTTTGTTCTGTGTCAAAAAAGACTCCCAGGTTTTTAACGGAGCTTTTGGAGTTTGACTGCAGGGGGCCGAGTGAGTGGGATAGACGGGCGGTTGAGGTTTTTGGGCCAAAGATGATCATGATCTATCAAATCCCTTCTTATACCTGTCAAGAGGACTGTTTTGTGTCTTTGGGGGTGTTATTGATTTGTGATGTACTTTACTTCCCTAGTGGTACGTACAGCTTGTACTTTACTTCCCTAGTGGTACGTACAGCTTGTACTTTACTTCCCTAGTGGTACGTACAGCTTGTACTTTACTTCCCTAGTGGTACGTACAGCTTGTACTTTACTTCCCTAGTGGTACGTACAGCTTGTACTTTACTTCCCTAGTGGTACGTACAGCTTGTACTTTACTTCCCTAGTGGTACGTACAGCTTGTACTTTACTTCCCTAGTGGTACAGCTTGTACTTTACTTCCCTAGTGGTACGTACAGCTTGTACTTTACTTCCCTAGTGGTACGTACAGCTTGTACTTTACTTCCCTAGTGGTACGTACAGCTTGTACTTTACTTCCCTAGTGGTACGTACAGCTTGTACTTTACTTCCCTAGTGGTACAGTACAGCTTGTACTTTACTTCCCTAGTGGTACGTACAGCTTGTACTTTACTTCCCTAGTGGTACAGTACAGCTTGTACTTTACTTCCCTAGTGGTACGTACAGCTTGTACTTTACTTCCCTAGTGGTACAGTACAGCTTGTACTTTACTTCCCTAGTGGTACAGTACAGCTTGTACTTTACTTCCCTAGTGGTACAGTACAGCTTGTACTTTACTTCCCTAGTGGTACAGTACAGCTTGTACTTTACTTCCCTAGTGGTACAGCTTGTACTTTACTTCCCTAGTGGTACAGTACAGCTTGTACTTTACTTCCCTAGTGGTACAGTACAGCTTGTACTTTACTTCCCTAGTGGTACAGCTTGTACTTTACTTCCCTAGTGGTACAGTACAGCTTGTACTTTACTTCCCTAGTGGTACAGTACAGCTTGTACTTTACTTCCCTAGTGGTACAGTACAGCTTGTACTTTACTTCCCTAGTGGTACAGCTTGTACTTTACTTCCCTAGTGGTACAGTACAGCTTGTACTTTACTTCCCTAGTGGTACAGTACAGCTTGTACTTTACTTCCCTAGTGGTACAGTACAGCTTGTACTTTACTTCCCTAGTGGTACGTACAGCTTGTACTTTACTTCCCTAGTGGTACAGTACAGCTTGTACTTTACTTCCCTAGTGGTACGTACAGCTTGTACTTTACTTCCCTAGTGGTACAGTACAGCTTGTACTTTACTTCCCTAGTGGTACAGTACAGCTTGTACTTTACTTCCCTAGTGGTACGTACAGCTTGTACTTTACTTCCCTAGTGGTACGTACAGCTTGTACTTTACTTCCCTAGTGGTACGTACAGCTTGTACTTTACTTCCCTAGTGGTACGTACAGCTTGTACTTTACTTCCCTAGTGGTACAGTACAGCTTGTACTTTACTTCCCTAGTGGTACAGTACAGCTTGTACTTTACTTCCCTAGTGGTACAGTACAGCTTGTACTTTACTTCCCTAGTGGTACAGTACAGCTTGTACTTTACTTCCCTAGTGGTACAGCTTGTACTTTACTTCCCTAGTGGTACAGTACAGCTTGTACTTTACTTCCCTAGTGGTACAGTACAGCTTGTACTTTACTTCCCTAGTGGTACAGCTTGTACTTTACTTCCCTAGTGGTACAGTACAGCTTGTACTTTACTTCCCTAGTGGTACGTACAGCTTGTACTTTACTTCCCTAGTGGTACGTACAGCTTGTACTTTACTTCCCTAGTGGTACGTACAGCTTGTACTTTACTTCCCTAGTGGTACGTACAGCTTGTACTTTACTTCCCTAGTGGTACAGTACAGCTTGTACTTTACTTCCCTAGTGGTACAGTACAGCTTGTACTTTACTTCCCTAGTGGTACAGTACAGCTTGTACTTTACTTCCCTAGTGGTACAGTACAGCTTGTACTTTACTTCCCTAGTGGTACGTACAGCTTGTACTTTACTTCCCTAGTGGTACGTACAGCTTGTACTTTACTTCCCTAGTGGTACGTACAGCTTGTACTTTACTTCCCTAGTGGTACAGTACAGCTTGTACTTTACTTCCCTAGTGGTACAGTACAGCTTGTACTTTACTTCCCTAGTGGTACGTACAGCTTGTACTTTACTTCCCTAGTGGTACGTACAGCTTGTACTTTACTTCCCTAGTGGTACGTACAGCTTGTACTTTACTTCCCTAGTGGTACAGTACAGCTTGTACTTTACTTCCCTAGTGGTACGTACAGCTTGTACTTTACTTCCCTAGTGGTACAGCGTGTAGTGCGACAGCATAACAGGCCTACATGAATGACTCTTCTGAAACTCAACGCACTTTACCTCCAGCAGTATAAAGCCATACAAATAAGTATCATAGCAACTCAGCCACACAACACACGAAGGTTGAAATGTTCTCTCTCTCTCTCTCTCTCTCTCTCTCTCTCTCTCTCTCTCGCTACACTAGCTCTTCTCGGAAATTGCTTCTGTTGAAGTGTGTATTATGCATTCGTGTCCTTTCTCCAGCGATAGCAAAGAGGGATTTGGGTCTTTCCTTAATTGGCTGTTTTGCGGCATTTGTCTTGGCCTTTGGTTAACAACTGGGTACACTGGTGATGTAAATGCAATTCTGGAGAGCAACTAAGAGTTGGCTAAGAGTTGTCGGCACACAATTAACACTTGGCATAACAACGTTGTGTCGTATACTGTAGTGTACGAGGCGCTCGAGGGAGCCCGGCTGCCAGTGGCTGTAGACATTAGGCAATGCCTGGGTTTTACAGCTCTTTACGCCGACTCTGTGTGAGTCTCTAGACACAGCAAGTATACACCAATCACAGCTCCGCTGTGGCATTGTGGGTGAGGAGTACCATTAGGGATACACACAGCCTTCCATGCAATTATTTATTACTATTGTTCATTTCAGTTTGCTTGGCTCCTTATTGTTAAACACCTCTTGGTGTCTTGCCCTGTCTTGCTGCTGTGATTATAGCTCACTGGTTTATCAAACAGTTCTCTGTTCCTCTGTTCCACCGACCGTTTCAGCACAAGACGGAACAAAACAAGCCCCAACCTTCAAACCACAAGACCCCCATGTCTGTACAGAACCTAATGCAGTAGACGTCCACTGATTGTCCTTGGATTCTGGGGCAATTTAAGGCAAATTGGTGTTATTGTCACTCTACGAAATATCCACACTCTCAGATGTTTTCAATGCTTTTGTCAGACATTTTTGTCAAGTGATAGTTGTAGAATAGGTCATGCGACAAACGTCTAAAATAGCCTTTAGATTCTTTCCCATCTTTATCGAGCGAGGCAAAGTGCCCCCCCCCCCCCCCCCTCCCCCCCTCCAATTCAATTTTCACACAGCTCTGAATAAGAACACAGGATTCAAAAACCACTGACATTCTCTGGTCATTTGGCTGAAGTTGGAGAAGACACCATTGTGTTGCACATCCCATTATGTTGGTCACCTCTGGCCCAGAAGGCTGCTTCAAAGAGAATTGGGCCTCATCTAATAAGCTACAAGGGAAGATACATTTTCTGTGCTGCTTTGAAGTTGCTCTTTTGATCAGCTTCCTTATCCCATTTCCTCTGCTCGTATTGGCTCACAAAAAACATGGAAAAGGAGTTGACTCGGAGCGGAGATGGGATTTTGTCGGCCCTGACTGAGATCTGACAGACCCGTGTTGGAGATAGCTACAATGCATGGTCTCTATATAGGCCAGGCAATCTAAGCTAAAGGGGGCTAAAAAATTGCAATAGTAATCGTTCAATCATTATTATATACATTTTGGATCATGGTAAATTCAGGGGTTGAACGTTGGGGTATCATTGAAAATCTATAAGGCAAAAATGTCAAATTAAATGATGCTTTAAAGGAGAATTCCATGCTAGAAAACTTTCTTACCTTTCTTTGTAGTCGTTACGTCCCCACCAAAGAGGTCCAGGTGTTTTTTTGTGCAAAAACTCCGTATTGGCTATTTCCCCTACCATAAGCCCTCAATGAATTGCATTGAATTGAATGGGGCTATGGGGTGTTGTGCTAATTCGCTTATTTCCATCGAAATAAGTAGTAAAGTATAAGTATAGTAAAGTGTGCCGCTTGGGATATTATTTACATTATGAAGAGAGGATATAAAAAATAAATAAAAAAATGGAGCGATGGAAATAAGCGAATTAGCACAACACCCCATAGCCCCATTCAATTCCCATTCAATGCAATTCATTGAGGGCTTATGGTAAATCACAGCAGTGTGCAGGGACCTTTACTTTATTTAATAGCAAAAATGCAACGTTTTCGACCCTAGGTCTTCATCAGGAAAATGAAGACCTGAAGAAGTAACACCTCTAACAGGCTATGGGTAAATGGACAATATCACAGAGATGTGCAAGGTATATATGGTTGTTGGTGATCTGTTTACGGTTGTATGCTGGTCACAATCTAACACAGTCTTAGCTGCCCATACAGCATGTCTAAATAATGATCACGCCTCTCTCTTCCTTTGACATTTCCGTGACAGACAGCTGTCCATAACAGGCCTGCTGCAATGCTCTACAGTATATTCATTCCTGCCTTAGATGAGCGATTGAATCATATTGAGCGTTCCGCCCATGATCTCTCATGAAATAAACGTATTTCCCAATATTGCTGAGGAGTCTCATCATAACCGAACTTCGGGCACTCAAGGCAGAGTACTGGAGTTCAAACGTGCCAGCGAACGAACGTGGGCTGCGGCAGGTTGAGATGCGCCGCTCTCTTCTCTAATAAACGTGCTGCTTATACAAATTCCTCCACGCTGACGGTATAGCCGTGGCATGTCCCACTTTCATGTAGCGCTGGCGGGCTTCGATATAGCTCTCTTAAGAGTCGGGGCTTACAGTGGCCGCCTTGGCCCGAGTGTGCCTGTCTCTGCATTGATGTCATAACCACAATACATAGGTGTCAGGGAATGCATCGACGTGCAGTTCCAACCCCCCCCCCCCCCCCCCCCCCCCCGGCATACGCGCACAGACAGACAGACAGTACAGGGAGGGATCCAAAGATGATGTAAAGTAATTCACTAAGTGATGAGAGCGGAGCAGGCCACTGCTGACAGCAGGTTTAGCAGGTATGTAGGTCATGCCGGGGGAGGCCTCTTTTGCATTTCTCTCGTCCGTGTCTATTTTTTGCGTTGTCTCCCGCTCTCTTTCACTTAATCACTTATTCGCTTTACCCCTTTCATCTCCACACTCCTGCTCTTTCCTTCTCACCTCTTTGTCTCGCGACGGACCCATATGTTTCTCTCTCTGCATAATTTCATAACAAAAGCGAGGAGGCGACTGTACTTGGTATATGGCTGTGTTGGAAGCAAACGAGAGCGAATTAGATGGAGACGTAGGAGACGAGCGTTGCCTGTGGTCATTTGTACCTTTGTATTTGTGGAACATGCTGCTGTGATTCTGTGAACTGCGCGCCCCCCTTTTTTCTCTCTCTCTCGTCTCGCTTTGCCCTCTATTTATCTTCACTTCGTGTGACTCTCAACAGCCTCAGACAATTAGAGGTGGTTTTGGTGCAATATGACCACTGGTGGACAGTAACCAAGTATATTTACTTAAGTACTGTCCTTTTTGAGGGGCGCTAGCCCCTCCTATGCACAGCTCTGTGCATAGAATGTGATGATTTGATTGGCTGAGCACATAATGTGATGTTTGATGATCACTTCACACAAGTGTGATATTTTTTTAATTAACTGTATTTTTGGACACTTTGGACTTTCACTCTCAAAAACATATATATATTATTGTATTATTAATTACTTGCGCAAGCAGAGCGCACAAGTAATAGTTTTCGTCCAGTGCTTCGATGCGTATGTTGCCGTTTGATGTGCCGTGCCAGCGTATGACGTAATAACTACTCGATATGGCAGTGGTGTCAGATTACATACATGTATACATAGGGGCATTACCTTTAATCCTCCCGACACTAAAACATATTGTCATTACGTCACCATTGAAAACCAATTACACCCTGGCATTGGGTCCTTTAATCCACATCTGTATTACGTCATCATTGAGAGCTAGTTGTACCAGTTATACCCTGACGTCATATGCTGCTACGATACATACGCATCAAACGGGGCATACGCAAAGTAACCACAGTATACCGCTAATCAACTTACAAATTACATATACATATACATAGAGGCATTTCCTTTAATCCACCCGACACTGATGGACATATACGCCACCATCGAAAGCCGTCACTCGTGCGTATGACGTAATGACTACTTGTGCTTGATATGGCAGTGGTGTCAGATTACATACATGTATACATGGGGGCATTACCTTTAATCCTCCCGATACTAAAACATATCGTCATTACGTCACCATCGAAAACCAATTACAGTACTTGCGCGCTCTGCTTGCGCACTAGTAGGCCATTTATGGCCTACTAGTGTGCAACAAGCAAGTAGGCACTAGAGTGCAGTTCTAGTTTATTACTGCTCTCAACAGCCTTAGACACTTAGAGGTGGTTGGTAGATGAATCAATCTGGAATCAGTTGTGATTTGAGCCTTTCTGAACAGTTTGCTTTACTTTCTTTTTTTTGTTTTGTTCTTTCTTTCTTTTCTTTTTTCAATGCCAAACCTTAATATCAGTTGAATTTGATGCTCTGTTTTTGTAAAACTGTGGTAATGATTCAAAACAATATTTTACAACTTTACAAAACTTTACAATACGTTTTTTACATGTATAAGCAGTTTGTGGTGTCCCCCCCCCCCCCCCCCAGCAGTGTGAGTTGTGACTGGTCATCTTTGAAGGGGACTGACATACTGTACTTTATACAGACATAAATACTGTGCAGAATCTGCAGATATAGTTTGGACTTCAGTCTTGCTGAAAAAAAAATCATGACAGTGATGATTTCTTAATTAAAGTCAAGTCACGAAAGTCATGTTTCTATAAGTCAAAGTCAAGTCACAAGCTTTCCTTTGTCTAATGATGAAGTCACAGGCATGAGAATTATGCCACTGTTCTGACTCGTGTCCAATTCACATTTCACCAAGTCCACGTCTCTGCCCTGACCAGATGGTGGTCTGTTCTCTTTTCCCTCATTCAGATTACCTTCGTGTTTTGTCATCTTGTCAAGCATATCCCGGCCCCTGTGTGTAATGAGCTGGGGCCTTTTCAGGCTGCATCTGTGCCAGCATAATACCACCAGCTCCGCCGCCTCCACAAGGTTACCCAAACCCTCAGGAGACCACAATACCGTCTAGCCCATTCTGGACGGGAACCTGTTTTGGTGTTTCAACTAAGCATTATGTTATACTTTAGCTATTGAAAAATAGCAGATCTACAAGCTCATAGCGCGCCACCGAGTGGCGCGCTACGAGCTTGTAGGTCTGCTATTTTTTTAAATTCATGAAAATGTGGCACACATCTTTGAATATATATTCTTTCAGAAGACTTTTTATTTATTTCGACGTCAGGCCAAAATGGGCTAGTGTCCAGAACCCTTCGCTCTTTTCATCTGGGGAAGAAAGGCAGAATATTGATGAAGGCTCTTGGTTTTTACGTCTGGATGAAGACTTTCACCAAACAGGCTTGTTTTCATCTCTGCGCGGTCTCCAGGTCACAGCCCAGTGCTCTTTAATTGGCTTAGATTGTGAGACAGCATACCATCTCACAGCAATGAAAAGTGACTGCTATCGAGAGCTGCCTACTCCAGAATCCTTTCTCCCCCTCTCTCCTTTTAAAGTGTGTCACTTGATTCAGTTAAGCTATTTCTCCTGCCGTGCACTACGACCTTTAACATTTACATATGAAAATAGGCTTCTGTCTGCAATTTACCAGCTCATTAAGTTCTTTTGGTCAGGCACTCGTTGAGGGTCCGCCCGCTCTTGTTTTGCTTGAGAAGAGATGTCTGTAATTATCTCTGCTGTCGGAATATTGGCCCCAAGGTTATTAGTCCATGCAAAGGTTCAACGAGGGGCCCTTTGTTACTTGTTTAATATACATGGCCCACATAAGGATCCGGCTTAACCCATTTTGGGCGGGAACCCCGTTTGGTGTTAGCATTATGTTATGCTTTAGCTATTGAAAAATAGCAGATCTACAAGCTCGTAGCGCGCCACCGAGTGGCGCGCTACGAGCTTGTAGGTCTGCTATTTTTGAAAAGTCGTGAAAATGTGGCACAAATCTTTGAATATATATTCTTTCAGAGCCAAGGTTATTAACTTAAATCTGTGCTTCTGAGGGGTTCCTGGAACAACATATTTTCAGATGGGGGTTGGTGGCAAATTACATTTTTGGGGTTCTTGACATTGACAATATTGACAATATTGAGCACCACTGATACAGAAACATCTTTCAGAAAACTGTTTTTATTTCGACGTCAGGCCTAAATGGCTTAAGTCCTCCATAGAGCACCCAACAGCCCTCATTCTGAAATGAATTCCGCCCTCGTCCGCTGAAAGGACACCGGCATCGCTTTCTTATCTCTCTTTCTCTCAAGATGGAGTCCTATCGAGTGAGCTCAACTCTCCTCGACAAATAGCAAGGGGGCCAACGACTTTTATGAGATAGTCGATCAACTCGGGGCCGATGTAAACCGTTTATGGAACCTGAGAAAGACATTGCCATCGGCATCATTCGACACGTGTAAAAAAAGAAAAAGGAAAGAAGTGATGCATTTATTGCAGCCAGAATTTGTCAGGCCTTTAGCAATGAAGCCTGCACGGCTATAGTGTTTAGGATCACATGCAGGGTGTCTAGACTTTAATTAAATCAAGTAGCCTTGGATGGAGAGGTTGTGATAAGCTCGGCCCATTGTCTGGGTTGAGAGCAGCTGGACACCTGGGATCAAGGACCTATATGTTTCAGACACTAGGCTGCAGAGCTCTGGAGAGCTCGGAAACAGCCGGGCCTGCTCACGGTTCAGAGATCAGACAGGAAACTCCCCTGAGGTACTGAAACAGTGGGGCACCCATGTGGGACACACTTCCATACCTCCATTGATTTCTTTTCTCTTCTATTCCACCACCTCTCCTCCAAAAGAGAGATAGTATAAAGGCAGTGAGATGTCCCGGTGCTGTGAGGTAGCTCTGGGACCAAAGTGGCTCCAACGGTTCCGCCCCAGGCGCCTGTCTGAGACATTAACCCATTCTGGGCGGGAACCCCTTTTGGTGTTAGCATTATGTTAACACCAACACCCCCCCTCTCTCTCTCTCTCTCTCTCTCTCTCTCATTAGCAGGCAACAGTGCAGCACTATCTCTCTCTCTCTGTTTCTGGCACAACAGTGCCACTTTTGCCCCTACTGCTACTCATAGTCACATAGGTGAACGAACACGGACATTGCTGTTCCTTGGAGTGGTTGCACCACTCAAAAATAGCAGATCTACAAGCTCATAGCGTGCCACCGAGTGGCGCGCTACGAGCTTGTAGGTCTGCTATTTTTGAAAAATCGAAGAACGACTGACATAGAAACATAGCTTTTTCAGAAAACTGTCAGGATGTAGAAGACATTTTTAGAATCTGATCTCAGGTCAAAATGGGTTAAGCAGACGGTTCCCATGCTGCTGTGTGGGCGACCCAGTGAGCCTGGCTCCCTCATGAGGCTGACTATAAACTGGACTGACAGCGACATTAAAAAGGTGCCTAGCAGCGACGCTGGCACTGATGACAACAAAATGCTCTCTTCAGTCAAGAAGCTAGAGTTCATCAGATGCATTTCACTTACTGTGTGTGTGTGTGTGTGTGTGTGTGTGTGTGTGTGTGTGTGTGTGTGTGTGTGTGTGTGTGTGTGTGTGTGTGTGTGTGTGTGTGTGTGTGTGTGTGTGTGTGTGTGTGTGTGTGTGTGTGTGTGTGTGTCACATTCAAAATCAGACCCTGCCTTTGTTGTTTATCTGACATGGCTGAATATTGTGGTGCAGTTGGCCAGAGGCTGAATATTGTGGTGCAGTAGGCCAGAGGCTGAATATCGTGGTGCAGTAGGCCAGAGGCTGAATATCGTGGTGCAGTAGGCCAGAGGCTGAATATTGTGGTGCAGTAGGCCAGAGGCTGAATATCGTGGTGCAGTAGGCCAGAGGCTGAATAGTGTGGTGCAGTAGGCCAGAGGCGGAATATTGTGGTGCAGTAGGCCAGAGGCTGAATATCGCGGTGCAGTAGGCCAGAGGCTGAATATCGTGGTGCAGTAGGCCAGAGGCTGAATATTGTGGTGCAGTAGGCCAGAGGCTGAATATTGTGGTGCAGTAGGCCAGAGGCTGAATATTGTGGTGCAGTAGGCCAGAGGCTGAATATTGTGGTGCAGTAGGCCAGAGGCTGAATATTGTGGTGCAGTAGGCCAGAGGCTGAATATTGTGGTGCAGTAGGCCAGAGGCTGAATATTGTAATGCAGTAGGCCAGAGGCTGAATATCGTGGTGCAGTAGGCCAGAGGCTGAATAGTGTGGTGCAGTAGGCCAGAGCCTGAATATTGTGGTGCAGTAGGCCAGAGGCTGAATATTGTGGTGCAGTAGGCCAGAGGCTGAATATTGTGGTGCAGTAGGCCAGAGGCTGCATATTGTGGTGCATTAGGCCAGAGGCTGAATATTGTGGTGCAGTAGGCCAGAGCCTGAATATTGTAATGCAGTAGGCCAGAGGCTGAATATTGTGGTGCAGTAGGCCAGAGGCTGAATATCGTGGTGCAGTAGGCCAGAGGCTGAATATCGTGGTGCAGTAGGCCAGAGGCTGAATAGTGTGGTGCAGTAGGCCAGAGGCGGAATATTGTGGTGCAGTAGGCCAGAGGCTGAATATCGCGGTGCAGTAGGCCAGAGGCTGAATATTGTGGTGCAGTAGGCCAGAGGCTGAATATTGTGGTGCAGTAGGCCAGAGGCTGAATATTGTGGTGCAGTAGGCCAGAGGCTGAATATTGTAATGCAGTAGGCCAGAGGCTGAATATTGTGGTGCAGTAGGCCAGAGGCTGAATATTGTGGTGCAGTAGGCCAGAGGCTGTATATCGTGGTGCAGTAGGCCAGAGGCTGAATATTGTGGTGCTGTAGGCCAGAGGGCTGAATATTGTGGTGCAGTAGGCCAGAGGCTGAATATTGTGGTGCAGTAGGCCAGAGGCTGAATATTGCGGTGCAGTAGGCCAGAGGCTGAATATCGCGGTGCAGTAGGCCAGAGGCTGAATATCGCGGTGCAGTAGGCCAGAGGCTGAATATCGTGGTGCAGTAGGCCAAAGGCTGAATATTGTGGTGCAGTAGGCCAGAGGCTGAATATCGTGGTGCAGTAGGCCAGAGGCTGAATATTGTGGTGCAGTAGGCCAGAGGCTGAATATTGTGGTGCAGTAGGCCAGAGGCTGAATATTGCGGTGCAGTAGGCCAGATGCTGAATATTGCGGTGCAGTAGGCCAGATGCTGAATATTGCGGTGCAGTAGGCCAGATGCTGAATATTGTGGTGCAGTAGGCCAAAGGCTGAATATTGTGGTGCAGTAGCCCAGAGGCTGAATATTGTGGTGCAGTAGGCCAGAGGCTGAATATTGTGGTGCAGTAGGCCAGAGGCTGAATATTGTAATGCAGTAGGCCAGAGGCTGAATATTGTGGTGCAGTAGGCCAGAGGCTGAATATTGTGGTGCAGTAGGCCAGAGACTGAATATTGTGGTGCAGTAGGCGAGAGGCTGAATATTGTGGTGCAGTAGGCCAGAGGCTGAATATTGTGGTGCAGTAGGCGAGAGGCTGAATATTGTGGTGCAGTAGGCCAGAGGCTGAATATTGTGGTGCAGTAGGCCAGAGGCTGAATATTGTGGTGCAGTAGGCCAGAGGCTGAATATTGCGGTGCAGTAGGCCAGAGGCTGAATATTGTGGTGCAGTAGGCCAGAGGCTGAATATTGTGGTGCAGTAGGCCAGAGGCTGAATATTGTAATGCAGTAGGCCAGAGGCTGAATATCGTGGTGCAGTAGGCCAGAGGCTGAATATTGTGGTGCAGTAGGCCAGAGGCTGAATATTGCGGTGCAGTAGGCCAGAGGCTGAATATTGTGGTGCAGTAGGCCAGAGGCTGAATATTGTGGTGCAGTAGGCCAGAGGCTGAATATTGTGGTGCAGTAAGCCAGAGGCTGAATATCGTGGTGCAGTAGGCCAGAGGCTGAATAGTGTGGTGCAGTCGGCCAGAGGCTGAATATTGTGGTGCAGTAGGCCAGAGGCTGGATATTGTGGTGCAGTAGGCCAGAGGCTGGATATTGTGGTGCAGTAGACCAGAGGCTGGATATTGTGGTGCAGTAGGCCAGAGGCTGAATATTGTGGTGCAGTAGGCCAGAGGCTGAATATCGTGGTGTAGTAGGCCAGAGGCTGAATATTGTGGTGCAGTAAGCCAGAGGCTGAATATCGTGGTGCAGTAGGCCAGAGGCTGAATATTGTGGTGCAGTAGGCCAGAGGCTGAATATTGTGGTGCAGTAGGCCAGAGGCTGAATATCGCGGTGCAGTAGGCCAGAGGCTGAATATCGTGGTGCAGTAGGCCAGAGGCTGAATATCGTGGTGCAGTAGGCCAGAGGCTGGATATTGTGGTGCAGTAGGCCAGAGGCTGGATATTGTGGTGCAGTAGGCCAGTAGCCTATATTAACCCATTTTGGGCGGGAACCCCTTTTGGTGTTAGCATTATGTTATGCTTTAGCTATTGAAAAATAGCAGATCTACAAGCTCATAGCGCGCCACCGAGTGGCGCGCTATGAGCTTGTAGATCTGCTATTTTTGACAAATCGAAGAACCACTGACATAGAAACATAGCTTTTTCAGAAAACTGTCAGGATGTAGAAGACATTTTTTGAATCTGATCTCAGGTCAGAATGGGGTAAGGATGCTGACCAAGGAAAGCCTAACTAAGGCTTGTCTAATAAATGGATGGAAGGTGGCGGAGGTAATTTTCTGGTTGTCTGCATAGGATGACTTATGCCCAATTCTCTTCCTTCCAGCACTTGTTCCCTCTGATGTGTGCGTGTGTGCATAATGTGAGCGTGTGCACACACAATATGAGCCCCCCCAACACACACACACACACACACACACACACACACACACACACACACACACACACACACACACACACACACACACTTCTGACAGACTGAAGCGACTGGAGACTACCGCCCACACATCAATGAGCTCATCACACGGCTTCCAACAGTGGGTGAGAAACATTTCATTCAGGAAAGTTTTGCCAATAAAATATATTAAAAACTTCTCCCACTGAATTATACCCCCGTGCAGAGGAACACGTCTCTCACGTAAAACTGTCACTGTAATACCATTACGAGCCAGACTACTGTGCTCCCAGAACATAATAATGCTCTGAAATGCCTACGCTATCAATCTATAACAACTAGTAATTTATGAATTAATACTGCTGCATTTCGGGGGCGCATTTCAGGGCGCCGAAAACTGCCCATGTATGTATGGTGCCGATACTGTCGCTGTGATTGGCTGGAAGGTGTGCCATTCTGCACTGTGATTGGCTGAGCGTCGCATAATGGGTGTGCCCAGTATATACACAGTCTGTAAGTCGCAGATAGAGGAGGGGGGAGAGACAGAACGGGTCATATCCCCCAACGGGGCTAGGAGTTTATCATTTTTGTGAATGAAGCTGCACTCAGTGTTCAGTAGTGAAGCTACACTCTAGGGGTCAAATACACAGTATGTGTGTGTGCGGCTGTGGCTCAGGAGGTAGAGCAGGTCGTCCAATGATCCATGGGTCGGCGGTTCGAATCCCGGCTCCTCCTGTCTACATGTCGAAGTGTCCTTGGGCAAGACACTGAACCCCAAATTGCTCCCGATGTGCTGGTTGGTACCTTGCATGGCTTCCGCCGCCATCGGTGTGTGAATGGGTGAATGTAATGCACAATCTATGTAAAGCGCCTTGGATAAAGGCGCTATATAAATGCACCATTTTTTTTACCATTTAGTATTGACAAACTGGTTGCTTGTATGCATGTGTGTCTAGTAGTGTGATGGTCGACTTGCCCTGGCTTTTGCCAAATTGAAACAACAATCTTTATAAATAATACGTCACCTATAAGTCAAATGTTTGACATACAGTATGCTTGGTCAAGATGTTACAGGAGGGTATTAAAAAGTTGGAGGGTAATATTTTTCAATTATGTCAGTGTAATGAATTTGTTGCAACAGTGAACTTAGCAACACAATCATTATGTGGAGGTAGAAAATAAAGAAATGGCTGGTTAGTTCTGCTCTGTACTGTAGGTCTCCTGGGAAATCAATTAAATATAGATATGGAATCATAACTTACTTGCATATAACTTACTTTGAGATTACTTCTTCCACTTACGGAAAATAAATAAACCTGTTTATTACTAGCCTCATTGTTATTTCATTCAACTGCTAGTCTAGCTGTCACCCCCCCCCCCCCCCCCCCCCCACCGCCTACACATCATCTATGTTGTGTAGGCCTGCTAGTCTAGCTGTCACCCCCCCCCCCGCCCACACATCATCTATGTTGTGTAGGCCTGCTAGTCTAGCTGTCACCCCCCCCCCCCCGCCCACACATCATCTATGTTGTTAGGCCTATTTGTGTGAGTGAGGTTTGCATTCACATGCTGGCAGCCCAGGTAACTGTAACACTCCAGGAGGAGGAGTGAGATCCTAATGTCACCAGGTCGCCAACACGCCACTGATACAGTACATGTGACATGTCACCAGGTCGCCAACATGCCACTGATACAGTACATGTGACATGTCACCAGGTCGCCAACATGCCACTGATACAGTACATGTGACATGTCACCAGGTCGCCAACATGCCACTGATACAGTACATGTGACATGTCACCAGGTCTCCAACATGCCACTGATACAGTACATGTGACATGTCACCAGGTCGCCAACATGCCACTGATACAGTACATGTGACATGTCACCAGGTCACCAACATGCCACTGATATAACAGTACATGTGACATGTCACCAGGTCTCCAACATGCCACTGATATAACAGTACATGTGACATGTCACCAGGTCTCCAACATGCCACTGATATAACAGTACATGTGACATGTCACCAGGTCTCCAACATGCCACTGATACAGTACATGTGACATGTCACCAGGTCGCCAACATGCCACTGATACAGTACATGTGACATGTCACCAGGTCGCCAACATGCCACTGATACAGTACATGTGACATGTCACCAGGTCGCCAACATGCCACTGATATAACAGTACATGTGACATGTCACCAGGTCGCCAACATGCCACTGATACAGTACATGTGACATGTCACCAGGTCTCCAACATGCCACTGATATAACAGTACATGTGACATGTCACCAGGTCTCCAACATGCCACTGATACAGTACATGTGACATGTCACCAGGTCGCCAACATGCCACTGATACAGTACATGTGACATGTCACCAGGTCGCCAACATGCCACTGATACAGTACATGTGACATGTCACCAGGTCGCCAACATGCCACTGATATAACAGTACATGTGACATGTCACCAGGTCGCCAACATGCCACTGATACAGTACATGTGACATGTCTCCAGGTCTCCAACATGCCACTGATATAACAGTACATGTGACATGTCGCCAGGTCTCCAACATGCCACTGATATAACAGTACATGTGACATGTCACCAGGTCGCCAACATGCCACTGATATAACAGTACATGTGACATGTCGCCAGGTCGCCAACATGCCACTGATACAGTAGAATACATGTGACATGTCACCAGGTCGCCAACATGCCACTGATACAGTAGAATACATGTGACATGTCACCAGGTCGCCAACATGCCACTGATATAACAGTACATGTGACATGTCTCCAGGTCGCCAACATGCAACTGATACAGTACATGTGACATGTCTCCAGGTCGCCAACACGCAACTGATACAGTACATGTGACATGTCGCCAGGTCGCCAACATGCCACTGATATAACAGTACATGTGACATGTCACCAGGTCTCCAACATGCCACTGATATAACAGTACATGTGACATGTTGCCAGGTCGCCAACATGCCACTGATATAACAGTACATGTGACATGTCACCAGGTCGCCAACATGCCACTGATATAACAGTACATGTGACATGTCACCAGGTCGCCAACATGCCACTGATATAACAGTACATGTGACATGTCACCAGGTCGCCAACATGCCACTGATATAACAGTACATGTGACATGTCTCCAGGTCTCCAACATGCCACTGATATAACAGTACATGTGACATGTCACCAGGTCGCCAACATGCCACTGATACAGTACATGTGACATGTCACCAGGTCGCCAACATGCCACTGATATAACAGTACATGTGACATGTCGCCAGGTCTCCAACATGCCACTGATATAACAGTACATGTGACATGTCGCCAGGTCGCCAACATGCCACTGATATAACAGTACATGTGACATGTCGCCAGGTCTCCAACATGCCACTGATATAACAGTACATGTGACATGTCTCCAGGTCTCCAACATGCCACTGATATAACAGTACATGTGACATGTCGCCAGGTCTCCAACATGCCACTGATATAACAGTACATGTGACATGTCACCAGGTCTCCAACATGCCACTGATACAGTAGAATACATGTGACATGTCGCCAGGTCGCCAACATGCCACTGATATAACAGTACATGTGACATGTCACCAGGTCTCCAACATGCCACTGATACAGTACATGTGACATGTCACCAGGTCGCCAACATGCCACTGATATAACAGTACATGTGACATGTCTCCAGGTCGCCAACATGCCACTGATATAACAGTACATGTGACATGTCTCCAGGTCGCCAACATGCCACTGATATAACAGTACATGTGACATGTCTCCAGGTCTCCAACATGCCACTGATACAGTAGAATACATGTGACATGTCACCAGGTCGCCAACATGCCACTGATACAGTAGAATACATGTGACATTTCACCAGGTCGCCAACATGCCACTGATACAGTAGAATACATGTGACATGTCGCCAGGTCGCCAACATGCCACTGATATAACAGTACATCAGCCTTTTCCAAGAAATCTCTAAGAAGAGAATATCAGCACTAACTGAACTGTCCTTTAAGACACTTTATTCTTTTATAATTGTCATAGTATGCTGCAGAGCAGACGGCACAATAAACATACGCACTGTAGCCTCCGTCAACGTTGTATGCTGTAAACAACGGAAGTGTCACATTTATAGTGTCCACTGATACATGCCAGTTCACTTCAATGGGCTCTACTCGGACAGTTTTATATAGTTCCAGGCGTGTGCTCGGTGCAGATTCAAAATGAACATATAGAAAATTAATAAAATCCGCACTTCCAGTCGAGTGAGAGTCTTTGTTTAATAATGATAGTGCTCCGCAGCAGCCGTCATACCAGACAGACCAACGCGTTTCGGCGCGCAGGCCTTCGTCAGTGTCAAAATTCTTGACTGGAAGTGCGGATTTTATTCATTTTCCACTGATACATGCCAACATGCCGGTGGCACAGGTGATCACCGGCATGTCGCCTATGTCAGCATAGGGGGGTGACATACAGACAGTACAGTAGGCCTACGTCAGCATAAGGGGGTGACATACAGACAGTACAGTAGGCCTATGTCAGCATACAGACAGTACAGTAGGCCTATGTCAGCATAAGGGGGTGACATACAGACAGTACAGTAGGCCTATGCCAGCATAAGGGTGACATACAGACAGTACAGTAGGCCTATGTCAGCATAAGGGGGTGACATACAGACAGTAGGCCTATGTCAGCATAAGGGGGTGACATACAGACAGTACAGTAGGCCTATGTCAGCATAAGGGGGTGACATACAGACAGTAGGCCTATGTCAGCATAAGGGGTGACATACAGACAGTACAGTAGGCCTATGTCAGCATAAGGGGGTGACATACAGACAGTACAGTAGGCCTATGTCAGCATAAGGGGGTGACATACAGACAGTACAGTAGGCCTATGTCAGCATAAGGGGGTGACATACAGACAGTACAGTAGGCCTATGTCAGCATAAGGGGGTGACATACAGACAGTACAGTAGGCCTATGCCAGCATAAGGGGGTGACATACAGACAGTACAGTAGGCCTATGTCAGCATAAGGGGGTGACATACAGACAGTACAGTAGGCCTATGTCAGCATAAGGGGGTGACATACAGACAGTACAGTAGGCCTATGTCAGCATAAGGGGGTGACATACAGACAGTACAGTAGGCCTATGTCAGCATAAGGGGGTGACATACAGACAGTACAGTAGGCATATGTCAGCATAAGGGGGTGACATACAGACAGTACAGTAGGCCTATGCCAGCATAAGGGACATACAGACAGTACAGTAGGCCTATGTCAGCATAAGGGGGTGACATACAGACAGTACAGTAGGCCTATGTCAGCATAAGGGGGTGACATACAGACAGTACAGTAGGCCTATGCCAGCATAAGGGACATACAGACAGTACAGTAGGCCTATGTCAGCATAAGGGGGTGACATACAGACAGTACAGTAGGCCTATGTCAGCATAAGGGGGTGACATACAGACAGTAGGCCTATGTCAGCATAAGGGGGTGACGTACAGACAGTAGGCCTATGTCAGCATAAGGGGGTGACATACAGACAGTAGGCCTATGTCAGCATAAGGGGGTGACATACAGACAGTAGGCCTATGTCAGCATAAGGGGGTGACGTACAGACAGTAGGCCTATGTCAGCATAAGGGGGTGACGTACAGACAGTAGGCCTATGTCAGCATAAGGGGGTGACATACAGACAGTACAGTAGGCCTATGTCAGCATAAGGAGGTGACATACAGACAGTACAGTAGGCCTATGTCAGCATAAGGGGGTGACATACAGACAGTACAGTAGGCCTATGTCACCATAAGGGGGTGACATACAGACAGTACAGTAGGCTTATGTCAGCATAAGGGGGTGACATACAGACAGTACAGTAGGCCTATGTCAGCATAAGGGGATGACATACAGACAGTACAGTAGGCCTATGTCAGCATAAGGGGGTGACATACAGACAGTACAGTAGGCCTATGTCAGCATAAGGGGGTGACATACAGACAGTACAGTAGGCCTATGTCAGCATAAGGGGTGACATACAGACAGTACAGTAGGCCTATGTCAGCATAGGGGGGTGACATACAGACAGTACAGTACAGTAGGCCTATGTCAGCATAAGGGGGTGACATACAGACAGTACAGTACAGTACAGTAGGCCTATGTCAGCATAATGGGGTGACATACAGACAGTACAGTAGGCCTATGTCAGCATAAGGGGGTGACATACAGACAGTACAGTAGGCCTATGTCAGCATAAGGGGGTGACGTACAGACAGTACAGTAGGCCTATGTCAGCATAAGGGGGTGACGTACAGACAGTACAGTAGGCCTATGTCACCATAAGGGGGTGACATACAGACAGTACAGTAGGCCTATGTCAGCATAAGGGGGTGACATACAGACAGTACAGTAGGCTTATGTCAGCATAAGGGACATACAGACAGTACAGTAGGCCTATGTCAGCATAAGGGGGTGACATACAGACAGTACAGTAGGCCTATGCCAGCATAAGGTGGTGACATACAGTACAGTAGGCCTATGTCAGCATAAGGGGGTGACATACAGACAGTAGGCCTATGTCAGCATAAGGGAAGACATACAGTACAGTAGGCCTATGTCAGCATACAGACAGTACAGTAGGCCTATGTCAGCATAAGGGGGTGACATACAGACAGTACAGTAGGCCTATGTCAGCATAAGGGGGTGACATACAGACAGTACAGTAGGCATATGTCAGCATAAGGGGGTGACATACAGACAGTACAGTAGGCCTATGTCAGCATAAGGGACATACAGACAGTACAGTAGGCCTATGTCAGCATAAGGGGGTGACATACAGACAGTACAGTAGGCCTATGCCAGCATAAGGAGGTGACATACAGACAGTACAGTAGGCCTATGTCAGCATAAGGGGGTGACATACAGACAGTACAGTAGGCCTATGTCACCATAAGGGGGTGACATACAGACAGTACAGTAGGCTTATGTCAGCATAAGGGGGTGACATACAGACAGTACAGTAGGCCTATGTCAGCATAAGGGGATGACATACAGACAGTACAGTAGGCCTATGTCAGCATAAGGGGGTGACATACAGACAGTACAGTAGGCCTATGTCAGCATAAGGGGTGACATACAGACAGTACAGTAGGCCTATGTCAGCATAGGGGGGTGACATACAGACAGTACAGTACAGTAGGCCTATGTCAGCATAAGGGGGTGACATACAGACAGTACAGTAGGCTTATGTCAGCATAAGGGGGTGACATACAGACAGTACAGTAGGCTTATGTCAGCATAAGGGGGTGACATACAGACAGTACAGTAGGCCTATGTCAGCATAAGGGGTGACATACAGACAGTACAGTAGGCCTATGTCAGCATAAGGAGGTGACATACAGACAGTACAGTAGGCCTATGTCAGCATAAGGGGGTGACATACAGACAGTACAGTAGGCCTATGTCACCATAAGGGGGTGACATACAGACAGTACAGTAGGCTTATGTCAGCATAAGGGGGTGACATACAGACAGTACAGTAGGCCTATGTCAGCATAAGGGGATGACATACAGACAGTACAGTAGGCCTATGTCAGCATAAGGGGGTGACATACAGACAGTACAGTAGGCCTATGTCAGCATAAGGGGGTGACATACAGACAGTACAGTAGGCCTATGTCAGCATAAGGGGTGACATACAGACAGTACAGTAGGCCTATGTCAGCATAGGGGGGTGACATACAGACAGTACAGTACAGTAGGCCTATGTCAGCATAAGGGGGTGACATACAGACAGTACAGTACAGTACAGTAGGCCTATGTCAGCATAATGGGGTGACATACAGACAGTACAGTAGGCCTATGTCAGCATAAGGGGGTGACATACAGACAGTACAGTAGGCCTATGTCAGCATAAGGGGGTGACGTACAGACAGTACAGTAGGCCTATGTCAGCATAAGGGGGTGACGTACAGACAGTACAGTAGGCCTATGTCACCATAAGGGGGTGACATACAGACAGTACAGTAGGCCTATGTCAGCATAAGGGGGTGACATACAGACAGTACAGTAGGCTTATGTCAGCATAAGGGACATACAGACAGTACAGTAGGCCTATGTCAGCATAAGGGGGTGACATACAGACAGTACAGTAGGCCTATGCCAGCATAAGGTGGTGACATACAGTACAGTAGGCCTATGTCAGCATAAGGGGGTGACATACAGACAGTAGGCCTATGTCAGCATAAGGGAAGACATACAGTACAGTAGGCCTATGTCAGCATACAGACAGTACAGTAGGCCTATGTCAGCATAAGGGGGTGACATACAGACAGTACAGTAGGCCTATGTCAGCATAAGGGGGTGACATACAGACAGTACAGTAGGCATATGTCAGCATAAGGGGGTGACATACAGACAGTACAGTAGGCCTATGTCAGCATAAGGGACATACAGACAGTACAGTAGGCCTATGTCAGCATAAGGGGGTGACATACAGACAGTACAGTAGGCCTATGCCAGCATAAGGAGGTGACATACAGACAGTACAGTAGGCCTATGTCAGCATAAGGGGGTGACATACAGACAGTACAGTAGGCCTATGCCAGCATAAGGAGGTGACATACAGACAGTACAGTAGGCCTATGCCGCTACATCATGTTATGTTAGAGTTATGTCTTTATTTGTGTAATCTGTTTGATGTGCTGGTGTGGTGTGATGTCAGGTAGGCCTATAGTGTCTGCAGTCTATTACCGGTATGTTCTCTGGATAATGGACCCAATAAGCCGTATGGTTCATAATAACACACTGTCCTATAGCCTACAATTAACGTTTTAATTGTTAAGGGTTGTTAATTTCCCTGAATACACTGAAAACAATACTTTCATCGTGTCTGCCTCTGAGCACTATCACACGTTACCGTAACGCTCCGGTGAAACAGATAACCATAGCGGTACCTCTGAGCACTATCACACGTTACCGTAACGCTCCGGTGCAACAAATAACCGTAGCGCTACAGCCGTGACTGTAGGCAATACTACATGTTTCCACTTTGTGTCTATATAATTATAGCTTTGGTAAAACAACTCCGGAATATATATTTTATATATATATAAGATATGTGGTACACACCCACTGAGCATTGTTGTAGTCTAATAGATGTCTAAATGGCTAAAGAATTGGTCTAAAAACGGGGGTAAAAATAGTCTACAAATTAAAGTTTTTTTTAGCAGTCTAGGCTTAGATTAGACGTTGAAACAACGTCTAATCTAATTAAACAACGTCGTTTCAACGTCTATATATAGACGGTCTACATTTAGACCTTGATTAGCCAGGCTAATCAAGCCGAAAAAGCCGAAAATTGCTCCAGTAAGACGCACTGAGGGCGAGAAGCGACCGGCGAGGTAGCGTGCACGCCTCCATCCGCCTGGGTGACTGACGGCAGATGTCAGACTGCTGGGCGAGCGCCGGCGTTTTGGCATGGGGGGGGGGGGTCAGATCAACATACGGAATGAATTCTGTACTGGCCATATATGGAGCGTGTCTTGAGTGTACAGGGCTTGATGAGGTCAGATCAACATACGGAATGAATTCTGTACTGGCCATATATGGAGCGTGTCTTGAGTGTACAGGGCTTGATGAGGTCAGATCAACATATGGAATGTCAGAACAGGAAGGACGGGTGGGCTATGACATTTTTGAAAAATCGTGAAAATATTTATTTCAGAAAACTGGAGGATTTAGAAGATTTTTTTTAAATGTTGAGGTCAGGCCTAAATGGGTTAACTCTACATAACGTATACACCGGTTACCTAAAACAGCATAAACATTTTCAAAAAGCACCGACATGTCGCCTGAATCCGGTCAGTGGCATGTCGGCAGCATGTCACATATACATTATTATATACATATACACATATACATATACATACAGTGTACCACTTTAGGATCTCGCTGTCACTCACAGAAAATTGCAACGCATTTGATACACATACACATAACTGTTGCCATGAGAACCTTTAGCAGAAAGGAATGCTTCTCAGCATGTCTAAATGAAGAATACGTTAGTGTCAGTGTACTGTATACACAAGGGAATTTAAATGAGTCTTTTCATATAACCTACACATATCCATATATACACACAAACCCCCACACACACTGTGCTGTATTTCTTCAGAGAAGTCTAAGAACAGTATTGCCTGCGGTGCATGCAGCGCCCCCTGGAGCAGATATGGGTTCAGTGCATCACTCAGCGGCACTTAGGCAGAGATGGTGGGCAGAGGGCAGAGATGGTGGGCACAGGGCAGAGATGATTGTGGGCACAGGGCAGAGATGGTGGGCACAGGGCAGAGATGGTGGGCACGGGGCAGAGATGGTGGGCACGGGGCAGAGATGGTGGGCAGAGGGCAGAGACGATTGTGGGCACAGGGCAGAGATGGTGGGCACAGGGCAGAGATGGTGGGCACGGGGCAGAGATGGTGGGCAGAGGGCAGAGATGATTGTGGGCACAGGACAGAGATGGTGGGCACAGGGCAGAGATGGTGGGCACAGGGCAGAGATGGTGGGCAGAGATGGTGGGCACAGGGCAGAGATGGTGGGCACAGGGCAGAGATGGTGGGCACGGGGCAGAGATGGTGGGCACAGGGCAGAGATGGTGGGCACAGGGCACAGGGCAGAGATGGTGGGCACAGGGCAGAGATGGTGGGCTCAGGGCAGAGATGGTGGGCACAGGGCAGAGATGGTGGGCACGGGGCAGAGATGGTGGGCTCAGGGCAGAGATGGTGGGCACGGGGCAGAGATGGTGGGCACAGGGCAGAGATGGTGGGCACAGGGCAGAGATGGTGGGCACGGGGCAGAGATGGTGGGCACAGGGCAGAGATGGTGGGCACGGGGCAGAGATGGTGGGCTCAGGGCAGAGATGGTGGGCTCAGGGCAGAGGGCACCATAGATGTAATACCAGACGCTATCCGGTTAGTATTAACACATACTGGGCGGGAACCCCTTTTGGTGTTTTAAGCATTATGTTGTACTTTAGCTGTTGAAAAATAGCAGATCTACAAGCTCATAGCTCATACCGAGTGCCGCGCTACGAGCTTGTAGATCTGCTATTTTTGAAAAATCGTGAAAATGTGACGGAAATCTTATATATATATATTATTTCAGAGGGACCGATTTTAACTCAAATCTTTGCTTCTGGGGTGGGGGGGTTCCTGGAACAACATATTTTGAGATGGGGGTCGGCGGCCAATTACATATCATTTTTGGAGTCCTTGGCATGAAATATTGAGTGATATAGGCCTAGAAACATACTGTAGATTTTTCAGAAAACTGTCAGAATTTAGAAGACATTTTTCAGGCCTAAATGGGTTAAACAACTGTAATACTTCCACCGTGCCGCTGCTGCATCAGGTGAGGATGGCCAACTATGTGGCCAAATCATTGTACCATATCATATATAACTAGAAAAAGTGCCCTTCTGGGCACAGGTCTCCACCAGGAGGATAGGACTGTGTGAGATGTTTGGCAAAATGTTTAGGAGTAATATAAACATGTTTGCCTTTGATGGCAATTGGATGATTTGAGGCATTGTTCCAAAAATGTGTTTTGCAAAAATCAACCTGTTGGTGGCGCTATAACAGGCCAATGTGAAAAGGGTGGGATATATTCCTCAGCCTAGTAAGAAAATGTGTGAAAGATTTCACGTAAATTGCATGCTGCGTTCATGATTTGAGGCTTTTGTTCAAAACGGGGCAATCTTGCAAACTGTGAAAGCCAATTATAGCCAATTAGGATGGAATATGAAATATCGGACAGATCCGACTTGAGCACATGACCATAGAGATACTGTGTAACGATTTGTGAGATTTTTGGACAGAATCTGGAGGAGTAATATCAAAAAATGTGTTTTACAAAAGTCGGCCTCCTGGTGGCGCTATAAAAGGCAGATGCGGAAAATGCAGGTCAAAGGTTTGTCCTTGGCCTCTAGGGAGTGTGCATGCAACATTTCACGCAGATCGGTGCAGTTTTAGGTAAAATTTTTTTAGAAAAGCTGCCTCATGGTGGCGCTATAACAGGCCGTTCTGGAAAATGCGGGGCAGAGGTTCATCGTTGGCATCCAGGGAGTGTGTGTGCAAAGTTTGGCATCGACCGGGTTAACGGTGCCGGAGAATAGCTGGTAACGGACGGACGGAAGGACGGACACACACACGGACGGACGGACACACACACGGACGGAGTGCAAAACATACTCTCTCCCCATGCCTTCGGCCTGGTGGAGACAATTATATATATATATAAAAAAAATTAAGATATCTTTTTTTGGCTTTTTCTGCCTTTATTGATAGGTTGAAAGTACACTGAAATGGGGAGGGCGATGGGGGGGAAGGATCGGGAGTCGAACCTGCGGCACGCCGTCGTGTGTGTGTGTGCGTGTGCGTGCGTGCGTGCGTGCGCATGCGCTTGCGCGTGATTCCTTGCTATCTTGTGCTAACTGGAACATAACAATTATACAAATTGTACAATTCATTGTTTACGTGCGCGTGATTCCTTGCTATCTTGTGCTAACTGGAACACAACAATTATACAAATTCATTGTTTATTTTTAGGGGTGCCCCAGGAGCCCCGTCAAAGGCTCTGTGAGTTTCTCGCGGTCCAGTTCGAGAACCACATATACTGGAGTAAGCCGTCTGCTCTAGCAGAGTGCTGCTGAGGGACAGTAAGCCGTCTGCTCTAGCAGAGTGCTGCTGAGGGACAGTAAGCCGTCTGCTCTAGCAGAGTGCTGCTGAGGGACATACGTTGGTCCAAAGCCGTCTGCTCTAGCAGAGTGCTGCTGAGGGACATACGTTGGTCCAAAGCCGTCTGCTCTAGCAGAGTGCTGCTGAGGGACATACGTTGGTCCAAAGCCGTCTGCTCTAGCAGAGTGCTGCTGAGGGACATACGTTGGTCCGTCTGCTCTAGCAGAGTACTGCTGAGGGACATACGTTGGTCCAAAGCCGTCTGCTCTAGCAGAGTGCTGCTGAGGGACATACGTTGGTCCGTCTGCTCTAGCAGAGTGCTGCTGAGGGACATACGTTGGTCCGTCTGCTCTAGCAGAGTGCTGCTGAGGGACATACGTTGGTCCGTCTGCTCTAGCAGAGTGCTGCTGAGGGACATACGTTGGTCCAAAGCCGTCTGCTCTAGCAGAGTGCTGCTGAGGGACATACGTTGGTCCAAAGCCGTCTGCTCTAGCAGAGTGCTGCTGAGGGACATACGTTGGTCCAAAGTGTTTTTCTTCTGCACTTCTCATCAGCTCTCTGTGGACTACGCCTCCCCTTCCACAGGGCCTGTTCTCTCTCTGTGGACTACGCCTCCCCTTCCACAGGGCCTGTTTTCTCTTGTGGACTACGCCTCCCCTTCCACAGGGCCTGTTTTCTCTCTGTGGACTACGCCTCCCCTTCCACAGGGCCTGTTTTCTCTTGTGGACTACGCCTCCCCTTCCACAGGGCCTGTTTTCTCTCTGTGGACTACGCCTCCCCTTCCACAGGGCCTGTTTTCTCTCTGTGGACTACGCCTCCCCTTCCACAGGGCCTGTTCTCTCTCTGTGGACTCTACGCCTCCCCTTCCACAGGGCCTGTTTTCTCTTGTGGACTACGCCTCCCCTTCCACAGGGCCTGTTTTCTCTCTCTCTCCCTCCATCTTGTTTATGTGTTCTGTACGCCACCGCACTCACACATCTCTCCAACCTCGAATGATTGAGCTCTTGTACTGTCAGCAACACACAGGAGTCATATTAGCTGCTCCCAGGCAGGCGGCTGAGGGGAGGCTGCAAGGGGCTGGGGGGGGCACTTCGATCAATTGGAATTCTGAGCTTTTCTTTTGGTTTGTTTTGATCAGTGCTGGATATTAGGAGGAGAAAGGTGCCACCGTATAGCTCCCAGGCTTTGATGTGATTACCTGGGAGAGAGCGAGAGGCAGCGATGGAGAGACAGAAAGCTAGCATCTGGAATGAGGCCAGTGCTACAATGAGCTCTCCCGCTGCTACGTTTCCATGTGCCACAAACATCGCACAGTAAAATTCAGAGAGTTATTTTAACCGCTGGAAGCAAATGAGTCCCTGGAACCAAGTGGATCCTATAGGGGGTACATTTGGTTCCGTTTGTGCACTCTCGGGGTGAAATGTACACTCGGGATTCTATTGCGTAGCTCATTTAAAATGCTGTGTTTGCCCGTGTTCCGACACGAGGCACAACATTAGACACACTGCATGCATCTTTAATGTCCGTAGCGCGGTAACCACGTGGAAACATGTTAACCAATTTTGGGCGGGAACCCCTTTTGGTGTTAGCATTATGTTATGCTTTAGCTATTGAAAAATAGCAGATCTACAAGCTCATAGCGCGCCACCGAGTGGCGCGCTACGAGCTTGTAGGTCTGCTATTTTTGAAAAATCGAATAACCACTGACATAGAAACATAGCTTTTTCAGAAAACTGTCAGGATGTAAAAGACATTTTTAGAATCTGATCTCAGGTCAAAACGGGTTAATGCATGACAAATCATGTCAATGTGCATGTGTCGAGTTATCACACGACATCTCGCAGAGCAAAAAAGATAGGAATTGGGTAACAAATATGCTTCTTTTGATTGCGTCGAATAACACAGAGGGCATTGAACAGAACACCGTTGCGATGTTCTCTCCCGTGGCTGGCTCTGTGTCTTAGAGGCAAGACGAGACAGGAGAGAAATGGAATCATTGCGTCGTCTTTTTCCCCGCGCACATTGTTTCCTGCGGCCCTGCTGTTGCCACAGAGCGGAGTTCTACTCCGGAGGGGCTGCAGCAGAAGTTTTTTTATGTTGGAAATGCATTCGTAATTCATGTCCTCTCCAGAGCACACACCCTTCAGGTTGAGATTGCGATGGTATGCGTTGGGCTGACCCAGGATCTGTTCCTGTCAAGTGCTACCCACAAAACAAACAGGCACATCCAAAAACAATGTAAAAAAGAAAAAGAAAAAACAAAAAAAAAGGCCTTTATTTCCTATAGCGACAGCTGGTGAAACAGCTCAGTCTTTGACAACAGACAGTCTGTTATAGATACAGAACAGAGAAAGCATTTTGAATTATACACTTTCTTCCAACATTCCTAAGGAGCTGTATTTGTTTACATCATTGCCAGCTAGGCTGCATGCCTGGGGAGACTGGTTGTTTTTTATGGCTGTGCTATGTTTGGGTGATTATTGTTGGGAGGACAGGGAGGCTAGCATGGTGTGTTGTGGGAGTGAGGGAGGAAGTAGGAAGAGGCAGAGGTAAAACAGAGGATAGAGCGGGGGAAGGAAGCTAGGGAGGAAGACACGGGGAGGAGGAGAATGGGGGGTAGTCTCATGTTGCCTCAAACCGAAGGCAGTCTGTAATTAATTTAGCATGCATCGCGCTCTCCCTTCTCACTTTTGTTTTGTTGCTTTTTTGAAGTAGGACTCGTTAGGGAAGGCAATGCATTTCCAGGTGTGAGAAACTTTGATGCGCTAAGTACCATCCACAGCTTGGTGCGACCGTGCGAATGTAAATGCACGGCAGGGAATTTGAACTGGCTGCTGTTGTTGTTATTGTTTTTTTTTTGTAGTATTTGTGGATATTCTTGTGTTGTTGATATACCTCACTATAGCCTCTATCTGTACCAAGCTTTCATTTTCGTCGGCGTAAAAAATTAACGCCTGGAGGCCGCTCTGGTCTAGAAGTGGGAGGAGTCAACCCCAAGCCCCCAGTAAGGCTATCCAATGTTGAAGCTGTCACTATACCTACTGGCGAAAAGACGCGTCGCAATGCGATGTGACGTTTGTGGGCGTTCCTGTCTACCTTCGTGTCAGTGTA
The DNA here is from genome assembly GCF_951216825.1 of Electrona antarctica. NCBI lineage: Eukaryota > Metazoa > Chordata > Actinopteri > Myctophiformes > Myctophidae > Electrona > Electrona antarctica. Next base: position 2,959,103 of record NC_136791.1, on the reverse strand, counting down.
TGGAGCTGTTTCTAATTATCTCACCCACCCAGAGAGAGAAAAACGTCTTCCCTTTTTATTTGTTTATCTGTGTATATAAAAATATAGATTTCTTAGCTAATATCTTAGTCACACCAGTATTGGTGGAACCAGCACCATTGTGAAGTTTGTTTATGTTAATAATTATGATACTAAGGCCTCTTTTAGACGGGGACAGTCTCCAGATAAAACTGCAAAGTCCCGTTGCGTTCTCATTTTTTATTGACCCTTTACACGAGAACGCACACTTTATTGAAACGCTATAATATCGCTAGGTGGCGGTAACGGGCTGCCAAATAGACCAGTCACCCACGTACGAGAAGAAGAACCAGGTAGCTCCCCCTTCAGGCAACCGTATTGGGGTTTTGAATGACACTTCAGACCACAACGTGGTTGTGGACGTCGCTCGCTGCCTGCTTTCTATAACGCATCGAGTGACACACAGGCTGACAGGCAGTGCAGAGCGTGCCACGGGATGGTTATATTATTTAGGCTACATAAACGCTGCTGCCGCCTATCAAGGCATTTTATTTACATCATGGTTTTACATTCACCATCGCTGTTGAGCGGCGCTTTGTAGGGAGCCTTGTTCATTGTAGGATATCATATATGGCTCTGCATTAATGTAATAAATTTATGCGTTGTGAGCCATGATGTCATAAGTTTTGTGGATTCACCGTTTTGCCTGTTTACACGGAGAAGGGATTAAACAGCATTCTCAAAGATTTCCACTCTGGAAGGTGTTTTCACTTTGTAGCGTTTTCACCTCCTGAAAACACCGTTCTCGTCTCTAGAGGGACACCAGCATCAAACGATACTTTATGTTGCCGTTTCCTATGAACACCGTTCTCGTCTAACCCATTTAGGCCTGACGTCGAAATAAAAAAAACGTTCCCTCTGAAAGAATATATACATATTCAAAGATTTGTGCCGCATTTTTAAGATTTTTCAACTGCTATTTTTCAATAGCTAAAGTATAACAGAATGCTTGAAACACCAAAAGGGGTTCCCGCCCAAAATGATCTAAAGACCACCTAAGAAAGCAGCAGCCAGACCAGGTCATTTATCATTTATAAAGACCCGAGTGATTTATTTTAAGCTAAAAACTTAGTATAAGGACTGTAACAAATTCAGTGCATTTTTGTAAAAACACCATAACATTTCCACCTTATAGTAGATAGTAACATACAATTTACAATTTAGCAGACGCTCTTAATCCAGAGCGACTTACATTAAGCAATAACAAAAAGCATGGCATACATCACATATATAAAAAGTAGTTATCATGAAACATGTGTAAGCTAAGAACGTAACAGTGGAGTATCTATGTAAACTATACATACTATACTATATTATATATTATACATGTGTACTATAAAGTGCTATGATGACTACATAAAATGCAATTCTAGTGCTGTCTACGTAACATGCTATAAGTCTGTTTAAAATACTATCTAAGTCTACATAAAGTGCTATCTAAGGGGCTAGTGCTACGGGCCATGGTGGAGTCTGAAGAGGTGGGTTTTCAGACTACGTGCCTACACACATGCCTAATCAATATAACTTCCTATACCATTTAAACACAGTTTAATGAGAAAACAGGGGACAATTCACTGGAGCACATGGACAGTTAAGGCCTTCATTTCTGGTGCATAAACGTTAAGCATGTCTTCATCAGAGTCAAGGACTCTGGCTTGACACTGATGAAGATGTACAAACATCTAAATATTCCCTGTGTTGCTGCTACTGTTGCTGCATGTCCTGAGAAGAACCGGACTGCCTATCTACACTGATCTGCACTGTGGAATATCCCTGTTAAAACCCATTTTGAACATTATGTTATAATTTAGCTATAGAAAAATAGCAGATCTACAAGCTCATAGCGCGCCATGCGCGCTATGAGCTTGTAGGTCTGCTATTTTTTTTTAAATCGTTAAAATGTGGCGCAAATCATTGTCAATATATATATTTCAGAGCGAACATTTTTAACTAAAATATTTGCTCTGGGGGGGGGTCCCTGGAACTACATATTTTGAGATGGGGGTCTGTGGCCCAATAGAGATAATTCTGGGGGTCCTTGACATGAAAAAGGTTGAGCACCAGTACCACTGACATAGAAACATAGGTTTTTCAGAAAAATGTTAGGATTTAGAAGCCTTTTTTTTTATCGACCGCAGTCCAAAATGGGTTAAAAATGTAATGCAATGACGTCTGAATCCATGTCTTACTTTATGTTACAGATACTGAAGTGAACGAGAGCAGCACCAGCAATGGCGGTGAGTTTCCTCTATTAAGTACTCTACAATCTAGTTATCCTGAGGCAGCACAGAAGGCCAGAGACGTAAAGATCTACAGCTTCACAGAGGATTAGTTTTCCACATGCCTTCTGCCCAAGCTCGTTTATTTTCCTCCTGCACACCAGTGGATATTTCTGCTGAAAAACTAAAACAACCTGCCTAACACCCTCAAAATGAACCCCAGAACTTTGTTTTTCAGTCAATGTGTTTTTCAGTGACTAGGACTTTCTGCACTATAGTCCCTGTAAATCTTGATCATTATGCATTAAAGGCTGCATTAAAAGCTGCAATCGTTTGTTAATAAAAACCTAACTAACGTAGTTGTGGTATTGTAGAGTGGTCTCCCTGCTCCACCATCGATAAATAATATGATCCTGTGGTCCAGTAGCACCACTACTGGTTGACAATAGGTAGGGCATGAAGCTCAAAGAGTAATGTCTCCCCTGACCAAACAGGCTTTATTACCTAGTCTTAACTAGCATGATTGAACCCTACAAACCCTCCCGCGCACTCAGATCAGCCAACGCAGGGAAGCTGGAAGTACCCTCACTAAAAACGCCGGGACAACGCTCCACACGTCCCAAACTCTTCTCCCTTCTGGCCCCAAAACTGTGGAATGCACTTCCCGTTGCAATCAGAACTGCAGCATCACTCCCGATCTTCCGCCGTAGTCTGAAAACCCACCTTTTCAGACTCCATCATGGCCCATAGCACTTACCCTACCCCCCTTAGACAGCACTTCTTAGACTTATATAGCATTTGAAACAGACTTATAGCATGTCATGTAGACAGCACAATAAGTGCATTGTATGTAGTCATAGCACTTCATAGTATATAGTGTATAGTAGTCATAGCACTTCATAGTATATATGTACAGCATAGTATAGCATATATGTGTAGTTTATATGTATAGTGTCATTATATAGATATGTTCTAGTTATAGTTTATATGTATAGTGTCATTATATAGATATGTTCTAGTCACGTTCTTAGCTTACGCATGTTTCGCGATAAATGCTTTTTTACATATGTGATGTATTCCCATGCTTTTTGTTCTTGCTTATTGTAAGTCGCTCTGGATTAAGAGCGTCTGCTAAATGCCTAAATTGTAAATTGTAAATTGTAACTCAGTAGTAACAACGTCAGCACTCACGGGGGACACTCAAGTTTTAAGTCCCAGGTTGGACATTATACATCGCACAGTTTGGGCGGGAACCCCTTTTGGTGTTTCAAGCATTTTGTTCTACTTTAGCTATTGAAAAATAGCAGATCTACAAGCTAGCGTGCCACTCGGTTGCGCGCTACGAGCTTGTAGGTCTGCTATTTTTGAAAAGTCGTGAAAATGTGGCGCAAATCTTTCAATATACATTTCAGAGAGAACATTTTTAACTAAAATATTGGCTTCAGGGGGGTCCCTGGAACTACATATTTTGAGATGGGGGTCCGCGGCCCAATATAGATAATTCTGGGGGTCCTTGACATGAAAAAGGTTGAGCACCACTGACATAGAAACATGTTTTTTCAGAAAAATGTTAAGATTTAGATGCCTTTTTTTTAATCGACCTCATTCCAAAATGGGTTCATTTAAAACTCTGAGAGTTTCTGTGTTAAATTAACACCCGATATTTGACTCTGCAAGCTTGACAGGGAAGAAGAGGGTTGATTTAGGAAGGCAGATATTCATCTGTAAGTGATGAGGGAGTGAGAACCCTGCTCTGTGTGAACTGAAGTCACCTCTGCTCAGAGCGTTCCTCTACCCTGCTCTGTGTGAACTGAAGTCACCTCTGCTCAGAGCGTTCCTCTTCACTCTGAAGTCACCTCTGCTCAGAGCGTTCCTCTACCCTGCTCTGTGTGAACTGAAGTCACCTCTGCTCAGAGCGTTCCTCTACCCTGCTCTGTGTGAACTGAAGTCACCTCTGCTCAGAGCGTTCCTCTTCACCCTGCTCTGTGTGAATTGAAGTCACCTCTGCTCAGAGCGTTCCTCTTCGCTCTGCTCTGTGTGAACTGAAGTCACCTCTGCTCAGAGCGTTCCTCTACCCTGCTCTGTGTGAACTGAAGTCACCTCTGCTCAGAGCGTTCCTCTTCACCCTGCTCTGTGTGAACTGAAGTCACCTCTGCTCAGAGCGTTCCTCTTCACTCTGCTCTGTGTGAACTGAAGTCACCTCTGCTCAGAGCGTTCCTCTTCACTCTGCTCTGTGTGAACTGAAGTCACCTCTGCTCAGAGCGTTCCTCTTCACTCTGTGTGAACTGAAGTCACCTCTGCTCAGAGCGTTCCTCTTCACCCTGCTCTGTGTGAACTGAAGTCACCTCTGCTCAGAGCGTTCCTCTTCACTCTGCTCTGTGTGAACTGAAGTCACCTCTGCTCAGAGCGTTCCTCTTCGCTCTGCTCTGTGTGAACTGAAGTCACCTCTGCTCAGAGCGTTCCTCTTCACTCTGAAGTCACCTCTGCTCAGAGCGTTCCTCTTCACTCTGAAGTCACCTCTGCTCAGAGCGTTCCTCTTCACTCTGAAGTCACCTCTGCTCAGAGCGTTCCTCTTCACTCTGAAGTCACCTCTGCTCAGAGCGTTCCTCTTCACCCTGCTCTGTGTGAACTGAAGTCACCTCTGCTCAGAGCGTTCCTCTTCGCTCTGCTCTGTGTGAACTGAAGTCACCTCTGCTCAGAGCGTTCCTCTTCGCTCTGCTCTGTGTGAACTGAAGTCACCTCTGCTCAGAGCGTTCCTCTTCACTCTGAAGTCACCTCTGCTCAGAGCGTTCCTCTTCACTCTGAAGTCACCTCTGCTCAGAGCGTTCCTCTTCACTCTGAAGTCACCTCTGCTCAGAGCGTTCCTCTTCACTCTGAAGTCACCTCTGCTCAGAGCGTTCCTCTTCACTCTGAAGTCACCTCTGCTCAGAGCGTTCCTCTACCCTGCTCTGTGTGAACTGAAGTCACCTCTGCTCAGAGCGTTCCCCTTCACCCTGCTCTGTGTGAACTGAAGTCACCTCTGCTCAGAGCGTTCCTCTTCGCTCTGCTCTGTGTGAACTGAAGTCACCTCTGCTCAGAGCGTTCCTCTTCACTCTGAAGTCACCTCTGCTCAGAGCGTTCCTCTTCACTCTGAAGTCACCTCTGCTCAGAGCGTTCCTCTTCACCCTGCTCTGTGTGAACTGAAGTCACCTCTGCTCAGAGCGTTCCTCTTCACTCTGAAGTCACCTCTGCTCAGAGCGTTCCTCTTCACTCTGAAGTCACCTCTGCTCAGAGCGTTCCTCTTCACTCTGAAGTCACCTCTGCTCAGAGCGTTCCTCTTCACTGTTATCGTTGCCTCTTCTCGTCTAACCTCCACTGACTTCTCTCCTCTCCACTGTTCTCCCTTGGTGGAAAGTAACTAAGTACAATTACTTAACCCATTTTGGACTGAGGTCGACCTTTTTCATGTCAAGGACCCCCAGAATTATCTCTATTGGGCCACGGACCCCCATCTCAAAATATGTAGTTCCAGGGACCCCCCCCAGAAGCCAATATTTTAGTTAAAAATGTTCGCTCTGAAAGATTTGCGCCACATTTTCACGACTTTTCAAAAATAGCAGACCTACCTAGCGCGCCACTCGGTGGCACGCTATGAGCTTGTAGATCTGCTATTTTTCAATAGCTAAAGTATAACATAATGCTTAGTTGAAACACCAAAAGGGGTTCCCATCCAGAATGGGTTAAGTACAGTACTTTTACGTCTACTCCACTACATATCAGAGGCAAATATTGGACTTTTACATTTATTCTTTTATTATTATTATTTAAAAAGTTACTTTGTAGATTTTGATTATTATTAAAAATAATAAAATCACACCCGTGTGAAGTGAGGGACACTCTAATCAATTATTGACCTTATACCAACCTTGAAACATATCTTAGTTACGTACCCAAAAATGGTGGTCTCTGATTGGCCAAGGGTTTCCACCGACATACCGACAGCCGATGTGCTGAGACACGTGACATAAATTCTCCATTCATTGTCAATGAATGGCATTTAATGTTTGTGTTAAGACGGAATTCTACACTATAGCTGTTTATTGGAGGGGCTAGCACCCCTCAACAATGTGTATTACCCACTTCAGCCTTATATGCATTTTGGCCATTTGAAAGTTGCCGATCTACAAGCTCACAATGTGTCGCGATCCGACGCATTGTGAGCTTATAGATCTGCTGCTTTCAAAAGATGTTCATACATTTGAAAACGTATTCTGCATAATGAGTATTTTCTACTTTTGTAACTTTAAGTACATTTTGATATCACTACGTTTGTACTTTTACTCAAGTGAATTTTGAATTCCGGACTTTGTACCTGTAACGGAGTAGTTCTACTTTGAGTAGTTCTACTTTGCAGTATTGATACTTTCACTTACGTAAAACATGCGAGTACTTTTTTTTCCACCACTGTCTTATTCTAACCTCCAGTGACTTCTCTCCTCTCCACTTATTTCCTCCTCCTCCTCCTTCCTCTCTCCTCTCTCTCCTCCTCCTCTAGTGGAAACGAATGACCAGGGTGAGGGCTCGCACGAATCTGATCCAATTCCAACCGACAGCGTTCAGTCCAAAGGTATACCACTACCAGTACCAACCCGACGTGCGCACACTCCCAAGTACACACACATCATCCCTGTGCATTCTTATTAGTGGCCACAGCTGCCGAGTTAAAATTCACTTCAGCAAGAGAACCCCCAGCGCGGCGGTGCGCTATACCGAGATCCACTCGTGTTCACATTCCACCCTCCCTCTTTTCTACTTTCTGAATCCCATCCACCTCTCCTGCTCTCTCTCTCTCTCTCTCTCTCTCTCTCTCTCTCTCTCTCTATAGGGGCATGCAGGCAGGCGCTTTGTACTGTGCGTGCTCCTCCAGGGCCAAATGCATTTGTAACTCCTCTCTCCCCCATCTCCGGTGCGCAACAATGACCCTGATATTTTGGTCTAAACTTGTCAGCGTGTCTTTGGAGATTGAGTGTGATGAATTACCCCGCAATCTCGCCGATCAGGCGTTTAATAAATCAAACGTGCAATGCATATTATTTTCTTAACACGGAGGCCTATACGCAAGACTGCAGGGGCAACGATCACGCTGATAAATCATATTTGATAAGGAGATATCTAAAGATAACAACCCGTGTTGTTATCTTTGGGGTCTCCGTAGAGGCTCCACGAATGCATATCATTTGAATGTGTGCATCTTCAGCGGAGGCTGCAACTTTCCTGTCTCACTCTGGATTGTGTGTGAGGGTTGGATTGAGCTATAGCCTATGTGCAGCTTCCAGTTTGCAAAAAGGAAAATCATTAAGCAACTGTTGTGAACAGATTGTCGGTTTCTAAAGAATAGTACAGCCTGCCTTATTCCTCCTTATTCTATAAGAATAGTACAGGCTGCTAGCCTGCCTTATTCCTCCTTATTCTAAAGAATAGTACAGGCTGCTAGCCTGCCTTATTCCTCCTTATTCTAAAGAATAGTACAGGCTGCTAGCCTGCCTTATTCCTCCTTATTCTATAAGAATAGTACAGGCTGCTAGCCTGCCTTATTCCTCCTTATTCTATAAGAATAGTACAGGCTGCTAGCCTGCCTTATTCCTCCTTATTCTAAAGAATAGTACAGGCTGCTAGCCTGCCTTATTCCTCCTTATTCTATAAGAATAGTACAGGCTGCTAGCCTGCCTTATTCCTCCTTATTCTATAAGAATAGTACAGGCTGCTAGCCTGCCTTATTCCTCCTTATTCTATAAGAATAGTACAGGCTGCTAGCCTGCCTTATTCCTCCTTATTCTATAAGAATAGTACAGGCTGCTAGCCTGCCTTATTTCTCCTTATTCTATAAGAATAGTACAGGCTGCTAGCCTGCCTTATTCCTCCTTATTCTAAAGAATAGTGCAGGCTGCTAGCCTGCCTTATTCCTCCTTATTCTAAAGAATAGTACAGGCTGCTAGCCTGCCTTATTCCTCCTTATTCTATAAGAATAGTACAGGCTGCTAGCCTGCCTTATTCCTCCTTATTCTATAAGAATAGTACAGGCTGCTAGCCTGCCTTATTTCTCCTTATTCTATAAGAATAGTACAGGCTGCTAGCCTGCCTTATTCCTCCTTATTCTAAAGAATAGTACAGGCTGCTAGCCTGCCTTATTCCTCCTTATTCTAAAGAATAGTACAGGCTGCTAGCCTGCCTTATTCCTCCTTATTCTAAAGAATAGTACAGGCTGCTAGCCTGCCTTATTCCTCCTTATTCTATAAGAATAGTACAGGCTGCTAGCCTGCCTTATTCCTCCTTATTCTATAAGAATAGTACAGGCTGCTAGCCTGCCTTATTCCTCCTTATTCTAAAGAATAGTACAGGCTGCTAGCCTGCCTTATTCCTCCTTATTCTATAAGAATAGTACAGGCTGCTAGCCTGCCTTATTCCTCCTTATTCTATAAGAATAGTACAGGCTGCTAGCCTGCCTTATTCCTCCTTATTCTATAAGAATAGTACAGGCTGCTAGCCTGCCTTATTCCTCCTTATTCTATAAGAATAGTACAGGCTGCTAGCCTGCCTTATTTCTCCTTATTCTATAAGAATAGTACAGGCTGCTAGCCTGCCTTATTCCTCCTTATTCTAAAGAATAGTGCAGGCTGCTAGCCTGCCTTATTCCTCCTTATTCTATAAGAATAGTACAGGCTGCTAGCCTGCCTTATTCCTCCTTATTCTATAAGAATAGTACAGGCTGCTAGCCTGCCTTATTCCTCCTTATTCTTTGTCTGCTAGTGGCAGCATATAAAACAACTTGGCAGAGGCAAATGGCTTCGTGTAGGAAAGAAGTGCTTAAATAACAACCAGAGACGGTGCCAGTGGAGGCGAGGCATGATGTCAAACAACTATTTGGATCAGCGGAGATGAGGCATAAGAGAACTGCGTAACACATATAGTATTGTTAAAATCAGTGTCACAAATGTAACAAGGCAGACACAGACACGCCACTGTTATGTTATGTTTTGGCGCTCTGCTCGTGTCTCATTTCACCACCAGCACAGCTTTGTTTGTTTTTTCAGAGCGATATTTCTCAGTGAAAGAGACAGGGGTGATATTAGAGTGATACGAGCAGCAATAAACCAGTTACGTTCAGTGAAGTGCACACTGCACTGCAGCCAAGATCCAGAGTTTTACGAGGTGAACACAAAATCTCCAGGTCAGGGTAATCTAAGGGTGTATACTTTTTTTTTCACACGGGTGTTGCTTACTGAAGCATAGCATATCTACGAGCTCACAATGCAACGTGCTGCGGTGCATTGCGAGTAGAGATGTCCCGATGTACGGTATCGGGAAAAGTATCGGATCGGCCCTTATTTGTCATATCAGGTCATATCGGTATCGGCGAATATGCCAGTCTAACCACCGATCCGACACAGGGGTAAGGGGTTGACAGGTAAATAAGATGTTGGGGCATGTAGAGTTTGCTTTGGAGTTGCCCAAACTGCAAGTGCACATTTGAGTGAGGAGTCTGCTATAAACACAACACAAGATATATAGCTAGATATCTATAAACACAACATGAGATCACGACACTGGTATCGGTATTCGGTATCGGTATCGGCTAACACAGAAATTGAGGTATCGGGATCGGATCGGAAAGCGAAAAGAGAGTATCGGGACATCCCTAATTGCGAGCTTGAAGAACACATACTTTCAGTGTCCAACACCCACACGCAGGCCTTAACTCAGGCCTTATAGGCTCCAAATAACCTGACACATAATGTGCTGAAATAACAAATCAAAGTAAAACCCATGTCTGTTTTCCATCCAGAAACTGTGGAGAAGATAGAATGACCAGCTGAGGGACGTACAATCAACCTCCAACTGACAGCCAGCAAACTGTGTGAAGGCCCACCGTGTCCCGGCCTCAGACGAAGCCACACTATGGCAGTGTGGACTCTGAGACTGGCCCAGGCAAACCAACCGCATCGCATTCCCCCATTCCATTGACTTCTTTTACTTTGTATCTTCGTTATGAAATTCATCATGAGACCTTATGTATGTATGTATGTATGTATGTATGTATGTATGTATGTATGTATGTATGTATGTATGTATGTATGTATGTATGTATGTATGTATGTATAAATAAACTTACTATAGGACTCGAACATATCAAGCAGAAAAAAGAAGAGCCATACCTCACTGTGTTAGAGTGTATTAGAGTCATCCACCATATTGTCAACTGGGTGAGAGGAGTTCAACCAGATCAGTGTATTTATTTGGCATATTATATACCCAGCGTGAAGCTATCAGTGGGACCTTTATAATACAAGACAACGGCCCCCAGGACACTAAGTCCTATCAGTGGGACCTTTATAATACAAGACAACGGCCCCCAGGACACTAAGACAACGGCCCCCAGGACACTAAGACAACGGCCCCCAGGACACTAAGACAACGGCCCCCAGGACACTAAGACAACGGCCCCCAGGACACTAAGACAACGGCCCCCAGGACACTAAGACAACGGCCCCCAGGACACTAAGACAACGGCCCCCAGGACACTAAGTTGACCTTTATAATACAAGACAACGGCCCCCAGGACACTAAGTTGACACTACAGGCTGGCTGATGCTTAACATCAACCTGTTGCTTTGTTTTTTGTTTTTTGTTATTGTGTATGGTGTATTTTATTTTTACATTTTTTATTTCTTTGGGTGGAGGGGGTATTTTAATTGACACCACCTGGATGTCATGATGACTGTTGCTGTGATGACATTCACCTGGATGTCATGATGACATCATGTTGCTGTGATGACATTCAACAGTGATGTCATGATGACTGTTGCTGTGATGACATTCAACAGTGATGTCATGATGACGGTTGCTGTAATGACATTCAACAGTGATGTCATGATGACTGTTGCTGTGATGACATTCAACAGTGATGTCATGATGACATCATGTTGCTGTGATGACATTCAACAGTGATGTCATGATGACTGTTGCTGTGATGACATTCAACAGTGATGTCATGATGGCTGCTGCTGTGATGACATTCAACAGTGATGTCATGATGACTGTTGCTGTGATGACATTCAACAGTGATGTCATGATGACTGTTGCTGTGATGACATTCAACAGTGATGTCATGATGACTGTTGCTGTGATGACATTCAACAGTGATGTCATGATGACTGTTGCTGTGATGACATTCAACAGTGATGTCATGATGACTGTTGCTGTGATGACATTCAACAGTGATGTCATGATGACATCATGTTGCTGTGATGACATTCAACAGTGATGTCATGATGACTGTTGCTGTGATGACATTCAACAGTGATGTCATGATGACTGTTGCTGTGATGACATTCAACAGTGCTGTCATGATGACTGTTGCTGTGATGACATTCAACAGTGATGTCATGATGACTGTTGCTGTGATGACATTCAACAGTGCTGTCATGATGACTGTTGCTGTGATGACATTCAACAGTGATGTCATGATGACTGTTGCTGTGATGACATTCAACAGTGATGTCATGATGACTGTTGCTGTGATGACATTCAACAGTGATGTCATGATGACTGTTGCTGTGATGACATTCAACAGTGATGTCATGATGACTGTTGCTGTGATGACATTCAACAGTGATGTCATGATGACTGTTGCTGTGATGACATTCAACAGTGATGTCATGATGACTGTTGCTGTGATGACATTCAACAGTGATGTCATGATGACTGTTGCTGTGATGACATTCAACAGTGATGTCATGACTGTTGCTGTGATGACATTCAACAGTGATGTCATGATGACTGTTGCTGTGATGACATTCAACAGTGATGTCATGATGACTGTTGCTGTGATGACATTCAACAGTGATGTCATGATGACTGTTGCTGTGATGACATTCAACAGTGATGTCATGATGACTGTTGCTGTGATGACATTCAACAGTGATGTCATGATGACTGTTGCTGTGATGACATTCAACAGTGATGTCATGATGACTGTTGCTGTGATGACATTCAACAGTGATGTCATGATGACTGTTGCTGTGATGACATTCAACAGTGATGTCATGATGATGTTGCTGTGATGACATTCAACAGTGATGTCATGATGACTGTTGCTGTGATGACATTCAACAGTGATGTCATGATGACTGTTGCTGTGATGACATTCAACAGTGATGTCATGATGACATCATGTTGCTGTGATGACATTCAACAGTGATGTCATGATGACTGTTGCTGTGATGACATTCAACAGTGATGTCATGATGACTGTTGCTGTGATGACATTCAACAGTGATGTCATGATGACTGTTGCTGTGATGACATTCAACAGTGATGTCATGATGACTGTTGCTGTGATGACATTCAACAGTGATGTCATGATGACTGTTGCTGTGATGACATTCAACAGTGATGTCATGATGACTGTTGCTGTGATGACATTCAACAGTGATGTCATGATGACATCATGTTGCTGTGATGACATTCAACAGTGATGTCATGATGACTGTTGCTGTGATGACATTCAACAGTGATGTCATGATGACATCATGTTGCTGTGATGACATTCAACAGTGATGTCATGATGACTGTTGCTGTGATGACATTCAACAGTGATGTCATGATGACTGTTGCTGTGATGACATTCAACAGTGATGTCATGATGACTGTTGCTGTGATGACATTCAACAGTGTTGTCATGATGACATCATGTTGCTGTGATGACATTCAACAGTGACCTGACAGCATTTAACAAGCTTCTACTGTATAAAGTCCAACACACTGACACCTGCAATGTTCTCTCTTAATAACACGCCGCTGTGGTTCTAGTCCTGTTGCTTATTATTAGAGCCTAATTTGCGTCGTCGTCCGGCCGTGTCACTCTCCCCAAAAATGAGTAATTCTCACGAATCGCTCTTTTTCTTTTACCTGCGACACGGCCGGCACGACAACGTGTAAATTCAGACCGAAATCCACGTGTCAGACTCCTTGTGCTTCATTATATAACAGGAAGCTGGTCTCACTGAACATCACTGACCACATCATCCCTGATCCCGTCGGCTGTATCTGTGGCTTATAACTCCTTAACATTAAAAGACCACTTCACCACTTTTCAACCTATCTTCATATAATAGGTCCTCACTAATAATCATGAAAAAATGGTGCAATATTTTTCTACTCGGTCTGTGTCTCATAGGAGGGCTGTGGGCAGTTCAGAAACCGTCTTCCAGTGACATCATCGATGGGGAATACAAGCTGATAGAAACTGCAGGCTTTCTAGTCCTGAAAAGTTGCAATGCGAAAATGGAAGCCATCGTTCCCACGATAATGAAAATCTAAACTTTTTTGTAAAAAAGTCTTGTTTAAAAAAAAATCTGCCTAATGATGATGTCACTGGAGGACGGTTTCCAAACTGCCCACAGCCCTCCTATGAGACACAGACGGAGTAGAAAAAAACCGTGCCATTTTTTCATGATTATTAGTGAGGACCTATTATATGAAGATAGGTTGAAAAGTGGTGAAGTGGTCCTTTAACATTAAACTGAACATCAACACCCACTGCAGAGTTCAGACTGAGGACCTGAGTGTTAAGAAAACATGTATTATGCATTTCTTCTTCTATTTTGGTTGTGTTTCTTTGCTGTTATTATCAGTGCATGCAAGAGTCGTTTTGAACTTCAACAACAACAACAAACAGAATTACCGTAAAAGTTGCAGCCTGATTTATACGTCATGGCGCACTGGTGTTGCGAGCCACAAATAGACGATCTACAAGCTCACAAATGTGTAGCAATGCAACATGTTGTGAGCTTATAGATCAGATATTTTTGGCATGCAGTTGCCGGCAGACAAAGTATAAATCGGGCTTACTCCCTCTTTTCTCTTAACCAGATTGTCTATAACTGTATGAAAATAATATTTGCCTTATTTCATATCAAACCATCAACCACAGGCGTATGGAGGTGGTCTAAGTGCAAATTATTGGTTGTGTTATATTTGCTTGCAGATGATTTGTAATTTTATGTAATGGCTAATACCTTGATTTTTCTGGGTTTCGTGGTTTACTAGCAAACGGCATTTTGGATTTCTTAACTTTCAAGTACTCTAATGATTCATGAATTCTCTTCAGTGGTGCCATATACTAAACATCAGATGAATTACAGATCTATGAAATGATGCCTTCATACTTTGATGTTTGCTTTGCTAAAACAACGATGAAACTGACTAATAAAGTTTAAGGTGGAAGTAACATCCAAGCCCCCCATCTTATTTTTCTATTCTAGAAGGCATGTTGCGTGGATGTTAGCTGGGGTTAGCTGGGGTATAGCAAAATGGTAAATGGTGCATTTATATAGCGCCTTTATATTTATTGTGCATTACAGTCATTCACCCATCCACATGCACATTCATACACCGATTGCAGCGGAAGCCATGCAAGGTATACCAACCAGCACATCGGGAGCAATTCGGGGTTCAGTGTCTTGCCCAAGGACACTTCGACATGTAGACAGGAGGAGCCGGGATTCGAACCGCCGACCCATGGATCATTGGACTACCTGCTCTACCTCCTGAGCCCCGCAGCAGTGTGAGTGTGGTCAGATAGTCTGACATCCGTGTCAATTAGACAGCCCTGTGATCTCCAGCGCAGAGACCTGCTGCCCTTAGAGCTCTGTGCTATGTCAGACGAGAGGGGATATCTGTCAGACAGGGGCTTCCTCTAACCCCACACAGCCCTTATACCGCCGACTGAAAAAGTCTCTAATGGTTACAGACCAGAGGGAGGCCCACACAGTTTATTATCAAAGCTTCACCCAGCTGTCCAGAACAAACACAACTGACTGGGGTCTTTCGGGGAAGATCTTGTCTGGACGTGCCTCTAACATGTTTCACTTGAAACATGTGAGGTTGCTTAAGGGTCTTGGTGGGTCTAATATACATAATGGTTAATGGAAGAAGTATCGTTATAACTCTAATTAGAGACTACTATGGTCTCATTTCATTATGTAGCCTAAATGTCCAAAACGTTAAAACTACACCATGTTGTCAAAAAGGTTTTAATGAAGATCATACTATGCTATTTTGTCAAAAGATTTTTTTGGAAAGAAGTAAAACAGAAACATTCTTTTCAATTTCATATGAAAGGAGAGGAGTGAGTTACTTGGACTGACATAAAAGTGCCCTTTTGGGCACAGGTCTCCACCAGGATAGGATAATTTGTGACTATAGGTGTGTAACAAAACAGTTGATATGATACATGGTTGACGATACGATACATGGACGATATTGGTTCATTAATCTCCCTTAGAGATAGGGTGAGAAGTTCAGTCACACGAGAGAGACTCGGAGTAGAACCGCTGCTCCTTCGCCTGGAAAGGAGCCAGCTTAGGTGGTTCGGGCATCTGTTTAGGATGCCTGTCGGGCGTCTTCCTAGGGAGGTACTCGACGCACGTCCCACTGGGAGGAGACCCCGGGGCAGACCAAGGCGCAGTTGGAGGAAACACATCGACTCACTGGCCTTGAAACGTCTCGGAATCCCCCAGGAGGAAGTCACTAATGTTACTCTGGAGAGGGAAGTCTGGAGCACTCTGGTGGAGCTGTTGCCCCTGCGACCCGACTACGGATAAGCGGTTGAAGATGGATGGATGGATACGATTTAATGATTTGATATGAATGAATGAATAGTTTATTTCGGTGCTTTACATTTACATGTTAAGTTTCATCATTTGCATTTAAGTTTTTTACAAAGGGGTAGCACCGAAAAGGTCTAGGCTGAAGCCGAAGCTTATTTTGCCTAGCCTTTAAGAAAATCGATATCTATTTAGCAAATACATAAAATATGTGTGAAACCTGTGGATAGTGCAGCGTTTTTAAGATAATGGATATAAATAAGTAAACAGTGATTCTCTGGCAAATAGATGGACATTATATTTGAACACATATGGACAAACCCAGGCCTTGACAAGTAGGCTACTTAGTATTGATTCAATTGATTATTTACATTGCAAAGCGATTCGATACAGATTATTTAAATTGGAAAATAATACGATACAAAGTCAAACGATACGACATGATATTTGCTGTTTACATATAAATATAATTAGATGTTTTAAATTAGCATCGATATTTTTCGAGATACTATATCGTTACACCCCAATTTGTGACGATATATCTATTTTTTTCAAATCCTCGTTTTTCATCATTTTTGACCATGGGTCACGCTTTTCCGTCACGCTTATTCGTCAGGCTTTTTCGTCAAGCTTTTCTGAAAATCACTCCGAGACCATGGGCCCATCGTCTCGGAGTGATTTTCGTCTTTTTTTCAAATCCTTGTTTTTCATCATTTATGACCATGGCGATGGGCTATAGCCCATGGTCTCGAACGGCATACTATAGCATGCCGTTTTGCATCATTTTTGAGGATTTGAAAAAAAGACGAAAATCACTCCGAGACCATGGGCTATAGCCCATGGTCTCTGAGTCATTTTCGTATTTTTTTCAAAAATGTAGACAGGAGGAGCCGGGATTCGAACCGCCGACCCATGGATCATTGGACTACCTGCTCTACCTCCTGAGCCCCGCAGCAGTGTGAGTGTGGTCAGATAGTCTGACATCTGTGTCAATTAAACAGCCCTGTGATCTCCAGCGCAGAGACCTGCTGCCCTTAGAGCTCTGTGCTATGTCAGACGAGAGGGGATATCTGTCAGACAGGGGCTTCCTCTAACCCCACAGCCCTTATACCGCCGACTGAAAAAGTCTCTAATGGTTACAAACCAGAGGGAGGCCCACACAGTTTATTATCAAAGCTTCACCCAGCTGTCCAGAACAAACACAACTGACTGGGGTCTTTCGGGGAAGATCTTGTCTGGACGTGCCTCTAACATGTTTCACTTGAAACATGTGAGGTTGCTTAAGGGTCTTGGTGGGTCTAATATACATAATGGAATGGAGGAAGTATCGTTATAACTCTAATTAGAGACTACTATGGTCTCATTTCATTATGTAGCCTAAATGTCCAAAACGTTAAAACTACACCATGTTGTCAAAAAGGTTTTAATGAAGATCATACTATGCTATTTTGTCAAAAGATTTTTTTGGACCGAAGTAAAACAGAAACATTCTTTTCAATTTCATATGAAAGGAGAGGAGTGAGTTACTTGGACTAACATAAAAGTGCCCTTTTGGGCACAGGTCTCCACCAGGATAGGATCATTTGTGACTATAGGTGTGTAACAAAACAGTTGATATGATACATGGTTGACGATACGATACATGGACGATATTGGTTCATTAATCTCCCTTAGAGATAGGGTGAGAAGTTCAGTCACACGAGAGAGACTCGGAGTAGAACCGCTGCTCCTTCGCCTGGAAAGGAGCCAGCTTAGGTGGTTCGGGCATCTGTTTAGGATGCCTGTCGGGCGTCTTCCTAGGGAGGTACTCGACGCACGTCCCACTGGGAGGAGACCCCGGGGCAGACCAAGGCGCAGTTGGAGGAAACACATCGACTCACTGGCCTTGAAACGTCTCGGAATCCCCCAGGAGGAAGTCACTAATGTTACTCTGGAGAGGGACGTCTGGAGCACTCTGATGGAGCTGTTGCCCCTGCGACCCAACTACGGATAAGCGGTTGAAGATGGATGGATGGATACGATTTAATGATTTGAAATGAATGAATATGAATGAATGAATAGTTTATTTCGGTGCTTTACATTTACATGTTAAGTTTCATCATTTGCATTTAAGTTTTTTACAAAGGGGTAGCACCGAAAAGGTCTAGGCTGAAGCCGAAGCTTATTTTGCCTAGCCTTTAAGAAAATCGATATCTATTTAGCAAATACATAAAATATGTGTGAAACCTGTGGATAGTGCAGCGTTTTTAAGATAATGGATATAAATAAGTAAACAGTGATTCTCTGGCAAATAGATGGACATTGTATTTGAACACATATGGACAAACCCAGGCCTTGACAAGTAGGCTACTTAGTATTGATTCAATTGATTATTTACATTGCAAAGCGATTCGATACAGATTATTTAAATTGGAAAATAATACGATACAAAGTCAAACGATACGACATGATATTTGCTGTTTACATATAAATATAATTAGATGTTTTAAATTAGCATCGATATTTTTCGAGATACTATATCGTTACACCCCAATTTGTGACGATATATCTATTTTTTTCAAATCCTCGTTTTTCATCATTTTTGACCATGGGTCACGCTTTTCCGTCACGCTTATTCGTCAGGCTTTTTCGTCAAGCTTTTCTGAAAATCACTCCGAGACCATGGGCCCATCGTCTCGGAGTGATTTTCGTCTTTTTTTCAAATCCTTGTTTTTCATCATTTATGACCATGGCGATGGGCTATAGCCCATGGTCTCGAACGGCATACTATAGCATGCCGTTTTGCATCATTTTTGAGGATTTGAAAAAAAGACGAAAATCACTCCGAGACCATGGGCTATAGCCCATGGTCTCTGAGTCATTTTCGTATTTTTTTCAAATCCTCGTTTTTCATCATTTATGACCATGGCGATGGGCTATAGCCCATGGTCTCGAACGGCATACTATAGCATGCCATTTTCCATCATTTTTGAGGATTTGAAAAAAGACGAAAATCACTCCGAGACCATGGGCTATAGCCCATCGTCTCGGAGTCATTTTCGTCTTTTTTTAAAATCCTCGTTTTTCATCATTTATGACCATGGCGATGGAATATAGCCCATGGTCTCGAACGGCATACTATAGCATGCCGTTTTGCATCATTTTTGAGGATTTGAAAAAAAGACGAAAATCACTCCGAGACCATGGGCTATAGCCCATCGTCTCGGAGTCATTTTCGACTTTTTTTTAAATCCTTGTTTTTCATCATTTATGACCATGGCGATGGGCTATAGCCCATGGTCTCGAACGGCATACTATAGCATGCAGTTTTGCATCATTTTTGAGGATTTGAAAAAAAGACGAAAATGACTCCGAGACCATGGGCTATAGCCCATCGTCTCGGAGTCATTTTCGTCTTTTTTTCAAATCCTTGTTTTTCATCATTTATGACCATGGCGATGGGCTATAGCCCATGGTCTCGAACGGCATGCCGTTTTGCATCATTTTTGAGGATTTTAAAAAAAGACGAAAATCACCCCGAGACCATGGGCTATAGCCCATCGTCTCGGAGTCATTTTCGTCTTTTTTTCAAATCCTTGTTTTTCATCATTTATGACCATGGCGATGGGCTATAGCCGATGGTCTCGAACGGCATACTATAGCATGCCATTTTCCATCATTTTTGAGGATTTGAAAAAAAGACGAAAATGATTCCGAGACCATGGGCTATAGCCCATCGTCTCGGAGTCATTTTCGTCTTTTTTTTAAATCCTTGTTTTTCATCATTTATGACCATGGCGATGGGCTATAGCCCATGGTCTCGAACGGCATACTATAGCATGCCGTTTTGCATCATTTTTGAGGATTTGAAAAAAAGACGAAAATGACTCCGAGACCATGGGCTATAGCCCATCGTCTCGGAGTCATTTTCGTCTTTTTTTCAAATCCTTGTTTTTCATCATTTATGACCATGGCGATGGGCTATAGCCCATGGTCTCGAACGGCATACTATAGCATGCCGTTTTGCATCATTTTTGAGGATTTGAAAAAAAGACGAAAATCACCCCGAGACCATGGGCTATAGCCCATCGTCTCGGAGTCATTTTCGTATTTTTTTCAAATCCTCGTTTTTCATCATTTATGACCATGGCGATGGGCTATAGCCCATGGTCTCGAACGGCATGCCGTTTTGCATCATTTTTGAGGATTTAAAAAAAAGACGAAAATCACCCCGAGACCATGGGCTATAGCCCATCGTCTCGGAGTCATTTTCGTCTTTTTTTCAAATCCTTGTTTTTCATCATTTATGACCATGGCGATGGGCTATAGCCGATGGTCTCGAACGGCATACTATAGCATGCAGTTTTCCATAATTTTTGAGGATTTGAAAAAAAGACGAAAATCACCCCGAGACCATGGGCTATAGCCCATCGTCTCGGAGTCATTTTCGTCTTTTTTTCAAATCCTCGTTTTTCATCATTTATGACCATGGCGATGGGCTATAGCCCATGGTCTCAAACGGCATGCCGTTTTGCATAATTTTTGAGGATTTAAAAAAAAGACGAAAATCACCCCGAGACCATGGGCTATAGCCCATCGTCTCGGAGTCATTTTCGTCTTTTTTTCAAATCCTTGTTTTTCATCATTTATGACCATGGCGATGGGCTATAGCCCATGGTCTCGAACGGCATACTATAGCATGCCGTTTTGCATAATTTTTGAGGATTTGAAAAAAAGACGAAAATCACTCCGAGACCATGGGCTATAGCCCATCGTCTCGGAGTCATTTTCGTCTTTTTTTCAAATCCTTGTTTTTCATCATTTATGACCATGGCGATGGGCTATAGCCGATGGTCTCGAACGGCATACTATAGCATGCAGTTTTCCATAATTTTTGAGGATTTGAAAAAAAGACGAAAATCACCCCGAGACCATGGGCTATAGCCCATCGTCTCGGAGTCATTTTCGTCTTTTTTTCAAATCCTTGTTTTTCATCATTTATGACCATGGCGATGGGCTATAGCCCATGGTCTCGAACGGCATACTATAGCATGCCGTTTTGCATCATTTTTGAGGATTTGAAAAAAAGACGAAAATCACTCCGAGACCATGGGCTATAGCCCATCGTCTCGGAGTCATTTTCGTCTTTTTTTCAAATCCTTGTTTTTCATCATTTATGACCATGGCGATGGGCTATAGCCCATGGTCTCGAACGGCATACTATAGCATGCCGTTTTGCATCATTTTTGAGGATTTGAAAAAAGACGAAAATCACTCCGAGACTATGGGCTATAGCCCATCGTCTCGGAGTCATTTTCGTCTTTTTTAAAAATCCTTGTTTTTCATCATTTATGACCATGGCGATGGGCTATAGCCCATGGTCTCGAACGGCATACTATAGCATGCCGTTTCCATCATTTTTGAGGATTTGAAAAAAAGACGAAAATCACTCTGAGACCATGGGCTATAGCCCATCGTCTCGGAGTCATTTTCATCTTTTTTTCAAATCCTTGTTTTTCATCATTTATGACCATGGCGATGGGCTATAGCCCATGGTCTCGAACGGCATACTATAGCATGCCGTTTTGCATCATTTTTGAGGATTTGAAAAAAAGACGAAAATCACCCCGAGACCATGGGCTATAGCCCATCGTCTCGGAGTCATTTTCGTCTTTTTTTCAAATCCTCGTTTTTCATCATTTATGACCATGGCGATGGGCTATAGCCCATGGTCTCGAACGGCATGCCGTTTTGCATCATTTTTGAGGATTTTAAACAAAGACGAAAATCACCCCGAGACCATGGGCTATAGCCCATCGTCTCGGAGTCATTTTCGTCTTTTTTTAAAATCCTTGTTTTTCATCATTTATGACCATGGCGATGGGCTATAGCCCATGGTCTCGAACGGTATACTATAGCATTCCGTTTTGCATCATTTTTGAGGATTTGAAAAAAAGACGAAAATCACTCCGAGACCATGGGCTATAGCCCATGGTCTCGGAGTCATTTTCGTCTTTTTTTCAAATCCTTGTTTTTCATCATTTATGACAATGGCGATGGGCTATAGCCCATGGTCTCGAACGGTATACTATAGCATGCTGTTTTGCATCATTTTTGAGGATTTTAAAAAAATACGAAAATCACCCCGAGACCATGGGCTATAGCCCATCGTCTCAGAGTCATTTTCGTCTTTTTTTAAAATCCTTGTTTTTCATCATTTATGACCATGGCGATGGGCTATAGCCCATGGTCTCGAACGGTATACTATAGCATGCCGTTTTGCATCATTTTTGAGGATTTGAAAAAAAGACGAAAATCACTCCGAGACCATGGGCTATAGCCCATGGTCTCGGAGTCATTTTCGTCTTTTTTTCAAATCCTTGTTTTTCATCATTTATGACCATGGCGATGGGCTATAGCCCATGGTCTCGAACGGCATACTATAGCATGCCGTTTTGCATCATTTTTGAGGATTTGAAAAAAAGACGAAAATCACTCCGAGACCATGGGCTATAGCCCATGGTCTCGGAGTCATTTTCGTCTTTTTTTCAAATCCTCGTTTTTCATCATTTATGACCATGGCGATGGGCTATAGCCCATGGTCTCGAACGGCATACTATAGCATGCCGTTTTCCATAATTTTTGAGGATTTGAAAAAAAGACGAAAATCACCCCGAGACCATGGGCTATAGCCCTTCGTCTCGGAGTCATTTTCGTCTTTTTTTCAAATCCTCGTTTTTCATCATTTATGACCATGGCGATGGGCTATAACCCATGGTCTCGAACGGCATACTATAGCATGCCGTTTTCCATAATTTTTGAGGATTTGAAAAAAAGACGAAAATCACCCCGAGACCATGGGCTATAGCCCATCGTCTCAGAGTCATTTTCGTCTTTTTTTAAAATCCTTGTTTTTCATCATTTATGACCATGGCGATGGGCTATAGCCCATGGTCTCGAACGGTATACTATAGCATGCCGTTTTGCATCATTTTTGAGGATTTGAAAAAAAGACGAAAATCACTCCGAGACCATGGGCTATAGCCCATGGTCTCGGAGTCATTTTCGTCTTTTTTTCAAATCCTTGTTTTTCATCATTTATGACCATGGCGATGGGCTATAGCCCATGGTCTCGAACGGCATACTATAGCATGCCGTTTTGCATCATTTTTGAGGATTTGAAAAAAAGACGAAAATCACTCCGAGACCATGGGCTATAGCCCATGGTCTCGGAGTCATTTTCGTCTTTTTTTCAAATCCTCGTTTTTCATCATTTATGACCATGGCGATGGGCTATAGCCCATGGTCTCGAACGGCATACTATAGCATGCCGTTTTCCATAATTTTTGAGGATTTGAAAAAAAGACGAAAATCACCCCGAGACCATGGGCTATAGCCCTTCGTCTCGGAGTCATTTTCGTCTTTTTTTCAAATCCTCGTTTTTCATCATTTATGACCATGGCGATGGGCTATAGCCCATGGTCTCGAACGGCATACTATAGCATGTCGTTTTGCATCATTTTTGAGGATTTGAAAAAAAGACGAAAATCACTCCGAGACCATGGGCTATAGCCCATCGTCTCGGAGTCATTTTCGTCTTTTTTTTAAATCCTCGTTTTTCATCATTTATGACCATGGCGATGGGCTATAACCCATGGTCTCGAACGGCATACTATAGCATGCCGTTTTCCATAATTTTTGAGGATTTGAAAAAAAGACGAAAATCACCCCGAGACCATGGGCTATAGCCCATCGTCTCGGAGTCATTTTCGTCTTTTTTTCAAATCCTCGTTTTTCATCATTTATGACCATGGCGATGGGCTATAGCCCATGGTCTCGAACGGCATGCCGTTTTGCATAATTTTTGAGGATTTTAAAAAAAGACGAAAATCACCCGAGACCATGGGCTATAGCCCATCGTCTCGGAGTCATTTTCGTCTTTTTTTAAAATCCTTGTTTTTCATCATTTATGACCATGGCGATGGGCTATAGCCCATGGTCTCGAACGGCATACTATAGCATGCCGTTTTGCATCATTTTTGAGGATTTGAAAAAAAGACGAAAATCACTCCGAGACCATGGGCTATAGCCCATCGTCTCGGAGTCATTTTCGTCTTTTTTTTAAATCCTTGTTTTTCATAATTTATGACCATGGCGATGGGCTATAGCCCATGGTCTCGAACTGCATACTATAGCATGCAGTTTTGCATCATTTTTGAGGATTTGAAAAAAAGACGAAAATGACTCCGAGACCATGGGCTATAGCCCATCGTCTCGGAGTCATTTTCGTCTTTTTTTCAAATCCTTGTTTTTCATCATTTATGACCATGGCGATGGGCTATAGCCCATGGTCTCGAACGGCATGCCGTTTTGCATAATTTTTGAGGATTTTAAAAAAATACGAAAATCACCCCGAGACCATGGGCTATAGCCCATCGTCTCGGAGTCATTTTCGTCTTTTTTTTAAATCCTTGTTTTTCATCATTTATGACCATGGCGATGGGCTATAGCCCATGGTCTCGAACGGTATACTATAGCATGCAGTTTTCCATAATTTTTGAGGATTTGAAAAAAAGACGAAAATAACTCCGAGACCATGGGCTATAGCCCATCGTCTCGGAGTCATTTTCGTCTTTTTTTCAAATCTTGTTTTTCATCATTTATGACCATGGCGATGGGCTATAGCCCATGGTCTCGAACGGCATACTATAGCATGCCGTTTTCCATAATTTTTGAGAATTTGAAAAAAAGACAAAAATCACCCCGAGACCATGGGCTATAGCCCATCGTCTCGGAGTCATTTTCATCTTTTTTTCAAATCCTTGTTTTTCATCATTTATGACCATGGCGATGGGCTATAGCCCATGGTCTCGAACGGCATACTATAGCATGCCGTTTTGCATCATTTTTGAGGATTTGAAAAAAAGACGAAAATCACCCCGAGACCATGGGCTATAGCCCATCGTCTCGGAGTCATTTTCGTCTTTTTTTCAAATCCTCGTTTTTCATCATTTATGACCATGGCGATGGGCTATAGCCCATGGTCTCGAACGGCATGCCGTTTTGCATCATTTTTGAGGATTTAAAAAAAAGACGAAAATCACCCCGAGACCATGGGCTATAGCCCATCGTCTCGGAGTCATTTTCGTCTTTTTTCAAAATCCTTGTTTTTCATCATTTATGACCATGGCGATGGGCTATAGCCCATGGTCTCGAACGGTATACTATAGCATGCCGTTTTGCATCATTTTTGAGGATTTGAAAAAAAGACGAAAATCACCCCGAGACCATGGGCTATAGCCCATCGTCTCGGAGTCATTTTCGTCTTTTTTTCAAATCCTCGTTTTTCATCATTTATGACCATGGCGATGGGCTATAGCCCATGGTCTCGAACGGCATGCCGTTTTGCATAATTTTTGAGGATTTTAAAAAAAGACGAAAATCACCCGAGACCATGGGCTATAGCCCATCGTCTCGGAGTCATTTTCGTCTTTTTTTAAAATCCTTGTTTTTCATCATTTATGACCATGGCGATGGGCTATAGCCCATGGTCTCGAACGGCATACTATAGCATGCCGTTTTGCATCATTTTTGAGGATTTGAAAAAAAGACGAAAATCACTCCGAGACCATGGGCTATAGCCCATCGTCTCGGAGTCATTTTCGTCTTTTTTTTAAATCCTTGTTTTTCATAATTTATGACCATGGCGATGGGCTATAGCCCATGGTCTCGAACGGCATACTATAGCATGCAGTTTTGCATCATTTTTGAGGATTTGAAAAAAAGACGAAAATGACTCCGAGACCATGGGCTATAGCCCATCGTCTCGGAGTCATTTTCGTCTTTTTTTCAAATCCTTGTTTTTCATCATTTATGACCATGGCGATGGGCTATAGCCCATGGTCTCGAACGGCATGCCGTTTTGCATAATTTTTGAGGATTTTAAAAAAATACGAAAATCACCCCGAGACCATGGGCTATAGCCCATCGTCTCGGAGTCATTTTCGTCTTTTTTTTAAATCCTTGTTTTTCATCATTTATGACCATGGCGATGGGCTATAGCCCATGGTCTCGAACGGTATACTATAGCATGCAGTTTTCCATAATTTTTGAGGATTTGAAAAAAAGACGAAAATCACTCCGAGACCATGGGCTATAGCCCATCGTCTCGGAGTCATTTTCGTCTTTTTTTCAAATCCTTGTTTTTCATCATTTATGACCATGGCGATGGGCTATAGCCCATGGTCTCGAACGGCATACTATAGCATGCCGTTTTCCATAATTTTTGAGAATTTGAAAAAAAGACAAAAATCACCCCGAGACGATGGGCTATAGCCCATGGTCTCGAACGGCATACTATAGCATGCCGTTTTGCATCATTTTTGAGGATTTGAAAAAAAGACGAAAATCACCCCGAGACCATGGGCTATAGCCCATCGTCTCGGAGTCATTTTCGTCTTTTTTTCAAATCCTCGTTTTTCATCATTTATGACCATGGCGATGGGCTATAGCCCATGGTCTCGAACGGCATGCCGTTTTGCATCATTTTTGAGGATTTAAAAAAAAGACGAAAATCACCCCGAGACCATGGGCTATAAAATCCTTGTTTTTTTCAAAATCCTTGTTTTTCATCATTTATGACCATGGCGATGGGCTATAGCCCATGGTCTCGAACGGTATACTATAGCATGCCGTTTTGCATCATTTTTGAGGATTTGAAAAAAAGACGAAAATCACTCCGAGACCATGGGCTATAGCCCATGGTCTCGGAGTCATTTTCGTCTTTTTTTCAAATCCTTGTTTTTCATCATTTATGACAATGGCGATGGGCTATAGCCCATGGTCTCGAACGGCATGCCGTTTTGCATAATTTTTGAGGATTTTAAAAAAATACGAAAATCACCCCGAGACCATGGGCTATAGCCCATCGTCTCGGAGTCATTTTCGTCTTTTTTTAAAATCCTTGTTTTTCATCATTTATGGCGATGGCGATGGGCTATAGCCCATGGTCTCGAACGGCATGCCGTTTTGCATAATTTTTGAGGATTTTAAAAAAATACGAAAATCACCCCGAGACCATGGGCTATAGCCCATCGTCTCGGAGTCATTTTCGTCTTTTTTTAAAATCCTTGTTTTTCATCATTTATGGCGATGGCGATGGGCTATAGCCCATGGTCTCGAACGGTATACTATAGCATGCAGTTTTCCATAATTTTTGAGGATTTGAAAAAAAGACGAAAATCACTCCGAGACCATGGGCTATAGCCCATCGTCTCGGAGTCATTTTCGTCTTTTTTTCAAATCCTTGTTTTTCATCATTTATGACCATGGCGATGGGCTATAGCCCATGGTCTCGAACGGCATACTATAGCATGCCGTTTTCCATAATTTTTGAGAATTTGAAAAAAAGACAAAAATCACCCCGAGACCATGGGCTATAGCCCATCGTCTCGGAGTCATTTTCATCTTTTTTTCAAATCCTTGTTTTTCATCATTTATGACCATGGCGATGGGCTATAGCCCATGGTCTCGAACGGCATACTATAGCATGCCGTTTTGCATCATTTTTGAGGATTTGAAAAAAAGACGAAAATCACCCCGAGACCATGGGCTATAGCCCATCGTCTCGGAGTCATTTTCGTCTTTTTTTCAAATCCTCGTTTTTCATCATTTATGACCATGGCGATGGGCTATAGCCCATGGTCTCGAACGGCATGCCGTTTTGCATCATTTTTGAGGATTTAAAAAAAAGACGAAAATCACCCCGAGACCATGGGCTATAGCCCATCGTCTCGGAGTCATTTTCGTCTTTTTTCAAAATCCTTGTTTTTCATCATTTATGACCATGGCGATGGGCTATAGCCCATGGTCTCGAACGGTATACTATAGCATTCCGTTTTGCATCATTTTTGAGGATTTGAAAAAAAGACGAAAATCACTCCGAGACCATGGGCTATAGCCCATCGTCTCAGAGTCATTTTCGTCTTTTTTTTTAATCCTTGTTTTTCATCATTTATGACCATGGCGATGGGCTATAGCCCATGGTCTCGAACGGCATACTATAGCATGCAGTTTTCCATCATTTTTGAGGATTTGAAAAAAAGACGAAAATCACTCCGAGACCATGGGCTATAGCCCATCGTCTCGGAGTCATTTTCGTCTTTTTTTCAAATCCTCGTTTTTCATCATTTATGACCATGGCGATGGGCTATAGCCCATGGTCTCAAACGGCATACTATAGCATGTCGTTTTGCATCATTTCTGAGGATTTGAAAAAAAGACGAAAATCACTCCGAGACCATGGGCTATAGCCCATCGTCTCGGAGTCATTTTCGTCTTTTTTTCAAATCCTCGTTTTTCATCATTTATGACCATGGCGATGGGCTAT
Organism: Electrona antarctica; assembly: GCF_951216825.1. Lineage (NCBI taxonomy): Eukaryota > Metazoa > Chordata > Actinopteri > Myctophiformes > Myctophidae > Electrona > Electrona antarctica. The sequence goes on along the minus strand of NC_136791.1, from coordinate 2,930,814 downwards.
AGCCCATGGTCTCGAACGGCATACTATAGCATGCCATTTTCCATCATTTTTGAGGATTTGAAAAAAAGACGAAAATCACTCCGAGACCATGGGCTATAGCCCATCGTCTCGGAGTCATTTTCGTCTTTTTTTCAAATCCTCGTTTTTCATCATTTATGACCATGGCGATGGGCTATAGCCCATGGTCTCGAACGGCATACTATAGCATGCCATTTTCCATCATTTTTGAGGATTTGAAAAAAAGACGAAAATCACTCCGAGACCATGGGCTATAGCCCATCGTCTCGGAGTCATTTTCGTCTTTTTTTTAAATCCTCGTTTTTCATCATTTATGAAAATGGCGATGGGCTATAGCCCATGGTCTCGAACGGCATACTATAGCATGCCGTTTTCCATAATTTTTGAGGATTTGAAAAAAAGACGAAAATCACCCCGAGACCATGGGCTATAGCCCATCGTCTCGGAGTCATTTTCGTCTTTTTTTCAAATCCTCGTTTTTCATCATTTATGACCATGGCGATGGGCTATAGCCCATGGTCTCGAACGGCATACTATAGCATGTCGTTTTGCATCATTTTTGAGGATTTGAAAAAAAGACGAAAATCACTCCGAGACCATGGGCTATAGCCCATCGTCTCGGAGTCATTTTCGTCTTTTTTTCAAATCCTCGTTTTTCATCATTTATGACCATGGCGATGGGCTATAGCCCATGGTCTCGAACGGCATACTATAGCATGCCATTTTCCATCATTTTTGAGGATTTGAAAAAAAGACGAAAATCACTCCGAGACCATGGGCTATAGCCCATCGTCTCGGAGTCATTTTCGTCTTTTTTTTAAATCCTCGTTTTTCATCATTTATGAAAATGGCGATGGGCTATAGCCCATGGTCTCGAACGGCATACTATAGCATGCCGTTTTGCATCATTTTTGAGGATTTGAAAAAAAGACGAAAATCACTCCGAGACCATGGGCTATAGCCCATCGTCTCGGAGTCATTTTCGTCTTTTTTTCAAATCCTTGTTTTTCATCATTTATGACCATGGCGATGGGCTATAGCCCATGGTCTCAAACGGCATACTATAGCATGTCGTTTTGCATCATTTTTGAGGATTTGAAAAAAAGACGAAAATCACTCCGAGACCATGGGCTATAGCCCATCGTCTCGGAGTCATTTTCGTCTTTTTTTCAAATCCTCGTTTTTCATCATTTATGACCATGGCGATGGGCTATAGCCCATGGTCTCGAACGGCATACTATAGCATGCCATTTTCCATCATTTTTGAGGATTTGAAAAAAAGACGAAAATCACTCCGAGACCATGGGCTATAGCCCATCGTCTCGGAGTCATTTTCGTCTTTTTTTTAAATCCTCGTTTTTCATCATTTATGAAAATGGCGATGGGCTATAGCCCATGGTCTCGAACGGCATACTATAGCATGCCGTTTTGCATCATTTTTGAGGATTTGAAAAAAAGACGAAAATCACTCCGAGACCATGGGCTATAGCCCATCGTCTCGGAGTCATTTTCGTCTTTTTTTCAAATCCTCGTTTTTCAACATTTATGACCATGGCGATGGGCTATAGCCCATGGTCTCGAACGGCATACTATAGCATGCCATTTTCCATAATTTTTGAGGATTTGAAAAAAAGACGAAAATCACTCCGAGACCATGGGCTATAGCCCATCGTCTCGGAGTCATTTTCGTCTTTTTTTCAAATCCTCGTTTTTCATCATTTATGACCATGGCGATGGGCTATAGCCCATGGTCTCAAACGGCATACTATAGCATGTCGTTTTGCATCATTTTTGAGGATTTGAAAAAAGACGACAATAACTCCGAGACCATGGGCTATAGCCCATCGTCTCGGAGTCATTTTCGTCTTTTTTTTAAATCCTCGTTTTTCATCATTTATGAAAATGGCGATGGGCTATAGCCCATGGTCTCGAACGGCATACTATAGCATGCCGTTTTCCATAATTTTTGAGGATTTGAAAAAAAGACGAAAATCACCCCGAGACCATGGGCTATAGCCCATCGTCTCGGAGTCATTTTCGTCTTTTTTTCAAATCCTCGTTTTTCATCATTTATGACCATGGCGATGGGCTATAGCCCATGGTCTCGAACGGCATACTATAGCATGTCGTTTTGCATCATTTTTGAGGATTTGAAAAAAAGACGAAAATCACTCCGAGACCATGGGCTATAGCCCATCGTCTCGGAGTCATTTTCGTCTTTTTTTTAAATCCTCGTTTTTCATCATTTATGACCATGGCGATGGGCTATAGCCCATGGTCTCGAACGGCATACTATAGCATGCCGTTTTCCATAATTTTTGAGGATTTGAAAAAAAGACGAAAATCACCCCGAGACCATGGGCTATAGCCCATCGTCTCGGAGTCATTTTCGTCTTTTTTTCAAATCCTCGTTTTTCATCATTTATGACCATGGCGATGGGCTATAGCCCATGGTCTCGAACGGCATGCCGTTTTGCATAATTTTTGAGGATTTAAAAAAAAGACGAAAATCACCCGAGACCATGGGCTATAGCCCATCGTCTCAGAGTCATTTTCGTCTTTTTTTCAAATCCTTGTTTTTCATCATTTATGACCATGGCGATGGGCTATAGCCCATGGTCTCGAACGGCATACTATAGCATGCCGTTTTCCATAATTTTTGAGAATTTGAAAAAAAGACAAAAATCACCCCGAGACCATGGGCTATAGCCCATCGTCTCGGAGTCATTTTCGTCTTTTTTTCAAATCCTTGTTTTTCATCATTTATGACCATGGCGATGGGCTATAGCCCATGGTCTCGAACGGCATACTATAGCATGCCGTTTTGCATCATTTTTGAGGATTTGAAAAAAGACGAAAATCACTCCGAGACCATGGGCTATAGCCCATCGTCTCGGAGTCATTTTCGTCTTTTTTAAAAATCCTTGTTTTTCATCATTTATGACCATGGCGATGGGCTATAGCCCATGGTCTCGAACGTCATACTATAGCATGCCGTTTCCATCATTTTTGAGGATTTGAAAAAAAGACGAAAATCACTCCGAGACCATGGGCTATAGCCCATCGTCTCGGAGTCATTTTCATCTTTTTTTCAAATCCTTGTTTTTCATCATTTATGACCATGGCGATGGGCTATAGCCCATGGTCTCGAACGGCATACTATAGCATGACGTTTTGCATCATTTTTGAGGATTTGAAAAAAAGACGAAAATCACTCCGAGACCATGGGCTATAGCCCATCGTCTCGGAGTCATTTTCATCTTTTTTTCAAATCCTTGTTTTTCATCATTTATGACCATGGCGATGGGCTATAGCCCATGGTCTCGAACGTCATACTATAGCATGCCGTTTCCATCATTTTTGAGGATTTGAAAAAAAGACGAAAATCACTCCGAGACCATGGGCTATAGCCCATGGTCTCGGAGTCATTTTCGTCTTTTTTTCAAATCCTTGTTTTTCATCATTTATGACAATGGCGATGGGCTATAGCCCATGGTCTCGGAGTGATTTTCGTCTTTTTTTCAAATCCTCAAAAATGATGCAAAACGACATGCTATAGTATGCCGTTTGAGACCATGGGCTATAGCCCATCGCCATGGTCATAAATGATGAAAAACAAGGATTTGAAAAAAAGACGAAAATGACTCCGAGACGATGGGCTATAGCCCATGGTCTCGGAGTGATTTTCGTCTTTTTTTCAAATCCTCAAAAATGATGCAAAACGGCATGCTATAGTATGCCGTTCGAGACCATGGGCTATAGCCCATCGCCATGGTCATAAATGATGAAAAACAAGGATTTGAAAAAAAGACGAAAATGACTCCGAGACGATGGGCTATAGCCCATGGTCTCGGAGTGATTTTCGTCTTTTTTTCAAATCCTCAAAAATGATGGAAAACTGCATGCTATAGTATGCCGTTCGAGACCATCGGCTATAGCCCATCGCCATGGTCATAAATGATGAAAAACAAGGATTTGAAAAAAAGACGAAAATGACTCCGAGACCATGGGCTATAGCCCATGGTCTCGGAGTGATTTTCGTCTTTTTTTCAAATCCTCAAAAATGATGCAAAACGGCATGCTATAGTATACCGTTCGAGACCATGGGCTATAGCCCATCGCCATGGTCATAAATGATGAAAAACAAGGATTTAAAAAAAAGACGAAAATGACTCTGAGACGATGGGCTATAGCCCATGGTCTCGGGGTGATTTTCGAATTTTTTTAAAATCCTCAAAAATGATGCAAAACAGCATGCTATAGTATACCGTTCGAGACCATGGGCTATAGCCCATCGCCATTGTCATAAATGATGAAAAACAAGGATTTGAAAAAAAGACGAAAATGACTCCGAGACCATGGGCTATAGCCCATGGTCTCGGAGTGATTTTCGTCTTTTTTTCAAATCCTCAAAAATGATGCAAAACGGCATGCTATAGTATACCGTTCGAGACCATGGGCTATAGCCCATCGCCATGGTCATAAATGATGAAAAACAAGGATTTTAAAAAAAGACGAAAATGACTCCGAGACGATGGGCTATAGCCCATGGTCTCGGGGTGATTTTCGTCTTTTTTTTTAATCCTCAAAAATGATGCAAAACGGCATGCCGTTCGAGACCATGGGCTATAGCCCATGGTCTCGAACGGCATACTATAGCATGCAGTTTTCCATCATTTTTGAGGATTTGTAAAAAAGACGACAATCACTCCGAGACCATGGGCTATAGCCCATCGTCTCGGAGTCATTTTCGACTTTTTTTCAAATCCTTGTTTTTCATCATTTATGACCATGGCGATGGGCTATAGCCCATGGTCTCGAACAGCATACTATAGCATGCCGTTTTCCATAATTTTTGAGAATTTGAAAAAAAGACAAAAATCACTCCGAGACCATGGGCTATAGCCCATCGTCTCGGAGTCATTTTCGTCTTTTTTTCAAATCCTTGTTTTTCATTTTTTATGACCATGGCGATGGGCTATAGCCCATGGTCTCGAACGGCATACTATAGCATGCCGTTTTCCATAATTTTTGAGGATTTGAAAAAAAGACGAAAATCACCCCGAGACCATGGGCTATAGCCCATCGTCTCGGAGTCATTTTCGTCTTTTTTTAAAACCCTTGTTTTTCATCATTTATGACCATGGCGATGGGCTATAGTCCATGGTCTCGAACGGTATACTATAGCATGCCGTTTTGCATCATTTTTGAGGATTTGAAAAAAAGACGAAAATCACTCCGAGACCATGGGCTATAGCCCATGGTCTCGGAGTCATTTTCGTCTTTTTTTCAAATCCTTGTTTTTCATCATTTATGACAATGGCGATGGGCTATAGCCCATGGTCTCGGAGTGATTTTCGTCTTTTTTTCAAATCCTCAAAAATGATGCAAAACGACATGCTATAGTATGCCGTTTGAGACCATGGGCTATAGCCCATCGCCATGGTCATAAATGATGAAAAACAAGGATTTGAAAAAAAGACGAAAATGACTCCGAGACGATGGGCTATAGCCCATGGTCTCGGAGTGATTTTCGTCTTTTTTTCAAATCCTCAAAAATGATGCAAAACGGCATGCTATAGTATGCCGTTCGAGACCATGGGCTATAGCCCATCGCCATGGTCATAAATGATGAAAAACAAGGATTTGAAAAAAAGACGAAAATGACTCCGAGACGATGGGCTATAGCCCATGGTCTCGGAGTGATTTTCGTCTTTTTTTCAAATCCTCAAAAATGATGGAAAACTGCATGCTATAGTATGCCGTTCGAGACCATCGGCTATAGCCCATCGCCATGGTCATAAATGATGAAAAACAAGGATTTGAAAAAAAGACGAAAATGACTCCGAGACCATGGGCTATAGCCCATGGTCTCGGGGTGATTTTCGTATTTTTTTAAAATCCTCAAAAATGATGCAAAACAGCATGCTATAGTATACCGGTCGAGACCATGGGCTATAGCCCATCGCCATTGTCATAAATGATGAAAAACAAGGATTTGAAAAAAAGACGAAAATGACTCCGAGACCATGGGCTATAGCCCATGGTCTCGGAGTGATTTTCGTCTTTTTTTCAAATCCTCAAAAATGATGCAAAACGGCATGCTATAGTATACCGTTCGAGACCATGGGCTATAGCCCATCGCCATGGTCATAAATGATGAAAAACAAGGATTTTAAAAAAAGACGAAAATGACTCCGAGACGATGGGCTATAGCCCATGGTCTCGGGGTGATTTTCGTCTTTTTTTTTAATCCTCAAAAATGATGCAAAACGGCATGCCGTTCGAGACCATGGGCTATAGCCCATGGTCTCGAACGGCATACTATAGCATGCCGTTTCCATCATTTTTGAGGATTTGAAAAAAAGACGAAAATCACTCCGAGACCATGGGCTATAGCCCATCGTCTCGGAGTCATTTTCATCTTTTTTTCAAATCCTTGTTTTTCATCATTTATGACCATGGCGATGGGCTATAGCCCATGGTCTCGAACGGCATACTATAGCATGCCGTTTGCATAATTTTTGAGGATTTGAAAAAAAGACGAAAATCACCCCGAGACCATGGGCTATAGCCCATCGTCTCGGAGTCATTTTCGTCTTTTTTTCAAATCCTCGTTTTTCATCATTTATGACCATGGCGATGGGCTATAGCCCATGGTCTCGAACGGCATGCCGTTTTGCATCATTTTTGAGGATTTAAAAAAAAGACGAAAATCACCCCGAGACCATGGGCTATAGCCCATCGTCTCGGAGTCATTTTCGTCTTTTTTTAAAATCCTTGTTTTTCATCATTTATGACCATGGCGATGGGCTATAGCCCATGGTCTCGAACGGTATACTATAGCATGCCCTTTTGCATCATTTTTGAGGATTTGAAAAAAAGACGAAAATCACTCCGAGACCATGGGCTATAGCCCATGGTCTCGGAGTCATTTTCGTCTTTTTTTCAAATCCTTGTTTTTCATCATTTATGACAATGGCGATGGGCTATAGCCCATGGTCTCGAACGGTATACTATAGCATGCTGTTTTGCATCATTTTTGAGGATTTTAAAAAAAGACGAAAATCACCCCGAGACCATGGGCTATAGCCCATCGTCTCGGAGTCATTTTCGTCTTTTTTTAAAATCCTTGTTTTTCATCATTTATGACCATGGCGATGGGCTATAGCCCATGGTCTCGAACGGCATACTATAGCATGTCGTTTTGCATAATTTTTGAGGATTTGAAAAAAAGATGAAAATCACTCCGAGACCATGGGCTATAGCCCATCGTCTCGGAGTCATTTTCGTCTTTTTTTCAAATCCTTGTTTTTCATCATTTATGACCATGGCGATGGGCTATAGCCCATGGTCTCGAACGGCATACTATAGCATGCCGTTTTGCATCATTTTTGAGGATTTGAAAAAAATACGAAAATGACTCCGAGACGATGGGCTATAGCCCATGGTCTCGGGGTGATTTTCGTCTTTTTTTCAAATGATGCAAAACGGCATGCTATAGTATGCCGTTCGAGACCATGGGCTATAGCCCATCGCCATGGTCATAAATGATGAAAAACAAAAAGACGAAAATGACTCCGAGACGATGGGCTATAGCCCATGGTCTCGGAGTGATTTTCGTCTTTTTTTCAAATCCTCAAAAATGATGGAAAACTGCATGCTATAGTATGCCGTTCGAGACCATCGGCTATAGCCCATCGCCATGGTCATAAATGATGAAAAACAAGGATTTGAAAAAAAGACGAAAATGACTCCGAGACCATGGGCTATAGCCCATGGTCTCGGAGTGATTTTCGTCTTTTTTTCAAATCCTCAAAAATGATGCAAAACGGCATGCTATAGTATACCGTTCGAGACCATGGGCTATAGCCCATCGCCATGGTCATAAATGATGAAAAACAAGGATTTAAAAAAAAGACGAAAATGACTCTGAGACGATGGGCTATAGCCCATGGTCTCGGGGTGATTTTCGTATTTTTTTAAAATCCTCAAAAATGATGCAAAACAGCATGCTATAGTATACCGTTCGAGACCATGGGCTATAGCCCATCGCCATTGTCATAAATGATGAAAAACAAGGATTTGAAAAAAAGACGAAAATGACTCCGAGACCATGGGCTATAGCCCATGGTCTCGGAGTGATTTTCGTCTTTTTTTCAAATCCTCAAAAATGATGCAAAACGGCATGCTATAGTATACCGTTCGAGACCATGGGCTATAGCCCATCGCCATGGTCATAAATGATGAAAAACAAGGATTTTAAAAAAAGACGAAAATGACTCCGAGACGATGGGCTATAGCCCATGGTCTCGGGGTGATTTTCGTCTTTTTTTTTAATCCTCAAAAATGATGCAAAACGGCATGCCGTTCGAGACCATGGGCTATAGCCCATGGTCTCGAACGGCATACTATAGCATGCAGTTTTCCATCATTTTTGAGGATTTGAAAAAAAGACGACAATCACTCCGAGACCATGGGCTATAGCCCATCGTCTCGGAGTCATTTTCGACTTTTTTTCAAATCCTTGTTTTTCATCATTTATGACCATGGCGATGGGCTATAGCCCATGGTCTCGAACAGCATACTATAGCATGCCGTTTTCCATAATTTTTGAGAATTTGAAAAAAAGACAAAAATCACTCCGAGACCATGGGCTATAGCCCATCGTCTCGGAGTCATTTTCGTCTTTTTTTCAAATCCTTGTTTTTCATCATTTATGACCATGGCGATGGGCTATAGCCCATGGTCTCGAACGGCATACTATAGCATGCCGTTTTCCATAATTTTTGAGGATTTGAAAAAAAGACGAAAATCACCCCGAGACCATGGGCTATAGCCCATCGTCTCGGAGTCATTTTCGTCTTTTTTTAAAACCCTTGTTTTTCATCATTTATGACCATGGCGATTGGCTATAGTCCATGGTCTCGAACGGTATACTATAGCATGCCGTTTTGCATCATTTTTGAGGATTTGAAAAAAAGACGAAAATCACTCCGAGACCATGGGCTATAGCCCATGGTCTCGGAGTCATTTTCGTCTTTTTTTCAAATCCTTGTTTTTCATCATTTATGACAATGGCGATGGGCTATAGCCCATGGTCTCGGAGTGATTTTCGTCTTTTTTTCAAATCCTCAAAAATGATGCAAAACGACATGCTATAGTATGCCGTTTGAGACCATGGGCTATAGCCCATCGCCATGGTCATAAATGATGAAAAACAAGGATTTGAAAAAAAGACGAAAATGACTCCGAGACGATGGGCTATAGCCCATGGTCTCGGAGTGATTTTCGTCTTTTTTTCAAATCCTCAAAAATGATGCAAAACGGCATGCTATAGTATGCCGTTCGAGACCATGGGCTATAGCCCATCGCCATGGTCATAAATGATGAAAAACAAGGATTTGAAAAAAAGACGAAAATGACTCCGAGACGATGGGCTATAGCCCATGGTCTCGGAGTGATTTTCGTCTTTTTTTCAAATCCTCAAAAATGATGGAAAACTGCATGCTATAGTATGCCGTTCGAGACCATCGGCTATAGCCCATCGCCATGGTCATAAATGATGAAAAACAAGGATTTGAAAAAAAGACGAAAATGACTCCGAGACCATGGGCTATAGCCCATGGTCTCGGAGTGATTTTCGTCTTTTTTTCAAATCCTCAAAAATGATGCAAAACGGCATGCTATAGTATACCGTTCGAGACCATGGGCTATAGCCCATCGCCATGGTCATAAATGATGAAAAACAAGGATTTTAAAAAAAGACGAAAATGACTCTGAGACGATGGGCTATAGCCCATGGTCTCGGAGTGATTTTCGTCTTTTTTTCAAATCCTCAAAAATGATGCAAAACGGCATGCTATAGTATGCCGTTCGAGACCATGGGCTATAGCCCATCGCCATGGTCATAAATGATGAAAAACAAGGATTTGAAAAAAAGACGAAAATGACTCCGAGACGATGGGCTATAGCCCATGGTCTCGGAGTGATTTTCGTCTTTTTTTCAAATCCTCAAAAATGATGGAAAACTGCATGCTATAGTATGCCGTTCGAGACCATCGGCTATAGCCCATCGCCATGGTCATAAATGATGAAAAACAAGGATTTGAAAAAAAGACGAAAATGACTCCGAGACCATGGGCTATAGCCCATGGTCTCGGAGTGATTTTCGTCTTTTTTTCAAATCCTCAAAAATGATGCAAAACGGCATGCTATAGTATACCGTTCGAGACCATGGGCTATAGCCCATCGCCATGGTCATAAATGATGAAAAACAAGGATTTTAAAAAAAGACGAAAATGACTCCGAGACGATGGGCTATAGCCCATGGTCTCGGGGTGATTTTCGTCTTTTTTTTTAATCCTCAAAAATGATGCAAAACGGCATGCCGTTCGAGACCATGGGCTATAGCCCATGGTCTCGAACGGCATACTATAGCATGCCGTTTCCATCATTTTTGAGGATTTGAAAAAAAGACGAAAATCACTCCGAGACCATGGGCTATAGCCCATCGTCTCGGAGTCATTTTCATCTTTTTTTCAAATCCTTGTTTTTCATCATTTATGACCATGGCGATGGGCTATAGCCCATGGTCTCGAACGGCATACTATAGCATGCCGTTTGCATCATTTTTGAGGATTTGAAAAAAAGACGAAAATCACCCCGAGACCATGGGCTATAGCCCATCGTCTCGGAGTCATTTTCGTCTTTTTTTCAAATCCTCGTTTTTCATCATTTATGACCATGGCGATGGGCTATAGCCCATGGTCTCGAACGGCATGCCGTTTTGCATCATTTTTGAGGATTTAAAAAAAAGACGAAAATCACCCCGAGACCATGGGCTATAGCCCATCGTCTCGGAGTCATTTTCGTCTTTTTTTAAAATCCTTGTTTTTCATCATTTATGACCATGGCGATGGGCTATAGCCCATGGTCTCGAACGGTATACTATAGCATGCCCTTTTGCATCATTTTTGAGGATTTGAAAAAAAGACGAAAATCACTCCGAGACCATGGGCTATAGCCCATGGTCTCGGAGTCATTTTCGTCTTTTTTTCAAATCCTTGTTTTTCATCATTTATGACAATGGCGATGGGCTATAGCCCATGGTCTCGAACGGTATACTATAGCATGCTGTTTTGCATCATTTTTGAGGATTTTAAAAAAAGACGAAAATCACCCCGAGACCATGGGCTATAGCCCATCGTCTCAGAGTCATTTTCGTCTTTTTTTTAAATCCTTGTTTTTCATCATTTATGACCATGGCGATGGGCTATAGCCCATGGTCTCGAACGGCATGCCGTTTTGCATAATTTTTGAGGATTTAAAAAAAAGACGAAAATCACCCGAGACCATGGGCTATAGCCCATCGTCTCGGAGTCATTTTCGTCTTTTTTTAAAATCCTTGTTTTTCATCATTTATGACCATGGCGATGGGCTATAGCCCATGGTCTCGAACGGCATACTATAGCATGTCGTTTTGCATAATTTTTGAGGATTTGAAAAAAAGATGAAAATCACTCCGAGACCATGGGCTATAGCCCATCGTCTCGGAGTCATTTTCGTCTTTTTTTCAAATCCTCGTTTTTCATCATTTATGACCATGGCGATGGGCTATAGCCCATGGTCTCGAACGGCATACTATAGCATGCCATTTTCCATCATTTTTGAGGATTTGAAAAAAAGACGAAAATCACCCCGAGACCATGGGCTATAGCCCATCGTCTCGGAGTCATTTTCGTCTTTTTTTCAAATCCTCGTTTTTCATCATTTATGACCATGGCGATGGGCTATAGCCCATGGTCTCGAACGGTATACTATAGCATGCCCTTTTGCATCATTTTTGAGGATTTGAAAAAAAGACGAAAATCACCCCGAGACCATGGGCTATAGCCCATCGTCTCAGAGTCATTTTCGTCTTTTTTTTAAATCCTTGTTTTTCATCATTTATGACCATGGCGATGGGCTATAGCCCATGGTCTCGAACGGCATGCCGTTTTGCATAATTTTTGAGGATTTAAAAAAAAGACGAAAATCACCCGAGACCATGGGCTATAGCCCATCGTCTCGGAGTCATTTTCGTCTTTTTTTAAAATCCTTGTTTTTCATCATTTATGACCATGGCGATGGGCTATAGCCCATGGTCTCGAACGGCATACTATAGCATGTCGTTTTGCATAATTTTTGAGGATTTGAAAAAAAGATGAAAATCACTCCGAGACCATGGGCTATAGCCCATCGTCTCGGAGTCATTTTCGTCTTTTTTTCAAATCCTCGTTTTTCATCATTTATGACCATGGCGATGGGCTATAGCCCATGGTCTCGAACGGCATACTATAGCATGCCATTTTCCATCATTTTTGAGGATTTGAAAAAAAGACGAAAATCACTCCGAGACCATGGGCTATAGCCCATCGTCTCGGAGTCATTTTCGTCTTTTTTTTAAATCCTCGTTTTTCATCATTTATGAAAATGGCGATGGGCTATAGCCCATGGTCTCGAACGGCATACTATAGCATGCCGTTTTGCATCATTTTTGAGGATTTGAAAAAAAGACGAAAATCACTCCGAGACCATGGGCTATAGCCCATCGTCTCGGAGTCATTTTCGTCTTTTTTTCAAATCCTCGTTTTTCAACATTCATGACCATGGCGATGGGCTATAGCCCATGGTCTCGAACGGCATACTATAGCATGCCGTTTTCCATAATTTTTGAGGATTTGAAAAAAAGACGAAAATCACCCCGAGACCATGGGCTATAGCCCATCGTCTCGGAGTCATTTTCGTATTTTTTTCAAATCCTCGTTTTTCAACATTCATGACCATGGCGATGGGCTATAGCCCATGGTCTCGAACTGCATACTATAGCATGCCATTTTCCATCATTTTTGAGGATTTGAAAAAAAGACGAAAATCACTCCGAGACCATGGGCTATAGCCCATCGTCTCGGAGTCATTTTCGTCTTTTTTTCAAATCCTCGTTTTTCAACATTCATGACCATGGCGATGGGCTAAAGCCCATGGTCTCAAACGGCATACTATAGCATGTCGTTTTGCATCATTTTTGAGGATTTGAAAAAAGACGAAAATCACTCCGAGACCATGGGCTATAGCCCATCGTCTCGGAGTCATTTTCGTCTTTTTTTCAAATCCTCGTTTTTCATCATTTATGACCATGGCGATGGGCTATAGCCCATGGTCTCGAACGGCATACTATAGCATGTCGTTTTGCATCATTTTTGAGGATTTGAAAAAAAGACGAAAATCACTCCGAGACCATGGGCTATAGCCCATCGTCTCGGAGTCATTTTCGTCTTTTTTTAAAATCCTCGTTTTTCATCATTTATGACCATGGCGATGGGCTATAGCCCATGGTCTCGAACGGCATACTATAGCATGCCGTTTTCCATAATTTTTGAGGATTTGAAAAAAAGACGAAAATCACCCCGAGACCATGGGCTATAGCCCATCGTCTCGGAGTCATTTTCGTCTTTTTTTCAAATCCTCGTTTTTCATCATTTATGACCATGGCGATGGGCTATAGCCCATGGTCTCGAACGGCATGCCGTTTTGTATAATTTTTGAGGATTTAAAAAAAAGACGAAAATCACCCGAGACCATGGGCTATAGCCCATCGTCTCGGAGTCATTTTCGTCTTTTTTTAAAATCCTTGTTTTTCATCATTTATGACCATGGCGATGGGCTATAGCCCATGGTCTCGAACGGCATACTATAGCATGTCGTTTTGCATCATTTTTGAGGATTTGAAAAAAAGATGAAAATCAGTCCGAGACCATGGGCTATAGCCCATCGTCTCGGAGTCATTTTCGTCTTTTTTTCAAATCCTCGTTTTTCATCATTTATGACCATGGCGATGGGCTATAGCCCATGGTCTCGAACGGCATACTATAGCATGCCATTTTCCATCATTTTTGAGGATTTGAAAAAAAGATGAAAATCACTCCGAGACCATGGGCTATAGCCCATCGTCTCGGAGTCATTTTCGTCTTTTTTTCAAATCCTCGTTTTTCATCATTTATGACCATGGCGATGGGCTATAGCCCATGGTCTCGAACGGCATACTATAGCATGCCATTTTCCATCATTTTTGAGGATTTGAAAAAAAGACGAAAATCACCCCGAGACCATGGGCTATAGCCCATCGTCTCGGAGTCATTTTCGTCTTTTTTTCAAATCCTCGTTTTTCATCATTTATGACCATGGCGATGGGCTATAGCCCATGGTCTCGAACGGTATACTATAGCATGCCCTTTTGCATCATTTTTGAGGATTTGAAAAAAAGACGAAAATCACCCCGAGACCATGGGCTATAGCCCATCGTCTCAGAGTCATTTTCGTCTTTTTTTTAAATCCTTGTTTTTCATCATTTATGACCATGGCGATGGGCTATAGCCCATGGTCTCGAACGGCATGCCGTTTTGCATAATTTTTGAGGATTTAAAAAAAAGACGAAAATCACCCGAGACCATGGGCTATAGCCCATCGTCTCGGAGTCATTTTCGTCTTTTTTTAAAATCCTTGTTTTTCATCATTTATGACCATGGCGATGGGCTATAGCCCATGGTCTCGAACGGCATACTATAGCATGTCGTTTTGCATAATTTTTGAGGATTTGAAAAAAAGATGAAAATCACTCCGAGACCATGGGCTATAGCCCATCGTCTCGGAGTCATTTTCGTCTTTTTTTCAAATCCTCGTTTTTCATCATTTATGACCATGGCGATGGGCTATAGCCCATGGTCTCGAACGGCATACTATAGCATGCCATTTTCCATCATTTTTGAGGATTTGAAAAAAAGACGAAAATCACTCCGAGACCATGGGCTATAGCCCATCGTCTCGGAGTCATTTTCGTCTTTTTTTTAAATCCTCGTTTTTCATCATTTATGAAAATGGCGATGGGCTATAGCCCATGGTCTCGAACGGCATACTATAGCATGCCGTTTTGCATCATTTTTGAGGATTTGAAAAAAAGACGAAAATCACTCCGAGACCATGGGCTATAGCCCATCGTCTCGGAGTCATTTTCGTCTTTTTTTCAAATCCTCGTTTTTCAACATTCATGACCATGGCGATGGGCTATAGCCCATGGTCTCGAACGGCATACTATAGCATGCCGTTTTCCATAATTTTTGAGGATTTGAAAAAAAGACGAAAATCACCCCGAGACCATGGGCTATAGCCCATCGTCTCGGAGTCATTTTCGTATTTTTTTCAAATCCTCGTTTTTCAACATTCATGACCATGGCGATGGGCTATAGCCCATGGTCTCGAACTGCATACTATAGCATGCCATTTTCCATCATTTTTGAGGATTTGAAAAAAAGACGAAAATCACTCCGAGACCATGGGCTATAGCCCATCGTCTCGGAGTCATTTTCGTCTTTTTTTCAAATCCTCGTTTTTCAACATTCATGACCATGGCGATGGGCTATAGCCCATGGTCTCGAACTGCATACTATAGCATGCCATTTTCCATCATTTTTGAGGATTTGAAAAAAAGACGAAAATCACTCCGAGACCATGGGCTATAGCCCATCGTCTCGGAGTCATTTTCGTCTTTTTTTCAAATCCTCGTTTTTCATCATTTATGACCATGGCGATGGGCTAAAGCCCATGGTCTCAAACGGCATACTATAGCATGTCGTTTTGCATCATTTTTGAGGATTTGAAAAAAGACGAAAATCACTCCGAGACCATGGGCTATAGCCCATCGTCTCGGAGTCATTTTCGTCTTTTTTTCAAATCCTCGTTTTTCATCATTTATGACCATGGCGATGGGCTATAGCCCATGGTCTCGAACGGCATACTATAGCATGTCGTTTTGCATCATTTTTGAGGATTTGAAAAAAAGACGAAAATCACTCCGAGACCATGGGCTATAGCCCATCGTCTCGGAGTCATTTTCGTCTTTTTTTAAAATCCTCGTTTTTCATCATTTATGACCATGGCGATGGGCTATAGCCCATGGTCTCGAACGGCATACTATAGCATGCCGTTTTCCATAATTTTTGAGGATTTGAAAAAAAGACGAAAATCACCCCGAGACCATGGGCTATAGCCCATCGTCTCGGAGTCATTTTCGTCTTTTTTTCAAATCCTCGTTTTTCATCATTTATGACCATGGCGATGGGCTATAGCCCATGGTCTCGAACGGCATGCCGTTTTGTATAATTTTTGAGGATTTAAAAAAAAGACGAAAATCACCCGAGACCATGGGCTATAGCCCATCGTCTCGGAGTCATTTTCGTCTTTTTTTAAAATCCTTGTTTTTCATCATTTATGACCATGGCGATGGGCTATAGCCCATGGTCTCGAACGGCATACTATAGCATGTCGTTTTGCATCATTTTTGAGGATTTGAAAAAAAGATGAAAATCAGTCCGAGACCATGGGCTATAGCCCATCGTCTCGGAGTCATTTTCGTCTTTTTTTCAAATCCTCGTTTTTCATCATTTATGACCATGGCGATGGGCTATAGCCCATGGTCTCGAACGGCATACTATAGCATGCCATTTTCCATCATTTTTGAGGATTTGAAAAAAAGACGAAAATCACTCCGAGACCATGGGCTATAGCCCATCGTCTCGGAGTCATTTTCGTCTTTTTTTTAAATCCTCGTTTTTCATCATTTATGAAAATGGCGATGGGCTATAGCCCATGGTCTCGAACGGCATACTATAGCATGCCGTTTTGCATCATTTTTGAGGATTTGAAAAAAAGACGAAAATCACTCCGAGACCATGGGCTATAGCCCATCGTCTCGGAGTCATTTTCGTCTTTTTTTCAAATCCTCGTTTTTCAACATTCATGACCATGGCGATGGGCTATAGCCCATGGTCTCGAACGGCATACTATAGCATGCCATTTTCCATCATTTTTGAGGATTTGAAAAAAAGACGAAAATCACTCCGAGACCATGGGCTATAGCCCATCGTCTCGGAGTCATTTTCGTCTTTTTTTCAAATCCTCGTTTTTCATCATTTATGACCATGGCGATGGGCTAAAGCCCATGGTCTCAAACGGCATACTATAGCATGTCGTTTTGCATCATTTTTGAGGATTTGAAAAAAGACGAAAATCACTCCGAGACCATGGGCTATAGCCCATCGTCTCGGAGTCATTTTCGTCTTTTTTTTAAATCCTCGTTTTTCATCATTTATGAAAATGGCGATGGGCTATAGCCCATGGTCTCGAACGGCATACTATAGCATGTCGTTTTGCATCATTTTTGAGGATTTGAAAAAAAGACGAAAATCACCCCGAGACCATGGGCTATAGCCCATCGTCTCGGAGTCATTTTCGTCTTTTTTTCAAATCCTCGTTTTTCATCATTTATGACCATGGCGATGGGCTATAGCCCATGGTCTCGAACGGCATGCCGTTTTGCATAATTTTTGAGGATTAAAAAAAAAGACGAAAATCACCCGAGACCATGGGCTATAGCCCATCGTCTCGGAGTCATTTTCGTCTTTTTTTAAAATCCTTGTTTTTCATCATTTATGACCATGGCGATGGGCTATAGCCCATGGTCTCGAACGGCATGCCGTTTTGCATAATTTTTGAGGATTAAAAAAAAAGACGAAAATCACCCGAGACCATGGGCTATAGCCCATGGTCTCGAACGGCATACTATAGCATGCCGTTTTCCATCATTTTTGAGGATTTGAAAAAAAGACGAAAATCACCCCGAGACCATGGGCTATAGCCCATCGTCTCGGAGTCATTTTCGTCTTTTTTTCAAATCCTCGTTTTTCATCATTTATGACCATGGCGATGGGCTATAGCCCATGGTCTCGAACGGCATGCCGTTTTGCATAATTTTTGAGGATTAAAAAAAAAGACGAAAATCACCCGAGACCATGGGCTATAGCCCATCGTCTCGGAGTCATTTTCGTCTTTTTTTAAAATCCTTGTTTTTCATCATTTATGACCATGGCGATGGGCTATAGCCCATGGTCTCGAACGGCATACTATAGCATGCCGTTTTCCATTATTTTTGAGGATTTGAAAAAAAGATGAAAATCACTCCGAGACCATGGGCTATAGCCCATCGTCTCAGAGTCATTTTCGTCTTTTTTTTAAATCCTTGTTTTTCATCATTTATGACCATGGCGATGGGCTATAGCCCATGGTCTCGAACGGCATGCCGTTTTGCATAATTTTTGAGGATTTAAAAAAAAGACGAAAATCACCCGAGACCATGGGCTATAGCCCATCGTCTCGGAGTCATTTTCGTCTTTTTTTAAAATCCTTGTTTTTCATCATTTATGACCATGGCGATGGGCTATAGCCCATGGTCTCGAACGGCATACTATAGCATGTCGTTTTGCATAATTTTTGAGGATTTGAAAAAAAGATGAAAATCACTCCGAGACCATGGGCTATAGCCCATCGTCTCGGAGTCATTTTCGTCTTTTTTTCAAATCCTCGTTTTTCATCATTTATGACCATGGCGATGGGCTATAGCCCATGGTCTCGAACGGCATACTATAGCATGCCATTTTCCATCATTTTTGAGGATTTGAAAAAAAGACGAAAATCACCCCGAGACCATGGGCTATAGCCCATCGTCTCGGAGTCATTTTCGTCTTTTTTTCAAATCCTTGTTTTTCATCATTTATGACAATGGCGATGGGCTATAGCCCATGGTCTCGAACGGTATACTATAGCATGCTGTTTTGCATCATTTTTGAGGATTTTAAAAAAAGACGAAAATCACCCCGAGACCATGGGCTATAGCCCATCGTCTCAGAGTCATTTTCGTCTTTTTTTTAAATCCTTGTTTTTCATCATTTATGACCATGGCGATGGGCTATAGCCCATGGTCTCGAACGGCATGCCGTTTTGCATAATTTTTGAGGATTTAAAAAAAAGACGAAAATCACCCGAGACCATGGGCTATAGCCCATCGTCTCGGAGTCATTTTCGTCTTTTTTTAAAATCCTTGTTTTTCATCATTTATGACCATGGCGATGGGCTATAGCCCATGGTCTCGAACGGCATACTATAGCATGTCGTTTTGCATAATTTTTGAGGATTTGAAAAAAAGATGAAAATCACTCCGAGACCATGGGCTATAGCCCATCGTCTCGGAGTCATTTTCGTCTTTTTTTCAAATCCTCGTTTTTCATCATTTATGACCATGGCGATGGGCTATAGCCCATGGTCTCGAACGGCATACTATAGCATGCCATTTTCCATCATTTTTGAGGATTTGAAAAAAAGACGAAAATCACTCCGAGACCATGGGCTATAGCCCATCGTCTCGGAGTCATTTTCGTCTTTTTTTTAAATCCTCGTTTTTCATCATTTATGAAAATGGCGATGGGCTATAGCCCATGGTCTCGAACGGCATACTATAGCATGCCGTTTTGCATCATTTTTGAGGATTTGAAAAAAAGACGAAAATCACTCCGAGACCATGGGCTATAGCCCATCGTCTCGGAGTCATTTTCGTCTTTTTTTCAAATCCTCGTTTTTCAACATTCATGACCATGGCGATGGGCTATAGCCCATGGTCTCGAACGGCATACTATAGCATGTCGTTTTGCATAATTTTTGAGGATTTGAAAAAAAGATGAAAATCACTCCGAGACCATGGGCTATAGCCCATCGTCTCGGAGTCATTTTCGTCTTTTTTTCAAATCCTCGTTTTTCATCATTTATGACCATGGCGATGGGCTATAGCCCATGGTCTCGAACGGCATACTATAGCATGCCATTTTCCATCATTTTTGAGGATTTGAAAAAAAGACGAAAATCACTCCGAGACCATGGGCTATAGCCCATCGTCTCGGAGTCATTTTCGTCTTTTTTTTAAATCCTCGTTTTTCATCATTTATGAAAATGGCGATGGGCTATAGCCCATGGTCTCGAACGGCATACTATAGCATGCCGTTTTGCATCATTTTTGAGGATTTGAAAAAAAGACGAAAATCACTCCGAGACCATGGGCTATAGCCCATCGTCTCGGAGTCATTTTCGTCTTTTTTTCAAATCCTCGTTTTTCAACATTCATGACCATGGCGATGGGCTATAGCCCATGGTCTCGAACGGCATACTATAGCATGCCGTTTTCCATAATTTTTGAGGATTTGAAAAAAAGACGAAAATCACCCCGAGACCATGGGCTATAGCCCATCGTCTCGGAGTCATTTTCGTATTTTTTTCAAATCCTCGTTTTTCAACATTCATGACCATGGCGATGGGCTATAGCCCATGGTCTCGAACTGCATACTATAGCATGCCATTTTCCATCATTTTTGAGGATTTGAAAAAAAGACGAAAATCACTCCGAGACCATGGGCTATAGCCCATCGTCTCGGAGTCATTTTCGTCTTTTTTTCAAATCCTCGTTTTTCAACATTCATGACCATGGCGATGGGCTATAGCCCATGGTCTCGAACTGCATACTATAGCATGCCATTTTCCATCATTTTTGAGGATTTGAAAAAAAGACGAAAATCACTCCGAGACCATGGGCTATAGCCCATCGTCTCGGAGTCATTTTCGTCTTTTTTTCAAATCCTCGTTTTTCATCATTTATGACCATGGCGATGGGCTAAAGCCCATGGTCTCAAACGGCATACTATAGCATGTCGTTTTGCATCATTTTTGAGGATTTGAAAAAAGACGAAAATCACTCCGAGACCATGGGCTATAGCCCATCGTCTCGGAGTCATTTTCGTCTTTTTTTCAAATCCTCGTTTTTCATCATTTATGACCATGGCGATGGGCTATAGCCCATGGTCTCGAACGGCATACTATAGCATGTCGTTTTGCATCATTTTTGAGGATTTGAAAAAAAGACGAAAATCACTCCGAGACCATGGGCTATAGCCCATCGTCTCGGAGTCATTTTCGTCTTTTTTTAAAATCCTCGTTTTTCATCATTTATGACCATGGCGATGGGCTATAGCCCATGGTCTCGAACGGCATACTATAGCATGCCGTTTTCCATAATTTTTGAGGATTTGAAAAAAAGACGAAAATCACCCCGAGACCATGGGCTATAGCCCATCGTCTCGGAGTCATTTTCGTCTTTTTTTCAAATCCTCGTTTTTCATCATTTATGACCATGGCGATGGGCTATAGCCCATGGTCTCGAACGGCATGCCGTTTTGCATAATTTTTGAGGATTTAAAAAAAAGACGAAAATCACCCGAGACCATGGGCTATAGCCCATCGTCTCGGAGTCATTTTCGTCTTTTTTTAAAATCCTTGTTTTTCATCATTTATGACCATGGCGATGGGCTATAGCCCATGGTCTCGAACGGCATACTATAGCATGTCGTTTTGCATCATTTTTGAGGATTTGAAAAAAAGATGAAAATCACTCCGAGACCATGGGCTATAGCCCATCGTCTCGGAGTCATTTTCGTCTTTTTTTCAAATCCTCGTTTTTCATCATTTATGACCATGGCGATGGGCTATAGCCCATGGTCTCGAACGGCATACTATAGCATGCCATTTTCCATCATTTTTGAGGATTTGAAAAAAAGACGAAAATCACTCCGAGACCATGGGCTATAGCCCATCGTCTCGGAGTCATTTTCGTCTTTTTTTTAAATCCTCGTTTTTCATCATTTATGAAAATGGCGATGGGCTATAGCCCATGGTCTCGAACGGCATACTATAGCATGCCGTTTTGCATCATTTTTGAGGATTTGAAAAAAAGACGAAAATCACTCCGAGACCATGGGCTATAGCCCATCGTCTCGGAGTCATTTTCGTCTTTTTTTCAAATCCTCGTTTTTCAACATTCATGACCATGGCGATGGGCTATAGCCCATGGTCTCGAACGCCATACTATAGCATGCCATTTTCCATCATTTTTGAGGATTTGAAAAAAAGACGAAAATCACTCCGAGACCATGGGCTATAGCCCATCGTCTCGGAGTCATTTTCGTCTTTTTTTCAAATCCTCGTTTTTCATCATTTATGACCATGGCGATGGGCTAAAGCCCATGGTCTCAAACGGCATACTATAGCATGTCGTTTTGCATCATTTTTGAGGATTTGAAAAAAGACGAAAATCACTCCGAGACCATGGGCTATAGCCCATCGTCTCGGAGTCATTTTCGTCTTTTTTTTAAATCCTCGTTTTTCATCATTTATGAAAATGGCGATGGGCTATAGCCCATGGTCTCGAACGGCATACTATAGCATGTCGTTTTGCATCATTTTTGAGGATTTGAAAAAAAGACGAAAATCACTCCGAGACCATGGGCTATAGCCCATCGTCTCGGAGTCATTTTCGTCTTTTTTTTAAAATCCTCGTTTTTCATCATTTATGACCATGGCGATGGGCTATAGCCCATGGTCTCGAACGGCATACTATAGCATGCCGTTTTCCATCATTTTTGAGGATTTGAAAAAAAGACGAAAATCACCCCGAGACCATGGGCTATAGCCCATCGTCTCGGAGTCATTTTCGTCTTTTTTTCAAATCCTCGTTTTTCATCATTTATGACCATGGCGATGGGCTATAGCCCATGGTCTCGAACGGCATGCCGTTTTGCATAATTTTTGAGGATTAAAAAAAAAGACGAAAATCACCCGAGACCATGGGCTATAGCCCATCGTCTCGGAGCCATTTTCGTCTTTTTTTAAAATCCTTGTTTTTCATCATTTATGACCATGGCGATGGGCTATAGCCCATGGTCTCGAACGGCATACTATAGCATGCCGTTTTCCATTATTTTTGAGGATTTGAAAAAAAGATGAAAATCACTCCGAGACCATGGGCTATAGCCCATCGTCTCGGAGTCATTTTCGTCTTTTTTTCAAATCCTCGTTTTTCATCATTTATGACCATGGTGATGGGCTATAGCCCATGGTCTCGAACGGAATACTATAGCATGCCGTTTTGCATCATTTTTGAGGATTTAAAAAAAAGACGAAAATCACCCCGAGACCATGGGCTATAGCCCATCGTCTCGGAGTCATTTTCGTCTTTTTTTCAAATCCTTGTTTTTCATCATTTATGACCATGGCGATGGGCTATAGCCCATGGTCTCGAACGGCATACTATAGCATGCCGTTTTGCATCATTTTTGAGGATTTGAAAAAAAGACGAAAATCACTCCGAGACCATGGGCTATAGCCCATCGTCTCGGAGTCATTTGTCTTTTTTTTAAATCCTTGTTTTTCATCATTTATGACCATGGCGATGGGCTATAGCCCATGGTCTCGAACGGTATACTATAGCATGCCGTTTTGCATCATTTTTGAGGATTTGAAAAAAAGACGAAAATGACTCCGAGACGATGGGCTATAGCCCATGGTCTCGGAGTGATTTTCGTCTTTTTTTCAAATCCTCAAAAATGATGGAAAACGGCATGCTATAGTATGCCGTTTCAAAACGAGGATTTGAAAAAAAGACGAAAATGACTCCGAGACGATGGGCTATAGCCCATGGTCTCGGAGTGATTTTCGTCTTTTTTTTAAATCCTCGTTTTTCATCATTTATGACCATGGCGATGGGCTATAGCCCATGGTCTCGAACGGCATGCCGATTTGCATAATTTTTGAGGATTTTAAAAAAAGACGAAAATCACCCGAGACCATGGGCTATAGCCCATCGTCTCGGAGTCATTTTCATCTTTTTTTTAAATCCTTGTTTTTCATCATTTATGACCATGGCGATGGGCTATAGCCCATGGTCTCGAACGGCATACTATAGCATGCCGTTTTGCATCATTTTTGAGGATTTGAAAAAAAGACGAAAATCACTCCGAGACCATGGGCTATAGCCCATGGTCTCGGAGTCATTTTCGTCTTTTTTTCAAATCCTTGTTTTTCATAATTTATGACCATGGCGATGGGCTATAGCCGATGGTCTCGAACGGCATACTATAGCATGCAGTTTTCCATCATTTTTGAGGATTTGAAAAAAAGACGACAATCAATCCGAGACCATGGGCTATAGCCCATCGTCTCGGGGTCATTTTCGTCTTTTTTTCAAATCCTTGTTTTTCATCATTTATGACCATGGCGATGGGCTATAGCCCATGGTCTCGAACGGCATACTATAGCATGCCGTTTTCCATAATTTTTGAGAATTTGAAAAAAAGACAAAAATCACCCCGAGACCATGGGCTATAGCCCATCGTCTCGGAGTCATTTTCGTCTTTTTTTCAAATCCTTGTTTTTCATCATTTATGACCATGGCGATGGGCTATAGCCCTAGCCTGGTTAATAAACCAGACCGAATCAGCCGTTGGCAAAAAAAAGTTGCCTACCAGCGGATTACGGTCTGGCGAGGCTCAGTAGCACGCCTCTTTCCTACAGCAGAGAACAGGTCGGACCAATCGGGACACGGTATGCAATATAGGCGGGCTTTGGTACAGTGACTTTCAATGCTTGAGACCTTTGACTGACAGTAGCTCTGACCAATTGCGTCAAAGAGAAAATGTTCCCCGGGAAATGAAATCCAAGTGGAGCCAGCCCAGACTGATATACCGCGACAGTGTTGTGATATATTAGTCTGGCTTATTAGCCAGGCTACTATAGCCCATGGTCTCGAAGTGATTTTCGTCTTTTTTTCAAATCCTCAAAAATGATGGAAAACGGCATGCTATAGTATGCCGTTCGAGACCATGGGCTATAGCCCATCGCCATGGTCATAAATGATGAAAAACAAGGATTTGAAAAAAAGACGAAAATGACTCCGAGACGATGGGCTATAGCCCATGGTCTCGGAGTGATTTTCGTCTTTTTTTCAAATCCTCAAAAATGATGCAAAACGACATGCTATAGTATGCCGTTCGAGACCATGGGCTATAGCCCATCGCCATGGTCATAAATGATGAAAAACGAGGATTTGAAAAAAAGACGAAAATGACTCCGAGACGATGGGCTATAGCCCATGGTCTCGGAGTGATTTTCGTCTTTTTTTCAAATCCTCAAAAATGATGGAAAACGGCATGCTATAGTATGCCGTTCGAGACCATGGGCTATAGCCAATCCTCGTTTTTCATCATTTATGAAAATGGCGATGGGCTATAGCCCATGGTCTCGAACGGCATACTATAGCATGCCGTTTTGCATCATTTTTGAGGATTTGAAAAAAAGACGAAAATCACTCCGAGACCATGGGCTATAGCCCATCGTCTCGGAGTCATTTTCGTCTTTTTTTCAAATCCTCGTTTTTCATCATTTATGACCATGGCGATGGGCAATAGCCCATGGTCTCGAACGGCATACTATAGCATGCCATTTTCCATCATTTTTGAGGATTTGAAAAAAAGACGAAAATCACTCCGAGACCATGGGCTATAGCCCATCGTCTCGGAGTCATTTTCGTCTTTTTTTTAAATCCTCGTTTTTCATCATTTATGAAAATGGCGATGGGCTATAGCCCATGGTCTCGAACGGCATACTATAGCATGCCGTTTTGCATCATTTTTGAGGATTTGAAAAAAAGACGAAAATCACTCCGAGACCATGGGCTATAGCCCATCGTCTCGGAGTCATTTTCGTCTTTTTTTCAAATCCTCGTTTTTCAACATTTATGACCATGGCGATGGGCTATAGCCCATGGTCTCGAACGGCATACTATAGCATGCCATTTTCCATAATTATTGAGGATTTGAAAAAAAGACGAAAATCACTCCGAGACCATGGGCTATAGCCCATCGTCTCGGAGTCATTTTCGACTTTTTTTCAAATCCTCGTTTTTCATCATTTATGACCATGGCGATGGGCTATAGCCCATGGTCTCAAACGGCATACTATAGCATGTCGTTTTGCATCATTTTTGAGGATTTGAAAAAAGACGACAATAACTCCGAGACCATGGGCTATAGCCCATCGTCTCGGAGTCATTTTCGTCTTTTTTTTAAATCCTCGTTTTTCATCATTTATGAAAATGGCGATGGGCTATAGCCCATGGTCTCGAACGGCATACTATAGCATGCCGTTTTCCATAATTTTTGAGGATTTGAAAAAAAGACGAAAATCACCCCGAGACCATGGGCTATAGCCCATCGTCTCGGAGTCATTTTCGTCTTTTTTTCAAATCCTCGTTTTTCATCATTTATGACCATGGCGATGGGCTATAGCCCATGGTCTCGAACGGCATACTATAGCATGTCGTTTTGCATCATTTTTGAGGATTTGAAAAAAAGACGAAAATCACTCCGAGACCATGGGCTATAGCCCATCGTCTCGGAGTCATTTTCGTCTTTTTTTTAAATCCTCGTTTTTCATCATTTATGACCATGGCGATGGGCTATAGCCCATGGTCTCGAACGGCATACTATAGCATGCCGTTTTCCATAATTTTTGAGGATTTGAAAAAAAGACGAAAATCACCCCGAGACCATGGGCTATAGCCCATCGTCTCGGAGTCATTTTCGTCTTTTTTTCAAATCCTCGTTTTTCATCATTTATGACCATGGCGATGGGCTATAGCCCATGGTCTCGAACGGCATGCCGTTTTGCATAATTTTTGAGGATTTAAAAAAAAGATGAAAATCACCCGAGACCATGGGCTATAGCCCATCGTCTCAGAGTCATTTTCGTCTTTTTTTCAAATCCTTGTTTTTCATCATTTATGACCATGGCGATGGGCTATAGCCCATGGTCTCGAACGGCATACTATAGCATGCCGTTTTCCATAATTTTTGAGAATTTGAAAAAAAGACAAAAATCACCCCGAGACCATGGGCTATAGCCCATCGTCTCGGAGTCATTTTCGTCTTTTTTTCAAATCCTTGTTTTTCATCATTTATGACCATGGCGATGGGCTATAGCCCATGGTCTCGAACGGCATACTATAGCATGTCGTTTTGCATCATTTTTGAGGATTTGAAAAAAAGACGAAAATCACTCCGAGACCATGGGCTATAGCCCATCGTCTCGGAGTCATTTTCGTCTTTTTTTTAAATCCTCGTTTTTCATCATTTATGAAAATGGCGATGGGCTATAGCCCATGGTCTCGAACGGCATACTATAGCATGCCGTTTTGCATCATTTTTGAGGATTTGAAAAAAAGACGAAAATCACTCCGAGACCATGGGCTATAGCCCATCGTCTCGGAGTCATTTTCGTCTTTTTTTCAAATCCTCGTTTTTCAACATTTATGACCATGGCGATGGGCTATAGCCCATGGTCTCGAACGGCATACTATAGCATGCCATTTTCCATCATTTTTGAGGATTTGAAAAAAAGACGAAAATCACTCCGAGACCATGGGCTATAGCCCATCGTCTCGGAGTCATTTTCGTCTTTTTTTCAAATCCTCGTTTTTCATCATTTATGACCATGGCGATGGGCTATAGCCCATGGTCTCGAACGGCATGCCGTTTTGCATAATTTTTGAGGATTTAAAAAAAAGATGAAAATCACCCGAGACCATGGGCTATAGCCCATCGTCTCAGAGTCATTTTCGTCTTTTTTTCAAATCCTTGTTTTTCATCATTTATGACCATGGCGATGGGCTATAGCCCATGGTCTCGAACGGTATACTATAGCATGCCGTTTTCCATCATTTTTGAGGATTTGAAAAAAAGACGACAATCACTCCGAGACCATGGGCTATAGCCCATCGTCTCAGAGTCATTTTCGTCTTTTTTTCAAATCCTTGTTTTTCATCATTTATGACCATGGCGATGGGCTATAGCCCATGGTCTCGAACGGCATACTATAGCGTGCCGTTTTCCATAATTTTTGAGAATTTGAAAAAAAGACAAAAATCACCCCGAGACCATGGGCTATAGCCCATCGTCTCGGAGTCATTTTCGTCTTTTTTTCAAATCCTTGTTTTTCATCATTTATGACCATGGCGATGGGCTATAGCCCATGGTCTCGAACGGCATACTATAGCATGCCGTTTTGCATCATTTTTGAGGATTTGAAAAAAGACGAAAATCACTCCGAGACCATGGGCTATAGCCCATCGTCTCGGAGTCATTTTCGTCTTTTTTAAAAATCCTTGTTTTTCATCATTTATGACCATGGCGATGGGCTATAGCCCATGGTCTCGAACGTCATACTATAGCATGCCGTTTCCATCATTTTTGAGGATTTGAAAAAAAGACGAAAATCACTCCGAGACTATGGGCTATAGCCCATCGTCTCGGAGTCATTTTCATCTTTTTTTCAAATCCTTGTTTTTCATCATTTATGACCATGGCGATGGGCTATAGCCCATGGTCTCGAACGGCATACTATAGCATGACGTTTTGCATCATTTTTGAGGATTTGAAAAAAAGACGAAAATCACCCCGAGACCATGGGCTATAGCCCATCGTCTCGGAGTCATTTTCGTCTTTTTTTAAAACCCTTGTTTTTCATCATTTATGACCATGGCGATGGGCTATAGTCCATGGTCTCGAACGGTATACTATAGCATGCCGTTTTGCATCATTTTTGAGGATTTGAAAAAAAGACGAAAATCACTCCGAGACCATGGGCTATAGCCCATGGTCTCGGAGTCATTTTCGTCTTTTTTTCAAATCCTTGTTTTTCATCATTTATGACAATGGCGATGGGCTATAGCCCATGGTCTCGAACGGTATACTATAGCATGCTGTTTTGCATCATTTTTGAGGATTTAAAAAAAAGACGAAAATCACCCCGAGACCATGGGCTATAGCCCATCGTCTCAGAGTCATTTTCGTCTTTTTTTTAAATCCTTGTTTTTCATCATTTATGACCATGGCGATGGGCTATAGCCCATGGTCTCGAACGGTATACTATAGCATGCTGTTTTGCATCATTTTTGAGGATTTAAAAAAAAAGACGAAAATCACCCCGAGACCATGGGCTATAGCCCATCGTCTCAGAGTCATTTTCGTCTTTTTTTCAAATCCTTGTTTTTCATCATTTATGACCATGGCGATGGGCTATAGCCCATGGTCTCGAACGGCATACTATAGCATGCCGTTTCCATCATTTTTGAGGATTTGAAAAAAAGACGAAAATCACTCCGAGACCATGGGCTATAGCCCATCGTCTCGGAGTCATTTTCATCTTTTTTTCAAATCCTTGTTTTTCATCATTTATGACCATGGCGATGGGCTATAGCCCATGGTCTCGAACGGCATACTATAGCATGCCGTTTTGCATCATTTTTGAGGATTTGAAAAAAAGACGAAAATCACCCCGAGACCATGGGCTATAGCCCATCGTCTCGGAGTCATTTTCGTCTTTTTTTAAAACCCTTGTTTTTCATCATTTATGACCATGGCGATGGGCTATAGTCCATGGTCTCGAACGGTATACTATAGCATGCCGTTTTGCATCATTTTTGAGGATTTGAAAAAAAGACGAAAATCACTCCGAGACCATGGGCTATAGCCCATGGTCTCGGAGTCATTTTCGTCTTTTTTTCAAATCCTTGTTTTTCATCATTTATGACAATGGCGATGGGCTATAGCCCATGGTCTCGAACGGTATACTATAGCATGCTGTTTTGCATCATTTTTGAGGATTTTAAAAAAAGACGAAAATCACCCCGAGACCATGGGCTATAGCCCATCGTCTCAGAGTCATTTTCGTCTTTTTTTTAAATCCTTGTTTTTCATCATTTATGACCATGGCGATGGGCTATAGCCCATGGTCTCGAACGGTATACTATAGCATGCCGTTTTGCATCATTTTTGAGGATTTGAAAAAAAGACGAAAATAACTCCGAGACCATGGGCTATAGCCCATCGTCTCGGAGTCATTTTCGTCTTTTTTTAAAATCCTCGTTTTTCATCATTTATGACCATGGCGATGGGCTATAGCCCATGGTCTCGAACGGCATACTATAGCATGCCGTTTTCCATAATTTTTGAGGATTTGAAAAAAAGACGAAAATCACCCCGAGACCATGGGCTATAGCCCATCGTCTCGGAGTCATTTTCGTCTTTTTTTCAAATCCTCGTTTTTCATCATTTATGACCATGGCGATGGGCTATAGCCCATGGTCTCGAACGGCATGCCGTTTTGCATAATTTTTGAGGATTTAAAAAAAAGACGAAAATCACCCGAGACCATGGGCTATAGCCCATCGTCTCGGAGTCATTTTCGTCTTTTTTTCAAATCCTCGTTTTTCATCATTTATGACCATGGCGATGGGCTATAGCCCATGGTCTCGAACGGTATACTATAGCATGCTGTTTTGCATCATTTTTGAGGATTTTAAAAAAAGACGAAAATCACCCCGAGACCATGGGCTATAGCCCATCGTCTCAGAGTCATTTTCGTCTTTTTTTTAAATCCTTGTTTTTCATCATTTATGACCATGGCGATGGGCTATAGCCCATCGTCTCGGAGTCATTTTCGTCTTTTTTTAAAATCCTCGTTTTTCATCATTTATGACCATGGCGATGGGCTATAGCCCATGGTCTCGAACGGCATACTATAGCATGCCGTTTTCCATAATTTTTGAGGATTTGAAAAAAAGACGAAAATCACCCCGAGACCATGGGCTATAGCCCATCGTCTCGGAGTCATTTTCGTCTTTTTTTCAAATCCTCGTTTTTCATCATTTATGACCATGGCGATGGGCTATAGCCCATGGTCTCGAACGGCATGCCATTTTGCATAATTTTTGAGGATTTAAAAAAAAGACGAAAATCACCCGAGACCATGGGCTATAGCCCATCGTCTCGGAGTCATTTTCGTCTTTTTTTAAAATCCTTGTTTTTCATCATTTATGACCATGGCGATGGGCTATAGCCCATGGTCTCGAACGGCATACTATAGCATGTCGTTTTGCATAATTTTTGAGGATTTTAAAAAAAGACGAAAATCACCCCGAGACCATGGGCTATAGCCCATCGTCTCAGAGTCATTTTCGTCTTTTTTTTAAATCCTTGTTTTTCATCATTTATGACCATGGCGATGGGCTATAGCCCATCGTCTCGGAGTCATTTTCGTCTTTTTTTAAAATCCTCGTTTTTCATCATTTATGACCATGGCGATGGGCTATAGCCCATGGTCTCGAACGGCATACTATAGCATGCCGTTTTCCATAATTTTTGAGGATTTGAAAAAAAGACGAAAATCACCCCGAGACCATGGGCTATAGCCCATCGTCTCGGAGTCATTTTCGTCTTTTTTTCAAATCCTCGTTTTTCATCATTTATGACCATGGCGATGGGCTATAGCCCATGGTCTCGAACGGCATGCCGTTTTGCATAATTTTTGAGGATTTAAAAAAAAGACGAAAATCACCCGAGACCATGGGCTATAGCCCATCATCTCGGAGTCATTTTCGTCTTTTTTTAAAATCCTTGTTTTTCATCATTTATGACCATGGCGATGGGCTATAGCCCATGGTCTCGAACGGCATACTATAGCATGTCGTTTTGCATAATTTTTGAGGATTTGAAAAAAAGATGAAAATCACTCCGAGACCATGGGCTATAGCCCATCGTCTCGGAGTCATTTTCGTCTTTTTTTCAAATCCTCGTTTTTCATCATTTATGACCATGGCGATGGGCTATAGCCCATGGTCTCGAACGGCATACTATAGCATGCCATTTTCCATCATTTTTGAGGATTTGAAAAAAAGACGAAAATCACTCCGAGACCATGGGCTATAGCCCATCGTCTCGGAGTCATTTTCGTCTTTTTTTTAAATCCTCGTTTTTCATCATTTATGAAAATGGCGATGGGCTATAGCCCATGGTCTCGAACGGCATACTATAGCATGCCGTTTTGCATCATTTTTGAGGATTTGAAAAAAAGACGAAAATCACTCCGAGACCATGGGCTATAGCCCATCGTCTCGGAGTCATTTTCGTCTTTTTTTCAAATCCTCGTTTTTCAACATTCATGACCATGGCGATGGGCTATAGCCCATGGTCTCGAACGGCATACTATAGCATGTCGTTTTGCATAATTTTTGAGGATTTGAAAAAAAGATGAAAATCACTCCGAGACCATGGGCTATAGCCCATCGTCTCGGAGTCATTTTCGTCTTTTTTTCAAATCCTCGTTTTTCATCATTTATGACCATGGCGATGGGCTATAGCCCATGGTCTCGAACGGCATACTATAGCATGCCATTTTCCATCATTTTTGAGGATTTGAAAAAAAGACGAAAATCACTCCGAGACCATGGGCTATAGCCCATCGTCTCGGAGTCATTTTCGTCTTTTTTTTAAATCCTCGTTTTTCATCATTTATGAAAATGGCGATGGGCTATAGCCCATGGTCTCGAACGGCATACTATAGCATGCCGTTTTGCATCATTTTTGAGGATTTGAAAAAAAGACGAAAATCACTCCGAGACCATGGGCTATAGCCCATCGTCTCGGAGTCATTTTCGTCTTTTTTTCAAATCCTCGTTTTTCAACATTCATGACCATGGCGATGGGCTATAGCCCATGGTCTCGAACGGCATACTATAGCATGCCATTTTCCATCATTTTTGAGGATTTGAAAAAAAGACGAAAATAACTCCGAGACCATGGGCTATAGCCCATCGTCTCGGAGTCATTTTCGTCTTTTTTTCAAATCCTCGTTTTTCATCATTTATGACCATGGCGATGGGCTAAAGCCCATGGTCTCAAACGGCATACTATAGCATGTCGTTTTGCATCATTTTTGAGGATTTGAAAAAAGACGAAAATCACTCCGAGACCATGGGCTATAGCCCATCGTCTCGGAGTCATTTTCGTCTTTTTTAAAAATCCTCGTTTTTCATCATTTATGACCATGGCGATGGGCTATAGCCCATGGTCTCGAACGGCATACTATAGCATGCCGTTTTCCATAATTTTTGAGGATTTGAAAAAAAGACGAAAATCACCCCGAGACCATGGGCTATAGCCCATCGTCTCGGAGTCATTTTCGTCTTTTTTTCAAATCCTCGTTTTTCAACATTCATGACCATGGCGATGGGCTATAGCCCATGGTCTCGAACTGCATACTATAGCATGCCATTTTCCATCATTTTTGAGGATTTGAAAAAAAGACGAAAATCACTCCGAGACCATGGGCTATAGCCCATCGTCTCGGAGTCATTTTCGTCTTTTTTTCAAATCCTCGTTTTTCAACATTCATGACCATGGCGATGGGCTATAGCCCATGGTCTCGAACTGCATACTATAGCATGCCATTTTCCATCATTTTTGAGGATTTGAAAAAAAGACGAAAATCACTCCGAGACCATGGGCTATAGCCCATCGTCTCGGAGTCATTTTCGTCTTTTTTTCAAATCCTCGTTTTTCATCATTTATGACCATGGCGATGGGCTAAAGCCCATGGTCTCAAACGGCATACTATAGCATGTCGTTTTGCATCATTTTTGAGGATTTGAAAAAAGACGAAAATCACTCCGAGACCATGGGCTATAGCCCATCGTCTCGGAGTCATTTTCGTATTTTTTTTAAATCCTCGTTTTTCATCATTTATGAAAATGGCGATGGGCTATAGCCCATGGTCTCGAACGGCATACTATAGCATGCCGTTTTCCATAATTTTTGAGGATTTGAAAAAAAGACGAAAATCACCCCGAGACCATGGGCTATAGCCCATCGTCTCGGAGTCATTTTCGTCTTTTTTTCAAATCCTCGTTTTTCATCATTTATGACCATGGCGATGGGCTATAGCCCATGGTCTCGAACGGCATACTATAGCATGTCGTTTTGCATCATTTTTGAGGATTTGAAAAAAAGACGAAAATCACTCCGAGACCATGGGCTATAGCCCATCGTCTCGGAGTCATTTTCGTCTTTTTTTAAAATCCTCGTTTTTCATCATTTATGACCAATGGCGATGGGCTATAGCCCATGGTCTCGAACGGCATACTATAGCATGCCGTTTTCCATAATTTTTGAGGATTTGAAAAAAAGACGAAAATCACCCCGAGACCATGGGCTATAGCCCATCGTCTCGGAGTCATTTTCGTCTTTTTTTCAAA
The DNA here is from genome assembly GCF_951216825.1 of Electrona antarctica. Taxonomy (NCBI): domain Eukaryota; kingdom Metazoa; phylum Chordata; class Actinopteri; order Myctophiformes; family Myctophidae; genus Electrona; species Electrona antarctica. The sequence continues at coordinate 2,896,904 of NC_136791.1, read as the reverse complement.
TCCTCGTTTTTCATCATTTATGACCATGGCGATGGGCTATAGCCCATGGTCTCGAACGGCATGCCGTTTTGCATAATTTTTGAGGATTTAAAAAAAAGACGAAAATCACCCGAGACCATGGGCTATAGCCCATCGTCTCGGAGTCATTTTCGTCTTTTTTTAAAATCCTTGTTTTTCATCATTTATGACCATGGCGATGGGCTATAGCCCATGGTCTCGAACGGCATACTATAGCATGTCGTTTTGCATCATTTTTGAGGATTTGAAAAAAAGATGAAAATCACTCCGAGACCATGGGCTATAGCCCATCGTCTCGGAGTCATTTTCGTCTTTTTTTCAAATCCTCGTTTTTCATCATTTATGACCATGGCGATGGGCTATAGCCCATGGTCTCGAACGGCATACTATAGCATGCCATTTTCCATCATTTTTGAGGATTTGAAAAAAAGACGAAAATCACTCCGAGACCATGGGCTATAGCCCATCGTCTCGGAGTCATTTTCGTCTTTTTTTCAAATCCTCATTTTTCATCATTTATGACCATGGCGATGGGCTATAGCCCATGGTCTCGAACGGCATGCCGTTTTGCATAATTTTTGAGGATTTAAAAAAAAGACGAAAATCACCCGAGACCATGGGCTATAGCCCATCGTCTCGGAGTCATTTTCGTCTTTTTTTCAAATCCTCGTTTTTCATCATTTATGACCATGGCGATGGGCTATAGCCCATGGTCTCGAACGGCATACTATAGCATGCCATTTTCCATCATTTTTGAGGATTTGAAAAAAAGACGAAAATCACTCCGAGACCATGGGCTATAGCCCATCGTCTCGGAGTCATTTTCGTCTTTTTTTTAAATCCTCGTTTTTCATCATTTATGAAAATGGCGATGGGCTATAGCCCATGGTCTCGAACGGCATACTATAGCATGCCGTTTTGCATCATTTTTGAGGATTTGAAAAAAAGACGAAAATCACTCCGAGACCATGGGCTATAGCCCATCGTCTCGGAGTCATTTTCGTCTTTTTTTCAAATCCTCGTTTTTCAACATTCATGACCATGGCGATGGGCTATAGCCCATGGTCTCGAACGGCATACTATAGCATGCCATTTTCCATCATTTTTGAGGATTTGAAAAAAAGACGAAAATAACTCCGAGACCATGGGCTATAGCCCATCGTCTCGGAGTCATTTTCGTCTTTTTTTCAAATCCTCGTTTTTCATCATTTATGACCATGGCGATGGGCTAAAGCCCATGGTCTCAAACGGCATACTATAGCATGTCGTTTTGCATCATTTTTGAGGATTTGAAAAAAGACGAAAATCACTCCGAGACCATGGGCTATAGCCCATCGTCTCGGAGTCATTTTCGTCTTTTTTAAAAATCCTCGTTTTTCATCATTTATGACCATGGCGATGGGCTATAGCCCATGGTCTCGAACGGCATACTATAGCATGCCGTTTTCCATAATTTTTGAGGATTTGAAAAAAAGACGAAAATCACCCCGAGACCATGGGCTATAGCCCATCGTCTCGGAGTCATTTTCGTCTTTTTTTCAAATCCTCGTTTTTCAACATTCATGACCATGGCGATGGGCTATAGCCCATGGTCTCGAACTGCATACTATAGCATGCCATTTTCCATCATTTTTGAGGATTTGAAAAAAAGACGAAAATCACTCCGAGACCATGGGCTATAGCCCATCGTCTCGGAGTCATTTTCGTCTTTTTTTCAAATCCTCGTTTTTCAACATTCATGACCATGGCGATGGGCTATAGCCCATGGTCTCGAACTGCATACTATAGCATGCCATTTTCCATCATTTTTGAGGATTTGAAAAAAAGACGAAAATCACTCCGAGACCATGGGCTATAGCCCATCGTCTCGGAGTCATTTTCGTCTTTTTTTCAAATCCTCGTTTTTCATCATTTATGACCATGGCGATGGGCTAAAGCCCATGGTCTCAAACGGCATACTATAGCATGTCGTTTTGCATCATTTTTGAGGATTTGAAAAAAGACGAAAATCACTCCGAGACCATGGGCTATAGCCCATCGTCTCGGAGTCATTTTCGTATTTTTTTTAAATCCTCGTTTTTCATCATTTATGAAAATGGCGATGGGCTATAGCCCATGGTCTCGAACGGCATACTATAGCATGCCGTTTTCCATAATTTTTGAGGATTTGAAAAAAAGACGAAAATCACCCCGAGACCATGGGCTATAGCCCATCGTCTCGGAGTCATTTTCGTCTTTTTTTCAAATCCTCGTTTTTCATCATTTATGACCATGGCGATGGGCTATAGCCCATGGTCTCGAACGGCATACTATAGCATGTCGTTTTGCATCATTTTTGAGGATTTGAAAAAAAGACGAAAATCACTCCGAGACCATGGGCTATAGCCCATCGTCTCGGAGTCATTTTCGTCTTTTTTTAAAATCCTCGTTTTTCATCATTTATGACCAATGGCGATGGGCTATAGCCCATGGTCTCGAACGGCATACTATAGCATGCCGTTTTCCATAATTTTTGAGGATTTGAAAAAAAGACGAAAATCACCCCGAGACCATGGGCTATAGCCCATCGTCTCGGAGTCATTTTCGTCTTTTTTTCAAATCCTCGTTTTTCATCATTTATGACCATGGCGATGGGCTATAGCCCATGGTCTCGAACGGCATGCCGTTTTGCATAATTTTTGAGGATTTAAAAAAAAGACGAAAATCACCCGAGACCATGGGCTATAGCCCATCGTCTCGGAGTCATTTTCGTCTTTTTTTAAAATCCTTGTTTTTCATCATTTATGACCATGGCGATGGGCTATAGCCCATGGTCTCGAACGGCATACTATAGCATGTCGTTTTGCATCATTTTTGAGGATTTGAAAAAAAGATGAAAATCACTCCGAGACCATGGGCTATAGCCCATCGTCTCGGAGTCATTTTCGTCTTTTTTTCAAATCCTCGTTTTTCATCATTTATGACCATGGCGATGGGCTATAGCCCATGGTCTCGAACGGCATACTATAGCATGCCATTTTCCATCATTTTTGAGGATTTGAAAAAAAGACGAAAATCACTCCGAGACCATGGGCTATAGCCCATCGTCTCGGAGTCATTTTCGTCTTTTTTTCAAATCCTCATTTTTCATCATTTATGACCATGGCGATGGGCTATAGCCCATGGTCTCGAACGGCATGCCGTTTTGCATAATTTTTGAGGATTTAAAAAAAAGACGAAAATCACCCGAGACCATGGGCTATAGCCCATCGTCTCGGAGTCATTTTCGTCTTTTTTTAAAATCCTTGTTTTTCATCATTTATGACCATGGCGATGGGCTATAGCCCATGGTCTCGAACGGCATGCCGTTTTGCATAATTTTTGAGGATTTAAAAAAAAGACGAAAATCACCCGAGACCATGGGCTATAGCCCATCGTCTCGGAGTCATTTTCGTCTTTTTTTCAAATCCTCGTTTTTCATCATTTATGACCATGGCGATGGGCTATAGCCCATGGTCTCGAACGGTATACTATAGCATGCTGTTTTGCATCATTTTTGAGGATTTAAAAAAAAGACGAAAATCACCCCGAGACCATGGGCTATAGCCCATCGTCTCAGAGTCATTTTCGTCTTTTTTTTAAATCCTTGTTTTTCATCATTTATGACCATGGCGATGGGCTATAGCCCATGGTCTCGAACGGTATACTATAGCATGTCGTTTTGCATAATTTTTGAGGATTTGAAAAAAAGACGAAAATAACTCCGAGACCATGGGCTATAGCCCATCGTCTCAGAGTCATTTTCGTCTTTTTTTAAAATCCTCGTTTTTCATCATTTATGACCATGGCGATGGGCTATAGCCCATGGTCTCGAACGGCATACTATAGCATGCCGTTTTCCATAATTTTTGAGGATTTGAAAAAAAGACGAAAATCACCCCGAGACCATGGGCTATAGCCCATCGTCTCGGAGTCATTTTCGTCTTTTTTTCAAATCCTCGTTTTTCATAATTTATGACCATGGCGATGGGCTATAGCCCATGGTCTCGAACGGCATGCCGTTTTGCATAATTTTTGAGGATTTAAAAAAAAGACGAAAATCACCCGAGACCATGGGCTATAGCCCATCGTCTCGGAGTCATTTTCGTCTTTTTTTAAAATCCTTGTTTTTCATCATTTATGACCATGGCGATGGGCTATAGCCCATGGTCTCGAACGGCATACTATAGCATGTCGTTTTGCATAATTTTTGAGGATTTGAAAAAAAGATGAAAATCACTCCGAGACCATGGGCTATAGCCCATCGTCTCGGAGTCATTTTCGTCTTTTTTTCAAATCCTCGTTTTTCATCATTTATGACCATGGCGATGGGCTATAGCCCATGGTCTCGAACGGCATACTATAGCATGCCATTTTCCATCATTTTTGAGGATTTGAAAAAAAGACGAAAATCACTCCGAGACCATGGGCTATAGCCCATCGTCTCGGAGTCATTTTCGTCTTTTTTTTAAATCCTCGTTTTTCATCATTTATGAAAATGGCGATGGGCTATAGCCCATGGTCTCGAACGGCATACTATAGCATGCCGTTTTGCATCATTTTTGAGGATTTGAAAAAAAGACGAAAATCACTCCGAGACCATGGGCTATAGCCCATCGTCTCGGAGTCATTTTCGTCTTTTTTTCAAATCCTCGTTTTTCAACATTCATGACCATGGCGATGGGCTATAGCCCATGGTCTCGAACGGCATACTATAGCATGTCGTTTTGCATAATTTTTGAGGATTTGAAAAAAAGATGAAAATCACTCCGAGACCATGGGCTATAGCCCATCGTCTCGGAGTCATTTTCGTCTTTTTTTAAAATCCTTGTTTTTCATCATTTATGACCATGGCGATGGGCTATAGCCCATGGTCTCGAACGGCATACTATAGCGTGCCGTTTTCCATAATTTTTGAGAATTTGAAAAAAAGACAAAAATCACCCCGAGACCATGGGCTATAGCCCATCGTCTCGGAGTCATTTTCGTCTTTTTTTCAAATCCTTGTTTTTCATCATTTATGACCATGGCGATGGGCTATAGCCCATGGTCTCGAACGGCATACTATAGCATGCCGTTTTGCATCATTTTTGAGGATTTGAAAAAAGACGAAAATCACTCCGAGACCATGGGCTATAGCCCATCGTCTCGGAGTCATTTTCGTCTTTTTTAAAAATCCTTGTTTTTCATCATTTATGACCATGGCGATGGGCTATAGCCCATGGTCTCGAACGTCATACTATAGCATGCCGTTTCCATCATTTTTGAGGATTTGAAAAAAAGACGAAAATCACTCCGAGACCATGGGCTATAGCCCATCGTCTCGGAGTCATTTTCATCTTTTTTTCAAATCCTTGTTTTTCATCATTTATGACCATGGCGATGGGCTATAGCCCATGGTCTCGAACGGCATACTATAGCATGACGTTTTGCATCATTTTTGAGGATTTGAAAAAAAGACGAAAATCACCCCGAGACCATGGGCTATAGCCCATCGTCTCGGAGTCATTTTCGTCTTTTTTTAAAACCCTTGTTTTTCATCATTTATGACCATGGCGATGGGCTATAGTCCATGGTCTCGAACGGTATACTATAGCATGCCGTTTTGCATCATTTTTGAGGATTTGAAAAAAAGACGAAAATCACTCCGAGACCATGGGCTATAGCCCATGGTCTCGGAGTCATTTTCGTCTTTTTTTCAAATCCTTGTTTTTCATCATTTATGACAATGGCGATGGGCTATAGCCCATGGTCTCGAACGGTATACTATAGCATGCTGTTTTGCATCATTTTTGAGGATTTAAAAAAAAGACGAAAATCACCCCGAGACCATGGGCTATAGCCCATCGTCTCAGAGTCATTTTCGTCTTTTTTTAAAATCCTTGTTTTTCATCATTTATGACCATGGCGATGGGCTATAGCCCATGGTCTCGAACGGTATACTATAGCATGCTGTTTTGCATCATTTTTGAGGATTTAAAAAAAAGACGAAAATCACCCCGAGACCATGGGCTATAGCCCATCGTCTCAGAGTCATTTTCGTCTTTTTTTCAAATCCTTGTTTTTCATCATTTATGACCATGGCGATGGGCTATAGCCCATGGTCTCGAACGGCATACTATAGCATGCCGTTTCCATCATTTTTGAGGATTTGAAAAAAAGACGAAAATCACTCCGAGACCATGGGCTATAGCCCATCGTCTCGGAGTCATTTTCATCTTTTTTTCAAATCCTTGTTTTTCATCATTTATGACCATGGCGATGGGCTATAGCCCATGGTCTCGAACGGCATACTATAGCATGCCGTTTTGCATAATTTTTGAGGATTTGAAAAAAAGACGAAAATCACCCCGAGACCATGGGCTATAGCCCATCGTCTCGGAGTCATTTTCGTCTTTTTTTAAAACCCTTGTTTTTCATCATTTATGACCATGGCGATGGGTTATAGTCCATGGTCTCGAACGGTATACTATAGCATGCCGTTTTGCATCATTTTTGAGGATTTGAAAAAAAGACGAAAATCACTCCGAGACCATGGGCTATAGCCCATGGTCTCGGAGTCATTTTCGTCTTTTTTTAAAACCCTTGTTTTTCATCATTTATGACCATGGCGATGGGCTATAGTCCATGGTCTCGAACGGTATACTATAGCATGCCGTTTTGCATCATTTTTGAGGATTTGAAAAAAAGACGAAAATCACTCCGAGACCATGGGCTATAGCCCATGGTCTCGGAGTCATTTTCGTCTTTTTTTCAAATCCTTGTTTTTCATCATTTATGACAATGGCGATGGGCTATAGCCCATGGTCTCGAACGGTATACTATAGCATGCTGTTTTGCATCATTTTTGAGGATTTAAAAAAAAGACGAAAATCACCCCGAGACCATGGGCTATAGCCCATCGTCTCAGAGTCATTTTCGTCTTTTTTTAAAATCCTTGTTTTTCATCATTTATGACCATGGCGATGGGCTATAGCCCATGGTCTCGAACGGTATACTATAGCATGCTGTTTTGCATCATTTTTGAGGATTTAAAAAAAAGACGAAAATCACCCCGAGACCATGGGCTATAGCCCATCGTCTCAGAGTCATTTTCGTCTTTTTTTCAAATCCTTGTTTTTCATCATTTATGACCATGGCGATGGGCTATAGCCCATGGTCTCGAACGGCATACTATAGCATGCCGTTTTGCATCATTTTTGAGGATTTGAAAAAAAGACGAAAATCACCCCGAGACCATGGGCTATAGCCCATCGTCTCGGAGTCATTTTCGTCTTTTTTTAAAACCCTTGTTTTTCATCATTTATGACCATGGCGATGGGCTATAGTCCATGGTCTCGAACGGTATACTATAGCATGCCGTTTTGCATCATTTTTGAGGATTTGAAAAAAAGACGAAAATCACTCCGAGACCATGGGCTATAGCCCATGGTCTCGGAGTCATTTTCGTCTTTTTTTCAAATCCTTGTTTTTCATCATTTATGACAATGGCGATTCGCTATAGCCCATGGTCTCGAACGGTATACTATAGCATGCTGTTTTGCATCATTTTTGAGGATTTAAAAAAAAGACGAAAATCACCCCGAGACCATGGGCTATAGCCCATCGTCTCAGAGTCATTTTCGTCTTTTTTTTAAATCCTTGTTTTTCATCATTTATGACCATGGCGATGGGCTATAGCCCATGGTCTCGAACGGTATACTATAGCATGCCGTTTTGCATCATTTTTGAGGATTTGAAAAAAAGACGAAAATAACTCCGAGACCATGGGCTATAGCCCATCGTCTCGGAGTCATTTTCGTCTTTTTTTAAAATCCTCGTTTTTCATCATTTATGACCATGGCGATGGGCTATAGCCCATGGTCTCGAACGGCATACTATAGCATGCCGTTTTCCATAATTTTTGAGGATTTGAAAAAAAGACGAAAATCACCCCGAGACCATGGGCTATAGCCCATCGTCTCGGAGTCATTTTCGTCTTTTTTTCAAATCCTCGTTTTTCATCATTTATGACCATGGCGATGGGCTATAGCCCATGGTCTCGAACGGCATGCCGTTTTGCATAATTTTTGAGGATTTAAAAAAAAGACGAAAATCACCCGAGACCATGGGCTATAGCCCATCGTCTCGGAGTCATTTTCGTCTTTTTTTAAAATCCTTGTTTTTCATCATTTATGACCATGGCGATGGGCTATAGCCCATGGTCTCGAACGGCATACTATAGCATGTCGTTTTGCATAATTTTTGAGGATTTGAAAAAAAGATGAAAATCACTCCGAGACCATGGGCTATAGCCCATCGTCTCGGAGTCATTTTCGTCTTTTTTTCAAATCCTCGTTTTTCATCATTTATGACCATGGCGATGGGCTATAGCCCATGGTCTCGAACGGCATACTATAGCATGCCATTTTCCATCATTTTTGAGGATTTGAAAAAAAGACGAAAATCACTCCGAGACCATGGGCTATAGCCCATCGTCTCGGAGTCATTTTCGTCTTTTTTTTAAATCCTCGTTTTTCATCATTTATGAAAATGGCGATGGGCTATAGCCCATGGTCTCGAACGGCATACTATAGCATGCCGTTTTGCATCATTTTTGAGGATTTGAAAAAAAGACGAAAATCACTCCGAGACCATGGGCTATAGCCCATCGTCTCGGAGTCATTTTCGTCTTTTTTTCAAATCCTCGTTTTTCAACATTCATGACCATGGCGATGGGCTATAGCCCATGGTCTCGAACGGCATACTATAGCATGTCGTTTTGCAAAATTTTTGAGGATTTGAAAAAAGACGAAAATCACTCCGAGACCATGGGCTATAGCCCATCGTCTCGGAGTCATTTTCGTCTTTTTTAAAAATCCTTGTTTTTCATCATTTATGACCATGGCGATGGGCTATAGCCCATGGTCTCGAACGTCATACTATAGCATGCCGTTTCCATCATTTTTGAGGATTTGAAAAAAAGACGAAAATCACTCCGAGACCATGGGCTATAGCCCATCGTCTCGGAGTCATTTTCATCTTTTTTTCAAATCCTTGTTTTTCATCATTTATGACCATGGCGATGGGCTATAGCCCATGGTCTCGAACGGCATACTATAGCATGACGTTTTGCATCATTTTTGAGGATTTGAAAAAAAGACGAAAATCACCCCGAGACCATGGGCTATAGCCCATCGTCTCGGAGTCATTTTCGTCTTTTTTTAAAACCCTTGTTTTTCATCATTTATGACCATGGCGATGGGCTATAGTCCATGGTCTCGAACGGTATACTATAGCATGCCGTTTTGCATCATTTTTGAGGATTTGAAAAAAAGACGAAAATCACTCCGAGACCATGGGCTATAGCCCATGGTCTCGGAGTCATTTTCGTCTTTTTTTCAAATCCTTGTTTTTCATCATTTATGACAATGGCGATGGGCTATAGCCCATGGTCTCGAACGGTATACTATAGCATGCTGTTTTGCATCATTTTTGAGGATTTAAAAAAAAGACGAAAATCACCCCGAGACCATGGGCTATAGCCCATCGTCTCAGAGTCATTTTCGTCTTTTTTTAAAATCCTTGTTTTTCATCATTTATGACCATGGCGATGGGCTATAGCCCATGGTCTCGAACGGTATACTATAGCATGCTGTTTTGCATCATTTTTGAGGATTTAAAAAAAAGACGAAAATCACCCCGAGACCATGGGCTATAGCCCATCGTCTCAGAGTCATTTTCGTCTTTTTTTCAAATCCTTGTTTTTCATCATTTATGACCATGGCGATGGGCTATAGCCCATGGTCTCGAACGGCATACTATAGCATGCCGTTTTGCATCATTTTTGAGGATTTGAAAAAAAGACGAAAATCACCCCGAGACCATGGGCTATAGCCCATCGTCTCGGAGTCATTTTCGTCTTTTTTTAAAACCCTTGTTTTTCATCATTTATGACCATGGCGATGGGTTATAGTCCATGGTCTCGAACGGTATACTATAGCATGCCGTTTTGCATCATTTTTGAGGATTTGAAAAAAAGACGAAAATCACTCCGAGACCATGGGCTATAGCCCATGGTCTCGGAGTCATTTTCGTCTTTTTTTAAAACCCTTGTTTTTCATCATTTATGACCATGGCGATGGGCTATAGTCCATGGTCTCGAACGGTATACTATAGCATGCCGTTTTGCATCATTTTTGAGGATTTGAAAAAAAGACGAAAATCACTCCGAGACCATGGGCTATAGCCCATGGTCTCGGAGTCATTTTCGTCTTTTTTTCAAATCCTTGTTTTTCATCATTTATGACAATGGCGATGGGCTATAGCCCATGGTCTCGAACGGTATACTATAGCATGCCGTTTTGCATCATTTTTGAGGATTTAAAAAAAAGACGAAAATCACCCCGAGACCATGGGCTATAGCCCATGGTCTCGGAGTCATTTTCGTCTTTTTTTCAAATCCTTGTTTTTCATCATTTATGACAATGGCGATTCGCTATAGCCCATGGTCTCGAACGGTATACTATAGCATGCTGTTTTGCATCATTTTTGAGGATTTTAAAAAAAGACGAAAATCACCCCGAGACCATGGGCTATAGCCCATCGTCTCAGAGTCATTTTCGTCTTTTTTTTAAATCCTTGTTTTTCATCATTTATGACCATGGCGATGGGCTATAGCCCATGGTCTCGAACGGTATACTATAGCATGCCGTTTTGCATCATTTTTGAGGATTTGAAAAAAAGACGAAAATAACTCCGAGACCATGGGCTATAGCCCATCGTCTCGGAGTCATTTTCGTCTTTTTTTAAAATCCTCGTGTTTCATCATTTATGACCATGGCGATGGGCTATAGCCCATGGTCTCGAACGGCATACTATAGCATGCCGTTTTCCATAATTTTTGAGGATTTGAAAAAAAGACGAAAATCACCCCGAGACCATGGGCTATAGCCCATCGTCTCGGAGTCATTTTCGTATTTTTTTCAAATCCTCGTTTTTCATCATTTATGACCATGGCGATGGGCTATAGCCCATGGTCTCGAACGGCATGCCGTTTTGCATAATTTTTGAGGATTTAAAAAAAAGACGAAAATCACCCGAGACCATGGGCTATAGCCCATCGTCTCGGAGTCATTTTCGTCTTTTTTTAAAATCCTTGTTTTTCATCATTTATGACCATGGCGATGGGCTATAGCCCATGGTCTCGAACGGCATACTATAGCATGTCGTTTTGCATAATTTTTGAGGATTTGAAAAAAAGATGAAAATCACTCCGAGACCATGGGCTATAGCCCATCGTCTCGGAGTCATTTTCGTCTTTTTTTCAAATCCTCGTTTTTCATCATTTATGACCATGGCGATGGGCTATAGCCCATGGTCTCGAACGGCATACTATAGCATGCCATTTTCCATCATTTTTGAGGATTTGAAAAAAAGACGAAAATCACTCCGAGACCATGGGCTATAGCCCATCGTCTCGGAGTCATTTTCGTCTTTTTTTTAAATCCTCGTTTTTCATCATTTATGAAAATGGCGATGGGCTATAGCCCATGGTCTCGAACGGCATACTATAGCATGCCGTTTTGCATCATTTTTGAGGATTTGAAAAAAAGACGAAAATCACTCCGAGACCATGGGCTATAGCCCATCGTCTCGGAGTCATTTTCGTCTTTTTTTCAAATCCTCGTTTTTCAACATTCATGACCATGGCGATGGGCTATAGCCCATGGTCTCGAACGGCATACTATAGCATGTCGTTTTGCAAAATTTTTGAGGATTTGAAAAAAAGATGAAAATCACTCCGAGACCATGGGCTATAGCCCATCGTCTCGGAGTCATTTTCGTCTTTTTTTTAAATCCTCGTTTTTCATCATTTATGAAAATGGCGATGGGCTATAGCCCATGGTCTCGAACGGCATACTATAGCATGCCGTTTTGCATCATTTTTGAGGATTTGAAAAAAAGACGAAAATCACTCCGAGACCATGGGCTATAGCCCATCGTCTCGGAGTCATTTTCGTCTTTTTTTCAAATCCTCGTTTTTCAACATTCATGACCATGGCGATGGGCTATAGCCCATGGTCTCGAACGGCATACTATAGCATGCCATTTTCCATCATTTTTGAGGATTTGAAAAAAAGACGAAAATCACTCCGAGACCATGAGTCATTTTCGTCTTTTTTTCAAATCCTCGTTTTTCATCATTTATGACCATGGCGATGGGCTAAAGCCCATGGTCTCAAACGGCATACTATAGCATGTCGTTTTGCATCATTTTTGAGGATTTGAAAAAAGACGAAAATCACTCCGAGACCATGGGCTATAGCCCATCGTCTCGGAGTCATTTTCGTCTTTTTTAAAAATCCTCGTTTTTCATCATTTATGACCATGGCGATGGGCTATAGCCCATGGTCTCGAACGGCATACTATAGCATGCCGTTTTCCATAATTTTTGAGGATTTGAAAAAAAGACGAAAATCACCCCGAGACCATGGGCTATAGCCCATCGTCTCGGAGTCATTTTCGTCTTTTTTAAAAATCCTCGTTTTTCATCATTTATGACCATGGCGATGGGCTATAGCCCATGGTCTCGAACGGCATACTATAGCATGCCGTTTTCCATCATTTTTGAGGATTTGAAAAAAAGACGAAAATCACTCCGAGACCATGGGCTATAGCCCATCGTCTCGGAGTCATTTTCGTCTTTTTTTCAAATCCTCGTTTTTCAACATTCATGACCATGGCGATGGGCTATAGCCCATGGTCTCGAACTGCATACTATAGCATGCCATTTTCCATCATTTTTGAGGATTTGAAAAAAAGACGAAAATCACTCCGAGACCATGGGCTATAGCCCATCGTCTCGGAGTCATTTTCGTCTTTTTTTCAAATCCTCGTTTTTCATCATTTATGACCATGGCGATGGGCTAAAGCCCATGGTCTCAAACGGCATACTATAGCATGTCGTTTTGCATCATTTTTGAGGATTTGAAAAAAGACGAAAATCACTCCGAGACCATGGGCTATAGCCCATCGTCTCGGAGTCATTTTCGTATTTTTTTTAAATCCTCGTTTTTCATCATTTATGAAAATGGCGATGGGCTATAGCCCATGGTCTCGAACGGCATACTATAGCATGCCGTTTTCCATAATTTTTGAGGATTTGAAAAAAAGACGAAAATCACCCCGAGACCATGGGCTATAGCCCATCGTCTCGGAGTCATTTTCGTCTTTTTTTCAAATCCTCGTTTTTCATCATTTATGACCATGGCGATGGGCTATAGCCCATGGTCTCGAACGGCATACTATAGCATGTCGTTTTGCATCATTTTTGAGGATTTGAAAAAAAGACGAAAATCACTCCGAGACCATGGGCTATAGCCCATCGTCTCGGAGTCATTTTCGTCTTTTTTTAAAATCCTCGTTTTTCATCATTTATGACCATGGCGATGGGCTATAGCCCATGGTCTCGAACGGCATACTATAGCATGCCGTTTTCCATATTTTTTGAGGATTTGAAAAAAAGACGAAAATCACTCCGAGACCATGGGCTATAGCCCATCGTCTCGGAGTCATTTTCGTCTTTTTTTCAAATCCTCGTTTTTCATCATTTATGACCATGGCGATGGGCTATAGCCCATGTTCTCGAACGGCATACTATAGCATGCCATTTTCCATCATTTTTGAGGATTTGAAAAAAAGACGAAAATCACTCCGAGACCTTGGGCTATAGCCCATCGTCTCGGAGTCATTTTCGTCTTTTTTTAAAATCCTCGTTTTTCATCATTTATGACCATGGCGATGGGCTATAGCCCATGGTCTCGAACGGCATACTATAGCATGCCGTTTTGCATCATTTTTGAGGATTTGAAAAAAATACGAAAATCACTCCGAGACCATGGGCTATAGCCCATGGTCTCGGAGTCATTTTCGTCTTTTTTTAAAACCCTTGTTTTTCATCATTTATGACCATGGCGATGGGCTATAGTCCATGGTCTCGAACGGTATACTATAGCATGCCGTTTTGCATCATTTTTGAGGATTTGAAAAAAAGACGAAAATCACTCCGAGACCATGGGCTATAGCCCATGGTCTCGGAGTCATTTTCGTCTTTTTTTAAAACCCTTGTTTTTCATCATTTATGACCATGGCGATGGGCTATAGTCCATGGTCTCGAACGGTATACTATAGCATGCCGTTTTGCATCATTTTTGAGGATTTGAAAAAAAGACGAAAATCACTCCGAGACCATGGGCTATAGCCCATGGTCTCGGAGTCATTTTCGTCTTTTTTTCAAATCCTTGTTTTTCATCATTTATGACAATGGCGATGGGCTATAGCCCATGGTCTCGAACGGTATACTATAGCATGCTGTTTTGCATCATTTTTGAGGATTTAAAAAAAAGACGAAAATCACCCCGAGACCATGGGCTATAGCCCATCGTCTCAGAGTCATTTTCGTCTTTTTTTAAAATCCTTGTTTTTCATCATTTATGACCATGGCGATGGGCTATAGCCCATGGTCTCGAACGGTATACTATAGCATGCTGTTTTGCATCATTTTTGAGGATTTAAAAAAAAGACGAAAATCACCCCGAGACCATGGGCTATAGCCCATCGTCTCAGAGTCATTTTCGTCTTTTTTTCAAATCCTTGTTTTTCATCATTTATGACCATGGCGATGGGCTATAGCCCATGGTCTCGAACGGCATACTATAGCATGCCGTTTTGCATCATTTTTGAGGATTTGAAAAAAAGACGAAAATCACCCCGAGACCATGGGCTATAGCCCATCGTCTCGGAGTCATTTTCGTCTTTTTTTAAAACCCTTGTTTTTCATCATTTATGACCATGGCGATGGGCTATAGTCCATGGTCTCGAACGGTATACTATAGCATGCCGTTTTGCATCATTTTTGAGGATTTGAAAAAAAGACGAAAATCACTCCGAGACCATGGGCTATAGCCCATGGTCTCGGAGTCATTTTCGTCTTTTTTTCAAATCCTTGTTTTTCATCATTTATGACAATGGCGATGGGCTATAGCCCATGGTCTCGAACGGTATACTATAGCATGCTGTTTTGCATCATTTTTGAGGATTTTAAAAAAAGACGAAAATCACCCCGAGACCATGGGCTATAGCCCATCGTCTCAGAGTCATTTTCGTCTTTTTTTTAAATCCTCAAAAATTATGGAAAACGGCATGCTATAGTATGCCGTTCGAGACCATGGGCTATAGCCCATCGCCATGGTCATAAATGATGAAAAACGAGGATTTTAAAAAAAGACGAAAATGACTCCGAGACGATGGGCTATAGCCCATGGTCTCGAACGGTATACTATAGCATGCCGTTTTGCATCATTTTTGAGGATTTGAAAAAAAGACGAAAATAACTCCGAGACCATGGGCTATAGCCCATCGTCTCGGAGTCATTTTCGTCTTTTTTTAAAATCCTCGTTTTTCATCATTTATGACCATGGCGATGGGCTATAGCCCATGGTCTCGAACGGCATACTATAGCATGCCGTTTTCCATAATTTTTGAGGATTTGAAAAAAAGACGAAAATCACCCCGAGACCATGGGCTATAGCCCATCGTCTCGGAGTCATTTTCGTCTTTTTTTCAAATCCTCGTTTTTCATCATTTATGACCATGGCGATGGGCTATAGCCCATGGTCTCGAACGGCATGCCGTTTTGCATAATTTTTGAGGATTTAAAAAAAAGACGAAAATCACCCGAGACCATGGGCTATAGCCCATCGTCTCGGAGTCATTTTCGTCTTTTTTTAAAATCCTTGTTTTTCATCATTTATGACCATGGCGATGGGCTATAGCCCATGGTCTCGAACGGCATACTATAGCATGTCGTTTTGCATAATTTTTGAGGATTTGAAAAAAAGATGAAAATCACTCCGAGACCATGGGCTATAGCCCATCGTCTCGGAGTCATTTTCGTCTTTTTTTCAAATCCTCGTTTTTCATCATTTATGACCATGGCGATGGGCTATAGCCCATGGTCTCGAACGGCATACTATAGCATGCCATTTTCCATCATTTTTGAGGATTTGAAAAAAAGACGAAAATCACTCCGAGACCATGGGCTATAGCCCATCGTCTCGGAGTCATTTTCGTCTTTTTTTTAAATCCTCGTTTTTCATCATTTATGAAAATGGCGATGGGCTATAGCCCATGGTCTCGAACGGCATACTATAGCATGCCGTTTTGCATCATTTTTGAGGATTTGAAAAAAAGACGAAAATCACTCCGAGACCATGGGCTATAGCCCATCGTCTCGGAGTCATTTTCGTCTTTTTTTCAAATCCTCGTTTTTCATCATTTATGACCATGGCGATGGGCTATAGCCCATGTTCTCGAACGGCATACTATAGCATGCCATTTTCCATCATTTTTTAGGATTTGAAAAAAAGACGAAAATCACTCCGAGACCATGGGCTATAGCCCATCGTCTCGAACGGCATACTATAGCATGCCGTTTTGCATCATTTTTGAGGATTTGAAAAAAAGACGAAAATCACTCCGAGACCATGGGCTATAGCCCATCGTCTCGAACGGCATACTATAGCATGCCGTTTTGCATCATTTTTGAGGATTTGAAAAAAAGACGAAAATCACTCCGAGACCATGGGCTATAGCCCATCGTCTCGGAGTCATTTTCGTCTTTTTTTCAAATCCTCGTTTTTCATCATTTATGACCATGGCGATGGGCTATAGCCCATGTTCTCGAACGGCATACTATAGCATGCCATTTTCCATCATTTTTTAGGATTTGAAAAAAAGACGAAAATCACTCCGAGACCATGGGCTATAGCCCATGGTCTCGGAGTGATTTTCGTCTTTTTTTCAAATCCTCGTTTTTCATCATTTATGACCATGGCGATGGGCTATAGCCCATGGTCTCGAACGGCATACTATAGCATGCCGTTTTGCATCATTTTTGAGGATTTGAAAAAAAGACGAAAATCACTCCGAGACCATGGGCTATAGCCCATGGTCTCGGAGTCATTTTCGTCTTTTTTTAAAACCCTTGTTTTTCATCATTTATGACCATGGCGATGGGCTATAGTCCATGGTCTCGAACGGTATACTATAGCATGCCGTTTTGCATCATTTTTGAGGATTTGAAAAAAAGACGAAAATCACTCCGAGACCATGGGCTATAGCCCATGGTCTCGGAGTCATTTTCGTCTTTTTTTCAAATCCTTGTTTTTCATCATTTATGACAATGGCGATGGGCTATAGCCCATGGTCTCGAACGGTATACTATAGCATGCTGTTTTGCATCATTTTTGAGGATTTAAAAAAAAGACGAAAATCACCCCGAGACCATGGGCTATAGCCCATCGTCTCAGAGTCATTTTCGTCTTTTTTTAAAATCCTTGTTTTTCATCATTTATGACCATGGCGATGGGCTATAGCCCATGGTCTCGAACGGTATACTATAGCATGCTGTTTTGCATCATTTTTGAGGATTTAAAAAAAAGACGAAAATCACCCCGAGACCATGGGCTATAGCCCATCGTCTCAGAGTCATTTTCGTCTTTTTTTCAAATCCTTGTTTTTCATCATTTATGACCATGGCGATGGGCTATAGCCCATGGTCTCGAACGGCATACTATAGCATGCCGTTTTGCATCATTTTTGAGGATTTGAAAAAAAGACGAAAATCACCCCGAGACCATGGGCTATAGCCCATCGTCTCGGAGTCATTTTCGTCTTTTTTTAAAACCCTTGTTTTTCATCATTTATGACCATGGCGATGGGCTATAGTCCATGGTCTCGAACGGTATACTATAGCATGCCGTTTTGCATCATTTTTGAGGATTTGAAAAAAAGACGAAAATCACTCCGAGACCATGGGCTATAGCCCATGGTCTCGGAGTCATTTTCGTCTTTTTTTCAAATCCTTGTTTTTCATCATTTATGACAATGGCGATGGGCTATAGCCCATGGTCTCGAACGGTATACTATAGCATGCTGTTTTGCATCATTTTTGAGGATTTAAAAAAAAGACGAAAATCACCCCGAGACCATGGGCTATAGCCCATCGTCTCAGAGTCATTTTCGTCTTTTTTTTAAATCCTTGTTTTTCATCATTTATGACCATGGCGATGGGCTATAGCCCATGGTCTCGAACGGTATACTATAGCATGCCGTTTTGCATCATTTTTGAGGATTTGAAAAAAAGACGAAAATAACTCCGAGACCATGGGCTATAGCCCATCGTCTCGGAGTCATTTTCGTCTTTTTTTAAAATCCTCGTTTTTCATCATTTATGACCATGGCGATGGGCTATAGCCCATGGTCTCGAACGGCATACTATAGCATGCCGTTTTCCATAATTTTTGAGGATTTGAAAAAAAGACGAAAATCACCCCGAGACCATGGGCTATAGCCCATCGTCTCGGAGTCATTTTCGTCTTTTTTTCAAATCCTCGTTTTTCATCATTTATGACCATGGCGATGGGCTATAGCCCATGGTCTCGAACGGCATGCCGTTTTGCATAATTTTTGAGGATTTAAAAAAAAGACGAAAATCACCCGAGACCATGGGCTATAGCCCATCGTCTCGGAGTCATTTTCGTCTTTTTTTAAAATCCTTGTTTTTCATCATTTATGACCATGGCGATGGGCTATAGCCCATGGTCTCGAACGGCATACTATAGCATGTCGTTTTGCATAATTTTTGAGGATTTGAAAAAAAGATGAAAATCACTCCGAGACCATGGGCTATAGCCCATCGTCTCGGAGTCATTTTCGTCTTTTTTTCAAATCCTCGTTTTTCATCATTTATGACCATGGCGATGGGCTATAGCCCATGGTCTCGAACGGCATACTATAGCATGCCATTTTCCATCATTTTTGAGGATTTGAAAAAAAGACGAAAATCACTCCGAGACCATGGGCTATAGCCCATCGTCTCGGAGTCATTTTCGTCTTTTTTTTAAATCCTCGTTTTTCATCATTTATGAAAATGGCGATGGGCTATAGCCCATGGTCTCGAACGGCATACTATAGCATGCCGTTTTGCATCATTTTTGAGGATTTGAAAAAAAGACGAAAATCACTCCGAGACCATGGGCTATAGCCCATCGTCTCGGAGTCATTTTCGTCTTTTTTTCAAATCCTCGTTTTTCATCATTTATGACCATGGCGATGGGCTATAGCCCATGTTCTCGAACGGCATACTATAGCATGCCATTTTCCATCATTTTTTAGGATTTGAAAAAAAGACGAAAATCACTCCGAGACCATGGGCTATAGCCCATCGTCTCGAACGGCATACTATAGCATGCCGTTTTGCATCATTTTTGAGGATTTGAAAAAAAGACGAAAATCACTCCGAGACCATGGGCTATAGCCCATCGTCTCGAACGGCATACTATAGCATGCCGTTTTGCATCATTTTTGAGGATTTGAAAAAAAGACGAAAATCACTCCGAGACCATGGGCTATAGCCCATCGTCTCGGAGTCATTTTCGTCTTTTTTTCAAATCCTCGTTTTTCATCATTTATGACCATGGCGATGGGCTATAGCCCATGTTCTCGAACGGCATACTATAGCATGCCATTTTCCATCATTTTTTAGGATTTGAAAAAAAGACGAAAATCACTCCGAGACCATGGGCTATAGCCCATGGTCTCGGAGTGATTTTCGTCTTTTTTTCAAATCCTCGTTTTTCATCATTTATGACCATGGCGATGGGCTATAGCCCATGGTCTCGAACGGGATACTATAGCATGCCGTTTTGCATCATTTTTGAGGATTTGAAAAAAAGACGAAAATCACTCCGAGACCATGGGCTATAGCCCATCGTCTCGGAGTCATTTTCGTCTTTTTTTCAAATCCTCGTTTTTCATCATTTATGACCATGGCGATGGGCTATAGCCCATGTTCTCGAACGGCATACTATAGCATGCCATTTTCCATCATTTTTTAGGATTTGAAAAAAAGACGAAAATCACTCCGAGACCATGGGCTATAGCCCATCGTCTCGGAGTCAATTTCGTCTTTTTTTTAAATCCTCGTTTTTCATCATTTATGACCATGGCGATGGGCTATAGCCCATGGTCTCGAACGGCATACTATAGCATGCAGTTTTCCATCATTTTTGAGGATTTGAAAAAAAGACGACAATCACTCCGAGACCATGGGCTATAGTCCATCGTCTCGGGGTCATTTTCGTCTTTTTTTCAAATCCTTGTTTTTCATCATTTATGACCATGGCGATGGGCTATAGCCCATGGTCTCGAACGGCATACTATAGCATGCCGTTTTCCATAATTTTTGAGAATTTGAAAAAAAGACAAAAATCACCCCGAGACCATGGGCTATAGCCCATCGTCTCGGAGTCATTTTCGTCTTTTTTTCAAATCCTTGTTTTTCATCATTTATGACCATGGCGATGGGCTATAGCCCTAGCCTGGTTAATAAACCAGACTGAATCAGCCGTTGGCAAAAAAAAGTTGCCTACCAGCGGATTACGGTCTGGCGAGGCTCAGTAGCACGCCTCTTTCCTACAGCAGAGAACAGGTCGGACCAATCAGGACACGGTATGCAATATAGGCGGGCTTTGGTACAGTGACGTTCAATGCTTGAGACCTTTGACTGACAGTAGCTCTGACCAATTGCGTCAAAGAGAAAATGTTCCCCGGGAAATGAAATCCAAGTGGAGCCAGCCCAGACTGATATACCGCGACAGTGTTGTGATATATTAGTCTGGCTTATTAGCCAGGCTACTATAGCCCATGGTCTCGAAGTGATTTTCGTCTTTTTTTCAAATCCTCAAAAATGATGGAAAACGGCATGCTATAGTATGCCGTTCGAGACCATGGGCTATAGCCCATCGCCATGGTCATAAATGATGAAAAACAAGGATTTGAAAAAAAGACGAAAATGACTCCGAGACGATGGGCTATAGCCCATGGTCTCGGAGTGATTTTCGTCTTTTTTTCAAATCCTCAAAAATGATGCAAAACGACATGCTATAGTATGCCGTTCGAGACCATGGGCTATAGCCCATCGCCATGGTCATAAATGATGAAAAACGAGGATTTGAAAAAAAGACGAAAATGACTCCGAGACGATGGGCTATAGCCCATGGTCTCGGAGTGATTTTCGTCTTTTTTTCAAATCCTCAAAAATGATGGAAAATGGCATGCTATAGTATGCCGTTCGAGACCATGGGCTATAGCCCATCGCCATGGTCATAAATGATGAAAAACAAGGATTTGAAAAAAAGACGAAAATGACTCCGAGACGATGGGCTATAGCCCATGGTCTCGGAGTGATTTTCGTCTTTTTTTCAAATCCTCAAAAATGATGGAAAACTGCATGCTATAGTATGCCGTTCGAGACCATGGGCTATAGCCCATCGCCATGGTCATAAATGATGAAAAACAAGGATTTGAAAAAAAGACGAAAATGATTCCGAGACCATGGGCTATAGCCCATGGTCTCGGAGTGATTTTCGTCTTTTTTTCAAATCCTCAAAAATGATGCAAAACAGCATGCTATAGTATGCCGTTCGAGACCATGGGCTATAGCCCATCGCCATGGTCATAAATGATGAAAAACGAGGATTTGAAAAAAAGACGAAAATCACTCCGAGACCATGGGCTATAGCCCATGGTCTCTTTTTCAAATCCTCGTTTTTCATCATTTATGACCATGGCGATGGGCTATAGCCCATGGTCTCGAACGGCATACTATAGCATGCTGTTTTGCATCATTTTTGAGGATTTGAAAAAAAGACGAAAATCACTCCGAGACCATGGGCTATAGCCCATCGTCTCGGAGTCAATTTCGTCTTTTTTTAAAATCCTCGTTTTTCATCATTTATGACCATGGCGATGGGCTATAGCCCATGGTCTCGAACGGCATACTATAGCATGCCGTTTTGCATCATTTTTGAGGATTTGAAAAAAAGACGAAAATCACTCCGAGACCATGGGCTATAGCCCATCGTCTCGGAGTCATTTTCGTCTTTTTTTCAAATCCTCGTTTTTCATCATTTATGACCATGGCGATGGGCTATAGCCCATGTTCTCGAACGGCATACTATAGCATGCCATTTTCCATCGCTTTTGAGGATTTGAAAAAAAGACGAAAATCTCTCCGAGACCATGGGCTATAGCCCATCGTCTCGGAGTCATTTTCGTCTTTTTTTCAAATCCTTGTTTTTCATCATTTATGACCATGGCGATGGGCTATAGCCCATGGTCTCGAACGGCATACTATAGCATGCCATTTTCCATCATTTTTGAGGATTTGAAAAAAAGACGAAAATCACTCCGAGACCATGGGCTATAGCCCATGGTCTCGGAGTCATTTTCGTCTTTTTTTCAAATCCTCGTTTTTCATCATTTATGACCATGGCGATGGGCTATAGCCCATGGTCTCGAACGGCATACTATAGCATGCCGTTTTGCATCATTTTTGAGGATTTGAAAAAAAGACGAAAATCACTCCGAGACCATGGGCTATAGCCCATCGTCTCGGAGTCATTTTCGTCTTTTTTTCAAATCCTCGTTTTTCATCATTTATGACCATGGCGATGGGCTATAGCCCATGTTCTCGAACGGCATACTATAGCATGCCATTTTCCATCATTTTTTAGGATTTGAAAAAAAGACGAAAATCACTCCGAGACCATGGGCTATAGCCCATGGTCTCGGAGTCATTTTCGTCTTTTTTTCAAATCCTCGTTTTTCATCATTTATGACCATGGCGATGGGCTATAGCCCATGGTCTCGAACGGCATACTATAGCATGCCGTTTTGCATCATTTTTGAGGATTTGAAAAAAAGACGAAAATCACTCCGAGACCATGGGCTATAGCCCATCATCTCGGAGTCATTTTCGTCTTTTTTTAAAATCCTCGTTTTTCATCATTTATGACCATGGCGATGGGCTATAGCCCATGGTCTCGAACGGCATACTATAGCATGCCGTTTTGCATCATTTTTGAGGATTTGAAAAAAAGACGAAAATCACCCCGAGACCATGGGCTATAGCCCATCGTCTCGGAGTCAATTTCGTCTTTTTTTAAAATCCTCGTTTTTCATCATTTATGACCATGGCGATGGGCTATAGCCCATGGTCTCGAACGGCATACTATAGCATGCCGTTTTGCATCATTTTTGAGGATTTGAAAAAAAGACGAAAATCACTCCGAGACCATGGGCTATAGCCCATCGTCTCGGAGTCATTTTCGTCTTTTTTTCAAATCCTCGTTTTTCATCATTTATGACCATGGCGATGGGCTATAGCCCATGTTCTCGAACGGCATACTATAGCATGCCATTTTCCATCGCTTTTGAGGATTTGAAAAAAAGACGAAAATCTCTCCGAGACCATGGGCTATAGCCCATCGTCTCGGAGTCATTTTCGTCTTTTTTTCAAATCCTTGTTTTTCATCATTTATGACCATGGCGATGGGCTATAGCCCATGGTCTCGAACGGCATACTATAGCATGCCATTTTCCATCATTTTTGAGGATTTGAAAAAAAGACGAAAATCACTCCGAGACCATGGGCTATAGCCCATGGTCTCGGAGTCATTTTCGTCTTTTTTTCAAATCCTCGTTTTTCATCATTTATGACCATGGCGATGGGCTATAGCCCATGGTCTCGAACGGCATACTATAGCATGCCGTTTTGCATCATTTTTGAGGATTTGAAAAAAAGACGAAAATCACTCCGAGACCATGGGCTATAGCCCATCGTCTCGGAGTCATTTTCGTCTTTTTTTCAAATCCTCGTTTTTCATCATTTATGACCATGGCGATGGGCTATAGCCCATGTTCTCGAACGGCATACTATAGCATGCCATTTTCCATCATTTTTTAGGATTTGAAAAAAAGACGAAAATCACTCCGAGACCATGGGCTATAGCCCATGGTCTCGGAGTCATTTTCGTCTTTTTTTCAAATCCTCGTTTTTCATCATTTATGACCATGGCGATGGGCTATAGCCCATGGTCTCGAACGGCATACTATAGCATGCCGTTTTGCATCATTTTTGAGGATTTGAAAAAAAGACGAAAATCACTCCGAGACCATGGGCTATAGCCCATCATCTCGGAGTCATTTTCGTCTTTTTTTAAAATCCTCGTTTTTCATCATTTATGACCATGGCGATGGGCTATAGCCCATGGTCTCGAACGGCATACTATAGCATGCCGTTTTGCATCATTTTTGAGGATTTGAAAAAAAGACGAAAATCACCCCGAGACCATGGGCTATAGCCCATCGTCTCGGAGTCAATTTCGTCTTTTTTTCAAATCCTCGTTTTTCATCATTTATGACCATGGCGATGGGCTATAGCCCATGGTCTCGAACGGCATACTATAGCATGCCGTTTTGCATCATTTTTGAGGATTTGAAAAAAAGACGAAAATCACTCCGAGACCATGGGCTATAGCCCATCGTCTCGGAGTCATTTTCGTCTTTTTTTCAAATCCTCGTTTTTCATCATTTATGACCATGGCGATGGGCTATAGCCCATGTTCTCGAACGGCATACTATAGCATGCCATTTTCCATCATTTTTGAGGATTTGAAAAAAAGACGAAAATGACTCCGAGACCATGGGCTATAGCCCATGGTCTCGGAGTGATTTTCGTCTTTTTTTCAAATCCTCGTTTTTCATCATTTATGACCATGGCGATGGGCTATAGCCCATGGTCTCGAACGGCATACTATAGCATGCCGTTTTGCATCATTTTTGAGGATTTGAAAAAAAGACGAAAATCACTCCGAGACCATGGGCTATAGCCCATCGTCTCGGAGTCATTTTCGTCTTTTTTTAAAATCCTCGTTTTTCATCATTTATGACCATGGCGATGGGCTATAGCCCATGGTCTCGAACGGCATACTATAGCATGCCGTTTTGCATCATTTTTGAGGATTTGAAAAAAAGACGAAAATCACCCCGAGACCATGGGCTATAGCCCATCGTCTCGGAGTCATTTTCGTCTTTTTTTCAAATCCTCGTTTTTCATCATTTATGACCATGGCGATGGGCTATAGCCCATGGTCTCGAACGGCATACTATAGCATGTCGTTTTGCATCATTTTTGAGGATTTGAAAAAAAGACGAAAATCACCCGAGACCATGGGCTATAGCCCATCGTCTCGGAGTCATTTTCGTCTTTTTTTAAAATCCTTGTTTTTCATCATTTATGACCATGGCGATGGGCTATAGCCCATGGTCTCGAACGGCATACTATAGCATGTCGTTTTGCATCATTTTTGAGGATTTGAAAAAAAGATGAAAATCACTCCGAGACCATGGGCTATAGCCCATCGTCTCGGAGTCATTTTCGTCTTTTTTTCAAATCCTCGTTTTTCATCATTTATGACCATGGCGATGGGCTATAGCCCATGGTCTCGAACGGCATACTATAGCATGCCATTTTCCATCATTTTTGAGGATTTGAAAAAAAGACGAAAATGACTCCGAGACGATGGGCTATAGCCCATGGTCTCGGAGTGATTTTCATCTTTTTTTCAAATCCTCAAAAATGATGCAAAACGGCATGCTATAGTATGCCGTTCGAGACCATGGGCTATAGCCCATCGTCTCGGAGTCATTTTCGTCTTTTTTTTAAATCCTCGTTTTTCATCATTTATGAAAATGGCGATGGGCTATAGCCCATGGTCTCGAACGGCATACTATAGCATGCCGTTTTGCATCATTTTTGAGGATTTGAAAAAAAGACGAAAATCACTCCGAGACCATGGGCTATAGCCCATCGTCTCGGAGTCATTTTCGTCTTTTTTTCAAATCCTCGTTTTTCAACATTCATGACCATGGCGATGGGCTATAGCCCATGGTCTCGAACGGCATACTATAGCATGCCATTTTCCATCATTTTTGAGGATTTGAAAAAAAGACGAAAATCACTCCGAGACCATGGGCTATAGCCCATCGTCTCGGAGTCATTTTCGTCTTTTTTTCAAATCCTCGTTTTTCATCATTTATGACCATGGCGATGGGCTAAAGCCCATGGTCTCAAACGGCATACTATAGCATGTCGTTTTGCATCATTTTTGAGGATTTGAAAAAAGACGAAAATCACTCCGAGACCATGGGCTATAGCCCATCGTCTCGGAGTCATTTTCGTCTTTTTTTTAAATCCTCGTTTTTCATCATTTATGAAAATGGCGATGGGCTATAGCCCATGGTCTCGAACGGCATACTATAGCATGCCGTTTTCCATAATTTTTGAGGATTTGAAAAAAAGACGAAAATCACCCCGAGACCATGGGCTATAGCCCATCGTCTCGGAGTCATTTTCGTCTTTTTTTCAAATCCCTGTTTTTCATCATTTATGACCATGGCGATGGGCTATAGCCCATGGTCTCGAACGGCATGCCGTTTTGCATAATTTTTGAGGATTTAAAAAAAAGACGAAAATCACCCGAGACCATGGGCTATAGCCCATCGTCTCGGAGTCATTTTCGTCTTTTTTTCAAATCCTTGTTTTTCATCATTATGACCATGGCGATGGGCTATAGCCCATGGTCTCGAACGGCATACTATAGCATGTCGTTTTGCATCATTTTTGAGGATTTGAAAAAAAGATGAAAATCACTCCGAGACCATGGGCTATAGCCCATCGTCTCGGAGTCATTTTCGTCTTTTTTTCAAATCCTCGTTTTTCATCATTTATGACCATGGCGATGGGCTATAGCCCATGGTCTCGAACGGCATACTATAGCATGCCATTTTCCATCATTTTTGAGGATTTGAAAAAAAGACGAAAATCACTCCGAGACCATGGGCTATAGCCCATCGTCTCGGAGTCATTTTCGTCTTTTTTTTAAATCCTCGTTTTTCATCATTTATGAAAATGGCGATGGGCTATAGCCCATGGTCTCGAACGGCATACTATAGCATGCCGTTTTGCATCATTTTTGAGGATTTGAAAAAAAGACGAAAATCACTCCGAGACCATGGGCTATAGCCCATCGTCTCGGAGTCATTTTCGTCTTTTTTTAAAATCCTCGTTTTTCAACATTCATGACCATGGCGATGGGCTATAGCCCATGGTCTCGAACGGCATACTATAGCATGCCATTTTCCATCATTTTTGAGGATTTGAAAAAAAGACGGAAATCACTCCGAGACCATGGGCTATAGCCCATCGTCTCGGAGTCATTTTCGTCTTTTTTTCAAATCCTCGTTTTTCATCATTTATGACCATGGCGATGGGCTAAAGCCCATGGTCTCAAACGGCATACTATAGCATGTCGTTTTGCATCATTTTTGAGGATTTGAAAAAAGACGAAAATCACTCCGAGACCATGGGCTATAGCCCATCGTCTCGGAGTCATTTTCGTCTTTTTTTTAAATCCTCGTTTTTCATCATTTATGAAAATGGCGATGGGCTATAGCCCATGGTCTCGAACGGCATACTATAGCATGCCGTTTTCCATAATTTTTGAGGATTTGAAAAAAAGACGAAAATCACCCCGAGACCATGGGCTATTGCCCATCGTCTCGGAGTCATTTTCGTCTTTTTTTCAAATCCTCGTTTTTCATCATTTATGACCATGGCGATGGGCTATAGCCCATGGTCTCGAACGGCATACTATAGCATGTCGTTTTGCATCATTTTTGAGGATTTGAAAAAAAGACGAAAATCACTCCGAGACCATGGGCTATAGCCCATCGTCTCGGAGTCATTTTCGTCTTTTTTTTTAAAATCCTCGTTTTTCATCATTTATGACCATGGCGATGGGCTATAGCCCATGGTCACGAACGGCATACTATAGCATGCCGTTTTCCATAATTTTTGAGGATTTGAAAAAAAGACGAAAATCACCCCGAGACCATGGGCTATAGCCCATCGTCTCGGAGTCATTTTCGTCTTTTTTTCAAATCCTCGTTTTTCATCATTTATGACCATGGCGATGGGCTATAGCCCATGGTCTCGAACGGCATGCCGTTTTGCATAATCTTTGAGGATTAAAAAAAAAGACGAAAATCACCCGAGACCATGGGCTATAGCCCATCGTCTCGGAGTCATTTTCGTCTTTTTTTAAAATCCTTGTTTTTCATCATTTATGACCATGGCGATGGGCTATAGCCCATGGTCTCGAACGGCATACTATAGCATGCCGTTTTCCATTATTTTTGAGGATTTGAAAAAAAGATGAAAATCACTCCGAGACCATGGGCTATAGCCCATCGTCTCGGAGTCATTTTCGTATTTTTTTTAAATCCTCGTTTTTCATCATTTATGAAAATGGCGATGGGCTATAGCCCATGGTCTCGAACGGCATACTATAGCATGCCGTTTTCCATAATTTTTGAGGATTTGAAAAAAAGTCGAAAATCACCCCGAGACCATGGGCTATAGCCCATCGTCTCGGAGTCATTTTCGTCTTTTTTTCAAATCCTCGTTTTTCATCATTTATGACCATGGCGATGGGCTATAGCCCATGGTCTCGAACGGCATACTATAGCATGTCGTTTTGCATCATTTTTGAGGATTTGAAAAAAGACGAAAATCACCCCGAGACCATGGGCTATAGCCCATCGTCTCGGAGTCATTTTCGTCTTTTTTTCAAATCCTCGTTTTTCATCATTTATGACCATGGCGATGGGCTATAGCCCATGGTCTCGAACGGCATACTATAGCATGTCGTTTTGCATCATTTTTGAGGATTTGAAAAAAAGACGAAAATCACTCCGAGACCATGGGCTATAGCCCATCGTCTCGGAGTCATTTTCGTCTTTTTTTAAAATCCTCGTTTTTCATCATTTATGACCATGGCGATGGGCTATAGCCCATGGTCTCGAACGGCATACTATAGCATGCCGTTTTCCATAATTTTTGAGGATTTGAAAAAAAGACGAAAATCACCCCGAGACCATGGGCTATAGCCCATCGTCTCGGAGTCATTTTCGTCTTTTTTTCAAATCCTCGTTTTTCATCATTTATGACCATGGCGATGGGCTATAGCCCATGGTCTCGAACGGCATGCCGTTTTGCATAATTTTTGAGGATTTAAAAAAAAGACGAAAATCACCCGAGACCATGGGCTATAGCCCATCGTCTCGGAGTCATTTTCGTCTTTTTTTAAAATCCTTGTTTTTCATCATTTATGACCATGGCGATGGGCTATAGCCCATGGTCTCGAACGGCATACTATAGCATGTCGTTTTGCATAATTTTTGAGGATTTGAAAAAAAGATGAAAATCACTCCGAGACCATGGGCTATAGCCCATCGTCTCGGAGTCATTTTCGTCTTTTTTTCAAATCCTCGTTTTTCATCATTTATGACCATGGCGATGGGCTATAGCCCATGGTCTCGAACGGCATACTATAGCATGCCATTTTCCATCATTTTTGAGGATTTGAAAAAAAGACGAAAATCACTCCGAGACCATGGGCTATAGCCCATCGTCTCGGAGTCATTTTCGTCTTTTTTTTAAATCCTCGTTTTTCATCATTTATGAAAATGGCGATGGGCTATAGCCCATGGTCTCGAACGGCATACTATAGCATGCCGTTTTGCATCATTTTTGAGGATTTGAAAAAAAGACGAAAATCACTCCGAGACCATGGGCTATAGCCCATCGTCTCGGAGTCATTTTCGTCTTTTTTTCAAATCCTCGTTTTTCATCATTTATGACCATGGCGATGGGCTATAGCCCATGTTCTCGAACGGCATACTATAGCATGCCATTTTCCATCATTTTTTAGGATTTGAAAAAAAGACGAAAATCACTCCGAGACCATGGGCTATAGCCCATCGTCTCGAACGGCATACTATAGCATGCCGTTTTGCATCATTTTTGAGGATTTGAAAAAAAGACGAAAATCACTCCGAGACCATGGGCTATAGCCCATCGTCTCGAACGGCATACTATAGCATGCCGTTTTGCATCATTTTTGAGGATTTGAAAAAAAGACGAAAATCACTCCGAGACCATGGGCTATAGCCCATCGTCTCGGAGTCATTTTCGTCTTTTTTTCAAATCCTCGTTTTTCATCATTTATGACCATGGCGATGGGCTATAGCCCATGTTCTCGAACGGCATACTATAGCATGCCATTTTCCATCATTTTTTAGGATTTGAAAAAAAGACGAAAATCACTCCGAGACCATGGGCTATAGCCCATGGTCTCGGAGTGATTTTCGTCTTTTTTTCAAATCCTCGTTTTTCATCATTT
Organism: Electrona antarctica; assembly: GCF_951216825.1. Lineage (NCBI taxonomy): Eukaryota > Metazoa > Chordata > Actinopteri > Myctophiformes > Myctophidae > Electrona > Electrona antarctica. The sequence goes on along the minus strand of NC_136791.1, from coordinate 2,866,677 downwards.
ATGACCATGGCGATGGGCTATAGCCCATGGTCTCGAACGGCATACTATAGCATGCCGTTTTGCATCATTTTTGAGGATTTGAAAAAAAGACGAAAATCACTCCGAGACCATGGGCTATAGCCCATCGTCTCGGAGTCATTTTCGTCTTTTTTTCAAATCCTCGTTTTTCATCATTTATGACCATGGCGATGGGCTATAGCCCATGTTCTCGAACGGCATACTATAGCATGCCATTTTCCATCATTTTTTAGGATTTGAAAAAAAGACGAAAATCACTCCGAGACCATGGGCTATAGCCCATCGTCTCGGAGTCAATTTCGTCTTTTTTTTAAATCCTCGTTTTTCATCATTTATGACCATGGCGATGGGCTATAGCCCATGGTCTCGAACGGCATACTATAGCATGCAGTTTTCCATCATTTTTGAGGATTTGAAAAAAAGACGACAATCACTCCGAGACCATGGGCTATAGTCCATCGTCTCGGGGTCATTTTCGTCTTTTTTTCAAATCCTTGTTTTTCATCATTTATGACCATGGCGATGGGCTATAGCCCATGGTCTCGAACGGCATACTATAGCATGCCGTTTTCCATAATTTTTGAGAATTTGAAAAAAAGACAAAAATCACCCCGAGACCATGGGCTATAGCCCATCGTCTCGGAGTCATTTTCGTCTTTTTTTCAAATCCTTGTTTTTCATCATTTATGACCATGGCGATGGGCTATAGCCCTAGCCTGGTTAATAAACCAGACTGAATCAGCCGTTGGCAAAAAAAAGTTGCCTACCAGCGGATTACGGTCTGGCGAGGCTCAGTAGCACGCCTCTTTCCTACAGCAGAGAACAGGTCGGACCAATCAGGACACGGTATGCAATATAGGCGGGCTTTGGTACAGTGACGTTCAATGCTTGAGACCTTTGACTGACAGTAGCTCTGACCAATTGCGTCAAAGAGAAAATGTTCCCCGGGAAATGAAATCCAAGTGGAGCCAGCCCAGACTGATATACCGCGACAGTGTTGTGATATATTAGTCTGGCTTATTAGCCAGGCTACTATAGCCCATGGTCTCGAAGTGATTTTCGTCTTTTTTTCAAATCCTCAAAAATGATGGAAAACGGCATGCTATAGTATGCCGTTCGAGACCATGGGCTATAGCCCATCGCCATGGTCATAAATGATGAAAAACAAGGATTTGAAAAAAAGACGAAAATGACTCCGAGACGATGGGCTATAGCCCATGGTCTCGGAGTGATTTTCGTCTTTTTTTCAAATCCTCAAAAATGATGCAAAACGACATGCTATAGTATGCCGTTCGAGACCATGGGCTATAGCCCATCGCCATGGTCATAAATGATGAAAAACGAGGATTTGAAAAAAAGACGAAAATGACTCCGAGACGATGGGCTATAGCCCATGGTCTCGGAGTGATTTTCGTCTTTTTTTCAAATCCTCAAAAATGATGGAAAATGGCATGCTATAGTATGCCGTTCGAGACCATGGGCTATAGCCCATCGCCATGGTCATAAATGATGAAAAACAAGGATTTGAAAAAAAGACGAAAATGACTCCGAGACGATGGGCTATAGCCCATGGTCTCGGAGTGATTTTCGTCTTTTTTTCAAATCCTCAAAAATGATGGAAAACTGCATGCTATAGTATGCCGTTCGAGACCATGGGCTATAGCCCATCGCCATGGTCATAAATGATGAAAAACAAGGATTTGAAAAAAAGACGAAAATGATTCCGAGACCATGGGCTATAGCCCATGGTCTCGGAGTGATTTTCGTCTTTTTTTCAAATCCTCAAAAATGATGCAAAACAGCATGCTATAGTATGCCGTTCGAGACCATGGGCTATAGCCCATCGCCATGGTCATAAATGATGAAAAACGAGGATTTGAAAAAAAGACGAAAATCACTCCGAGACCATGGGCTATAGCCCATGGTCTCTTTTTCAAATCCTCGTTTTTCATCATTTATGACCATGGCGATGGGCTATAGCCCATGTTCTCGAATGGCATACTATAGCATGCCATTTTCCATCATTTTTGAGGATTTGAAAAAAAGACGAAAATCACTCCGAGACCATGGGCTATAGCCCATCGTCTCGGAGTCAATTTCGTCTTTTTTTAAAATCCTCGTTTTTCATCATTTATGACCATGGCGATGGGCTATAGCCCATGGTCTCGAACGGCATACTATAGCATGCCGTTTTGCATCATTTTTGAGGATTTGAAAAAAAGACGAAAATCACTCCGAGACCATGGGCTATAGCCCATCGTCTCGGAGTCATTTTCGTCTTTTTTTCAAATCCTCGTTTTTCATCATTTATGACCATGGCGATGGGCTATAGCCCATGTTCTCGAACGGCATACTATAGCATGCCATTTTCCATCGCTTTTGAGGATTTGAAAAAAAGACGAAAATCTCTCCGAGACCATGGGCTATAGCCCATCGTCTCGGAGTCATTTTCGTCTTTTTTTCAAATCCTTGTTTTTCATCATTTATGACCATGGCGATGGGCTATAGCCCATGGTCTCGAACGGCATACTATAGCATGCCATTTTCCATCATTTTTGAGGATTTGAAAAAAAGACGAAAATCACTCCGAGACCATGGGCTATAGCCCATGGTCTCGGAGTCATTTTCGTCTTTTTTTCAAATCCTCGTTTTTCATCATTTATGACCATGGCGATGGGCTATAGCCCATGGTCTCGAACGGCATACTATAGCATGCCGTTTTGCATCATTTTTGAGGATTTGAAAAAAAGACGAAAATCACTCCGAGACCATGGGCTATAGCCCATCGTCTCGGAGTCATTTTCGTCTTTTTTTCAAATCCTCGTTTTTCATCATTTATGACCATGGCGATGGGCTATAGCCCATGTTCTCGAACGGCATACTATAGCATGCCATTTTCCATCATTTTTTAGGATTTGAAAAAAAGACGAAAATCACTCCGAGACCATGGGCTATAGCCCATGGTCTCGGAGTCATTTTCGTCTTTTTTTCAAATCCTCGTTTTTCATCATTTATGACCATGGCGATGGGCTATAGCCCATGGTCTCGAACGGCATACTATAGCATGCCGTTTTGCATCATTTTTGAGGATTTGAAAAAAAGACGAAAATCACTCCGAGACCATGGACTATAGCCCATCGTCTCGGAGTCATTTTCGTCTTTTTTTAAAATCCTCGTTTTTCATCATTTATGACCATGGCGATGGGCTATAGCCCATGGTCTCGAACGGCATACTATAGCATGCCGTTTTGCATCATTTTTGAGGATTTGAAAAAAAGACGAAAATCACCCCGAGACCATGGGCTATAGCCCATCGTCTCGGAGTCAATTTCGTCTTTTTTTAAAATCCTCGTTTTTCATCATTTATGACCATGGCGATGGGCTATAGCCCATGGTCTCGAACGGCATACTATAGCATGCCGTTTTGCATCATTTTTGAGGATTTGAAAAAAAGACGAAAATCACTCCGAGACCATGGGCTATAGCCCATCGTCTCGGAGTCATTTTCGTCTTTTTTTCAAATCCTCGTTTTTCATCATTTATGACCATGGCGATGGGCTATAGCCCATGTTCTCGAACGGCATACTATAGCATGCCATTTTCCATCATTTTTGAGGATTTGAAAAAAAGACGAAAATGACTCCGAGACCATGGGCTATAGCCCATGGTCTCGGAGTGATTTTCGTCTTTTTTTCAAATCCTCGTTTTTCATCATTTATGACCATGGCGATGGGCTATAGCCCATGGTCTCGAACGGCATACTATAGCATGCCGTTTTGCATCATTTTTGAGGATTTGAAAAAAAGACGAAAATCACTCCGAGACCATGGGCTATAGCCCATCGTCTCGGAGTCATTTTCGTCTTTTTTTAAAATCCTCGTTTTTCATCATTTATGACCATGGCGATGGGCTATAGCCCATGGTCTCGAACGGCATACTATAGCATGCCGTTTTGCATCATTTTTGAGGATTTGAAAAAAAGACGAAAATCACCCCGAGACCATGGGCTATAGCCCATCGTCTCGGAGTCATTTTCGTCTTTTTTTCAAATCCTCGTTTTTCATCATTTATGACCATGGCGATGGGCTATAGCCCATGGTCTCGAACGGCATACTATAGCATGTCGTTTTGCATCATTTTTGAGGATTTGAAAAAAAGACGAAAATCACCCGAGACCATGGGCTATAGCCCATCGTCTCGGAGTCATTTTCGTCTTTTTTTAAAATCCTTGTTTTTCATCATTTATGACCATGGCGATGGGCTATAGCCCATGGTCTCGAACGGCATACTATAGCATGTCGTTTTGCATCATTTTTGAGGATTTGAAAAAAAGATGAAAATCACTCCGAGACCATGGGCTATAGCCCATCGTCTCGGAGTCATTTTCGTCTTTTTTTCAAATCCTCGTTTTTCATCATTTATGACCATGGCGATGGGCTATAGCCCATGGTCTCGAACGGCATACTATAGCATGCCATTTTCCATCATTTTTGAGGATTTGAAAAAAAGACGAAAATGACTCCGAGACGATGGGCTATAGCCCATGGTCTCGGAGTGATTTTCATCTTTTTTTCAAATCCTCAAAAATGATGCAAAACGGCATGCTATAGTATGCCGTTCGAGACCATGGGCTATAGCCCATCGTCTCGGAGTCATTTTCGTCTTTTTTTTAAATCCTCGTTTTTCATCATTTATGAAAATGGCGATGGGCTATAGCCCATGGTCTCGAACGGCATACTATAGCATGCCGTTTTGCATCATTTTTGAGGATTTGAAAAAAAGACGAAAATCACTCCGAGACCATGGGCTATAGCCCATCGTCTCGGAGTCATTTTCGTCTTTTTTTCAAATCCTCGTTTTTCAACATTCATGACCATGGCGATGGGCTATAGCCCATGGTCTCGAACGGCATACTATAGCATGCCATTTTCCATCATTTTTGAGGATTTGAAAAAAAGACGAAAATCACTCCGAGACCATGGGCTATAGCCCATCGTCTCGGAGTCATTTTCGTCTTTTTTTCAAATCCTCGTTTTTCATCATTTATGACCATGGCGATGGGCTAAAGCCCATGGTCTCAAACGGCATACTATAGCATGTCGTTTTGCATCATTTTTGAGGATTTGAAAAAAGACGAAAATCACTCCGAGACCATGGGCTATAGCCCATCGTCTCGGAGTCATTTTCGTCTTTTTTTTAAATCCTCGTTTTTCATCATTTATGAAAATGGCGATGGGCTATAGCCCATGGTCTCGAACGGCATACTATAGCATGCCGTTTTCCATAATTTTTGAGGATTTGAAAAAAAGACGAAAATCACCCCGAGACCATGGGCTATAGCCCATCGTCTCGGAGTCATTTTCGTCTTTTTTTCAAATCCCTGTTTTTCATCATTTATGACCATGGCGATGGGCTATAGCCCATGGTCTCGAACGGCATGCCGTTTTGCATAATTTTTGAGGATTTAAAAAAAAGACGAAAATCACCCGAGACCATGGGCTATAGCCCATCGTCTCGGAGTCATTTTCGTCTTTTTTTCAAATCCTTGTTTTTCATCATTATGACCATGGCGATGGGCTATAGCCCATGGTCTCGAACGGCATACTATAGCATGTCGTTTTGCATCATTTTTGAGGATTTGAAAAAAAGACGAAAATCACTCCGAGACCATGGGCTATAGCCCATCGTCTCGGAGTCATTTTCGTCTTTTTTTTAAATCCTCGTTTTTCATCATTTATGAAAATGGCGATGGGCTATAGCCCATGGTCTCGAACGGCATACTATAGCATGCCGTTTTGCATCATTTTTGAGGATTTGAAAAAAAGACGAAAATCACTCCGAGACCATGGGCTATAGCCCATCGTCTCGGAGTCATTTTCGTCTTTTTTTAAAATCCTCGTTTTTCAACATTCATGACCATGGCGATGGGCTATAGCCCATGGTCTCGAACGGCATACTATAGCATGCCATTTTCCATCATTTTTGAGGATTTGAAAAAAAGACGGAAATCACTCCGAGACCATGGGCTATAGCCCATCGTCTCGGAGTCATTTTCGTCTTTTTTTCAAATCCTCGTTTTTCATCATTTATGACCATGGCGATGGGCTAAAGCCCATGGTCTCAAACGGCATACTATAGCATGTCGTTTTGCATCATTTTTGAGGATTTGAAAAAAGACGAAAATCACTCCGAGACCATGGGCTATAGCCCATCGTCTCGGAGTCATTTTCGTCTTTTTTTTAAATCCTCGTTTTTCATTTATGAAAATGGCGATGGGCTATAGCCCATGGTCTCGAACGGCATACTATAGCATGCCGTTTTCCATAATTTTTGAGGATTTGAAAAAAAGACGAAAATCACCCCGAGACCATGGGCTATTGCCCATCGTCTCGGAGTCATTTTCGTCTTTTTTTCAAATCCTCGTTTTTCATCATTTATGACCATGGCGATGGGCTATAGCCCATGGTCTCGAACGGCATACTATAGCATGTCGTTTTGCATCATTTTTGAGGATTTGAAAAAAAGACGAAAATCACTCCGAGACCATGGGCTATAGCCCATCGTCTCGGAGTCATTTTCGTCTTTTTTTTTAAAATCCTCGTTTTTCATCATTTATGACCATGGCGATGGGCTATAGCCCATGGTCACGAACGGCATACTATAGCATGCCGTTTTCCATAATTTTTGAGGATTTGAAAAAAAGACGAAAATCACCCCGAGACCATGGGCTATAGCCCATCGTCTCGGAGTCATTTTCGTCTTTTTTTCAAATCCTCGTTTTTCATCATTTATGACCATGGCGATGGGCTATAGCCCATGGTCTCGAACGGCATGCCGTTTTGCATAATCTTTGAGGATTAAAAAAAAAGACGAAAATCACCCGAGACCATGGGCTATAGCCCATCGTCTCGGAGTCATTTTCGTCTTTTTTTAAAATCCTTGTTTTTCATCATTTATGACCATGGCGATGGGCTATAGCCCATGGTCTCGAACGGCATACTATAGCATGCCGTTTTCCATTATTTTTGAGGATTTGAAAAAAAGATGAAAATCACTCCGAGACCATGGGCTATAGCCCATCGTCTCGGAGTCATTTTCGTATTTTTTTTAAATCCTCGTTTTTCATCATTTATGAAAATGGCGATGGGCTATAGCCCATGGTCTCGAACGGCATACTATAGCATGCCGTTTTCCATAATTTTTGAGGATTTGAAAAAAAGTCGAAAATCACCCCGAGACCATGGGCTATAGCCCATCGTCTCGGAGTCATTTTCGTCTTTTTTTCAAATCCTCGTTTTTCATCATTTATGACCATGGCGATGGGCTATAGCCCATGGTCTCGAACGGCATACTATAGCATGTCGTTTTGCATCATTTTTGAGGATTTGAAAAAAAGACGAAAATCACCCCGAGACCATGGGCTATAGCCCATCGTCTCGGAGTCATTTTCGTCTTTTTTTCAAATCCTCGTTTTTCATCATTTATGACCATGGCGATGGGCTATAGCCCATGGTCTCGAACGGCATACTATAGCATGTCGTTTTGCATCATTTTTGAGGATTTGAAAAAAAGACGAAAATCACTCCGAGACCATGGGCTATAGCCCATCGTCTCGGAGTCATTTTCGTCTTTTTTTAAAATCCTCGTTTTTCATCATTTATGACCATGGCGATGGGCTATAGCCCATGGTCTCGAACGGCATACTATAGCATGCCGTTTTCCATAATTTTTGAGGATTTGAAAAAAAGACGAAAATCACCCCGAGACCATGGGCTATAGCCCATCGTCTCGGAGTCATTTTCGTCTTTTTTTCAAATCCTCGTTTTTCATCATTTATGACCATGGCGATGGGCTATAGCCCATGGTCTCGAACGGCATGCCGTTTTGCATAATTTTTGAGGATTTAAAAAAAAGACGAAAATCACCCGAGACCATGGGCTATAGCCCATCGTCTCGGAGTCATTTTCGTCTTTTTTTCAAATCCTTGTTTTTCATCATTTATGACCATGGCGATGGGCTATAGCCCATGGTCTCGAACGGCATACTATAGCATGTCGTTTTGCATCATTTTTGAGGATTTGAAAAAAAGATGAAAATCACTCCGAGACCATGGGCTATAGCCCATCGTCTCGGAGTCATTTTCGTCTTTTTTTAAAATCCTCGTTTTTCATAATTTATGAAAATGGCGATGGGCTATAGCCCATGGTCTCGAACGGCATACTATAGCATGCCGTTTTGCATCATTTTTGAGGATTTGAAAAAAAGACGAAAATCACTCCGAGACCATGGGCTATAGCCCATCGTCTCGGAGTCATTTTCGTCTTTTTTTCAAATCCTCGTTTTTCAACATTCATGACCATGGCGATGGGCTATAGCCCATGGTCTCGAACGGCATACTATAGCATGCCATTTTCCATCATTTTTGAGGATTTGAAAAAAAGACGAAAATCACTCCGAGACCATGGGCTATAGCCCATCGTCTCGGAGTCATTTTCGTCTTTTTTTCAAATCCTCGTTTTTCATCATTTATGACCATGGCGATGGGCTAAAGCCCATGGTCTCAAACGGCATACTATAGCATGTCGTTTTGCATCATTTTTGAGGATTTGAAAAAAGACGAAAATCACTCCGAGACCATGGGCTATAGCCCATCGTCTCGGAGTCATTTTCGTCTTTTTTTTAAATCCTCGTTTTTCATCATTTATGAAAATGGCGATGGGCTATAGCCCATGGTCTCGAACGGCATACTATAGCATGCCGTTTTCCATAATTTTTGAGGATTTGAAAAAAAGACGAAAATCACCCCGAGACCATGGGCTATTGCCCATCGTCTCGGAGTCATTTTCGTCTTTTTTTCAAATCCTCGTTTTTCATCATTTATGACCATGGCGATGGGCTATAGCCCATGGTCTCGAACGGCATACTATAGCATGTCGTTTTGCATCATTTTTGAGGATTTGAAAAAAAGACGAAAATCACTCCGAGACCATGGGCTATAGCCCATCGTCTCGGAGTCATTTTCGTCTTTTTTTTAAAATCCTCGTTTTTCATCATTTATGACCATGGCGATGGGCTATAGCCCATGGTCTCGAACGGCATACTATAGCATGCCGTTTTCCATAATTTTTGAGGATTTGAAAAAAAGACGAAAATCACCCCGAGACCATGGGCTATAGCCCATCGTCTCGGAGTCATTTTCGTCTTTTTTTCAAATCCTCGTTTTTCATCATTTATGACCATGGCGATGGGCTATAGCCCATGGTCTCGAACGGCATGCCGTTTTGCATAATTTTTGAGGATTAAAAAAAAAGACGAAAATCACTCCGAGACCATGGGCTATAGCCCATCGTCTCGGAGTCATTTTCGTCTTTTTTTTTAAATCCTCGTTTTTCATCATTTATGACCATGGTGATGGGCTATAGCCCATGGTCTCGAACGGAATACTATAGCATGCCGTTTTGCATCATTTTTGAGGATTTAAAAAAAAGACGAAAATCACCCCGAGACCATGGGCTATAGCCCATCGTCTCGGAGTCATTTTCGTCTTTTTTTTCAAATCCTTGTTTTTCATCATTTATGACCATGGCGATGGGCTATAGCCCATGGTCTCGAACGGCATACTATAGCATGCCGTTTTGCATCATTTTTGAGGATTTGAAAAAAAGACGAAAATCACTCCGAGACCATGGGCTATAGCCCATGGTCTCGGAGTCATTTTCGTCTTTTTTTCAAATCCTTGTTTTTCATCATTTATGACCATGGCGATGGGCTATAGCCGATGGTCTCGAACGGCATACTATAGCATGCAGTTTTCCATCATTTTTGAGGATTTGAAAAAAAGACGACAATCACTCCGAGACCATGGGCTATAGCCCATCGTCTCGGGGTCATTTTCGTCTTTTTTTCAAATCCTTGTTTTTCATCATTTATGACCATGGCGATGGGCTATAGCCCATGGTCTCGAACGGCATACTATAGCATGCCGTTTTCCATAATTTTTGAGAATTTGAAAAAAAGACAAAAATCACCCCGAGACCATGGGCTATAGCCCATCGTCTCGGAGTCATTTTCGTCTTTTTTTCAAATCCTTGTTTTTCATCATTTATGACCATGGCGATGGGCTATAGCCCATGGTCTCGAAGTGATTTTCGTCTTTTTTTCAAATCCTCAAAAATGATGGAAAACGGCATGCTATAGTATGCCGTTCGAGACCATGGGCTATAGCCCATCGCCATGGTCATAAATGATGAAAAACAAGGATTTGAAAAAAAGACGAAAATGACTCCGAGACGATGGGCTATAGCCCATGGTCTCGGAGTGATTTTCGTCTTTTTTTCAAATCCTCAAAAATGATGCAAAACGACATGCTATAGTATGCCGTTCGAGACCATGGGCTATAGCCCATCGCCATGGTCATAAATGATGAAAAACGAGGATTTGAAAAAAAGACGAAAATGACTCCGAGACGATGGGCTATAGCCCATGGTCTCGGAGTGATTTTCGTCTTTTTTTCAAATCCTCAAAAATGATGGAAAATGGCATGCTATAGTATGCCGTTCGAGACCATGGGCTATAGCCCATCGCCATGGTCATAAATGATGAAAAACAAGGATTTGAAAAAAAGACGAAAATGACTCCGAGACGATGGGCTATAGCCCATGGTCTCGGAGTGATTTTCGTCTTTTTTTCAAATCCTCAAAAATGATGGAAAACTGCATGCTATAGTATGCCGTTCGAGACCATGGGCTATAGCCCATCGCCATGGTCATAAATGATGAAAAACAAGGATTTGAAAAAAAGACGAAAATGACTCCGAGACGATGGGCTATAGCCCATGGTCTCGGAGTGATTTTCGTCTTTTTTTCAAATCCTCAAAAATGATGGAAAACTGCATGCTATAGTATGCCGTTCGAGACCATGGGCTATAGCCCATCGCCATGGTCATAAATGATGAAAAACGAGGATTTGAAAAAGAGACCATGGGTTATAGCCCATCGTCTCGGAGTCATTTTCGTCTTTTTTTCAAATCCTTGTTTTTCATCATTTATGACCATGGCGATGGGCTATAGCCCATGGTCTCGAACGGCATACTATAGCATGCCGTTTTGCATCATTTTTGAGGATTTGAAAAAAAGACGAAAATCACCCCGAGACCATAGGCTATAGCCCATCGTCTCGGAGTCATTTTCGTCTTTTTTTCAAATCCTTGTTTTTCATCATTTATGACCATGGCGATGGGCTATAGCCCATGGTCTCGAACGGCATACTATAGCATGCCATTTTCCATCATTTTTGAGGATTTGAAAAAAAGACGAAAATCACTCTGAGACCATGGGCTATAGCCCATCGTCTCGGAGTCATTTTCGTCTTTTTTTAAAATCCTCGTTTTTCATCATTTATGACCATGGCGATGGGCTATAGCCCATGGTCTCGAACGGCATACTATAGCATGCCGTTTTGCATCATTTTTGAGGATTTGAAAAAAAGACGAAAATCACTCCGAGACCATGGGCTATAGCCCTAGCCTGGCTAATAAGCCAGACTAATATCACACAACACTGTCGCGGTATATCAGTCTGGGCTGGCTCCACTTGGATTTCCTTTCCCGGGGAACATTTTCTCTTTGACGCAATTGGTCAGAGCTACTGTCAGTCAAAAGTCTCAAGCATTGAACGTCACTGTACCAAAGCCCGCCCATATTGCATACCGTGTCCCGATTGGTCCGACCTGTTCTCTGCTGTAGGAAAGAGGCGTGCTACTGAGCCTCGCCAGACCGTAATCCGCTGGTAGGCAACTTTTTTTTGCCAACGGCTGATTCGGTCTGGTTTATTAACCAGGCTACTATAGCCCATGGTCTCGGAATCATTTTCGTCTTTTTTTAAAATCCTCGTTTTTCATCATTTATGACCATGGCGATGGGCTATAGCCGATGGTCTCGAACGGCATAGCCTACTATAGCATGCAGTTTTCCATCATTTTTGAGGATTTGAAAAAAAGACGAAAATCACTCCGAGACCATGGGCTATAGCCCATGGTCTCGGAATCATTTTCGTCTTTTTTTTAAATCCTCGTTTTTCATCATTTATGACCATGGCGATGGGCTATAGCCGATGGTCTCGAACGGCATACTATAGCATGCAGTTTTCCATCATTTTTGAGGATTTGAAAAAAAGACGAAAATCACCCCGAGACCATGGGTTATAGCCCATCGTCTCGGAGTCATTTTCGTCTTTTTTTCAAATCCTTGTTTTTCATCATTTATGACCATGGCGATGGGCTATAGCCCATGGTCTCGAACGGCATACTATAGCATGCCGTTTTGCATCATTTTTGAGGATTTGAAAAAAAGACGAAAATCACCCCGAGACCATGGGCTATAGCCCATCGTCTCGGAGTCATTTTTGTCTTTTTTTCAAATCCTTGTTTTTCATCATTTATGACCATGGCGATGGGCTATAGCCCATGGTCTCAAACGGCATACTATAGCATGCCGTTTTCCATAATTTTTGAGAATTTGAAAAAAAGACGAAAATCACCCTGAGACCATGGGCTATAGCCCATCGTCTCGGAGTCATTTTCGTCTTTTTTTCAAATCCATGTTTTTCATCATTTATGACCATGGCGATGGGCTATAGCCCATGGTCTCGAACGGCATACTATAGCATGCCGTTTTCCATTATTTTTGAGGATTTGAAAAAAAGATGAAAATCACTCCGAGACCATGGGCTATAGCCCATCGTCTCGGAGTCATTTTCGTCTTTTTTTCAAATCCTCGTTTTTCATCATTTATGACCATGGTGATGGGCTATAGCCCATGGTCTCGAACGGTATACTATAGCATGCCGTTTTGCATCATTTTTGAGGATTTGAAAAAAAGACGAAAATCACTCCGAGACCATGGGCTATAGCCCATGGTCTCGGAGTCATTTTCGTCTTTTTTTCAAATCCTTGTTTTTCATCATTTATGACAATGGCGATGGGCTATAGCCGATGGTCTCGAACGGCATACTATAGCATGCAGTTTTCCATAATTTTTGAGGATTTGAAAAAAAGACGAAAATCACCCCGAGACCATGGGCTATAGCCCATCGTCTCGGAGTCATTTTCGTCTTTTTTTCAAATCCTCGTTTTTCATCATTTATGACCATGGCGATGGGCTATAGCCGATGGTCTCGAACGGCATACTATAGCATGCAGTTTTCCATCATTTTTGAGGATTTGAAAAAAAGACGAAAATCACCCCGAGACCATGGGTTATAGCCCATCGTCTCGGAGTCATTTTCGTCTTTTTTTCAAATCCTTGTTTTTCATCATTTATGACCATGGCGATGGGCTATAGCCCATGGTCTCGAACGGCATACTATAGCATGCCGTTTTGCATCATTTTTGAGGATTTGAAAAAAAGACGAAAATCACCCCGAGACCATGGGCTATAGCCCATCGTCTCGGAGTCATTTTTGTCTTTTTTTCAAATCCTTGTTTTTCATCATTTATGACCATGGCGATGGGCTATAGCCCATGGTCTCAAACGGCATACTATAGCATGCCGTTTTCCATAATTTTTGAGAATTTGAAAAAAAGACGAAAATCACCCTGAGACCATGGGCTATAGCCCATCGTCTCGGAGTCATTTTCGTCTTTTTTTCAAATCCATGTTTTTCATCATTTATGACCATGGCGATGGGCTATAGCCCATGGTCTCGAACGGCATACTATAGCATGCCGTTTTCCATTATTTTTGAGGATTTGAAAAAAAGATGAAAATCACTCCGAGACCATGGGCTATAGCCCATCGTCTCGGAGTCATTTTCGTCTTTTTTTCAAATCCTCGTTTTTCATCATTTATGACCATGGTGATGGGCTATAGCCCATGGTCTCGAACGGTATACTATAGCATGCCGTTTTGCATCATTTTTGAGGATTTGAAAAAAAGACGAAAATCACTCCGAGACCATGGGCTATAGCCCATGGTCTCGGAGTCATTTTCGTCTTTTTTTCAAATCCTTGTTTTTCATCATTTATGACAATGGCGATGGGCTATAGCCGATGGTCTCGAACGGCATACTATAGCATGCAGTTTTCCATAATTTTTGAGGATTTGAAAAAAAGACGAAAATCACCCCGAGACCATGGGCTATAGCCCATCGTCTCGGAGTCATTTTCGTCTTTTTTTCAAATCCTCGTTTTTCATCATTTATGACCATGGCGATGGGCTATAGCCCATGGTCTCGAACGGCATGCCGTTTTGCATAATTTTTGAGGATTTGAAAAAAATACGAAAATGACTCCGAGACCATGGGCTATAGCCCATGGTCTCGGAGTCATTTTCGTATTTTTTTCAAATCCTTGTTTTTCATCATTTATGACCATGGCGATGGGCTATAGCCGATGGTCTCGAACGGCATACTATAGCATGCAGTTTTCCATCATTTTTGAGGATTTGAAAAAAAGACGACAATCACTCCGAGACCATGGGCTATAGCCCATCGTCTCGGAGTCATTTTCGTCTTTTTTTCAAATCCTTGTTTTTCATCATTTATGACCATGGCGATGGGCTATAGCCCATGGTCTCGAACAGCATACTATAGCATGCCGTTTTCCATAATTTTTGAGAATTTGAAAAAAAGACAAAAATCACTCCGAGACCATGGGCTATAGCCCATCGTCTCGGAGTCATTTTCGTCTTTTTTTCAAATCCTTGTTTTTCATCATTTATGACCATGGCGATGGGCTATAGCCCATGGTCTCGAACGGCATACTATAGCATGCCGTTTTCCATTATTTTTGAGGATTTGAAAAAAAGATGAAAATCACTCCGAGACCATGGGCTATAGCCCATCGTCTCGGAGTCATTTTCGTCTTTTTTTCAAATCCTCGTTTTTCATCATTTATGACCATGGTGATGGGCTATAGCCCATGGTCTCGAACGGTATACTATAGCATGCCGTTTTGCATAATTTTTGAGGATTTGAAAAAAAGACGAAAATCACTCCGAGACCATGGGCTATAGCCCATGGTCTCGGAGTCATTTTCGTCTTTTTTTCAAATCCTTGTTTTTCATCATTTATGACAATGGCGATGGGCTATAGCCGATGGTCTCGAACGGCATACTATAGCATGCAGTTTTCCATAATTTTTGAGGATTTGAAAAAAAGACGAAAATCACCCCGAGACCATGGGCTATAGCCCATCGTCTCGGAGTCATTTTCGTCTTTTTTTCAAATCCTCGTTTTTCATCATTTATGACCATGGCGATGGGCTATAGCCCATGGTCTCGAACGGCATGCCGTTTTGCATAATTTTTGAGGATTTTAAAAAAAGACGAAAATCACCCGAGACCATGGGCTATAGCCCATGGTCTCGGAGTCATTTTCGTATTTTTTTCAAATCCTTGTTTTTCATCATTTATGACCATGGCGATGGGCTATAGCCGATGGTCTCGAACGGCATACTATAGCATGCAGTTTTCCATCATTTTTGAGGATTTGAAAAAAAGACGACAATCACTCCGAGACCATGGGCTATAGCCCATCGTCTCGGAGTCATTTTCGACTTTTTTTCAAATCCTTGTTTTTCATCATTTATGACCATGGCGATGGGCTATAGCCCATGGTCTCGAACAGCATACTATAGCATGCCGTTTTCCATAATTTTTGAGAATTTGAAAAAAAGACAAAAATCACTCCGAGACCATGGGCTATAGCCCATCGTCTCGGAGTCATTTTCGTCTTTTTTTCAAATCCTCGTTTTTCATCATTTATGACCATGGTGATGGGCTATAGCCCATGGTCTCGAACGGTATACTATAGCATGCCGTTTTGCATCATTTTTGAGGATTTGAAAAAAAGACGAAAATCACTCCGAGACCATGGGCTATAGCCCATGGTCTCGGAGTCATTTTCGTCTTTTTTTCAAATCCTTGTTTTTCATCATTTATGACAATGGCGATGGGCTATAGCCGATGGTCTCGAACGGCATACTATAGCATGCAGTTTTCCATAATTTTTGAGGATTTGAAAAAAAGACGAAAATCACCCCGAGACCATGGGCTATAGCCCATCGTCTCGGAGTCATTTTCGTCTTTTTTTCAAATCCTCGTTTTTCATCATTTATGACCATGGCGATGGGCTATAGCCCATGGTCTCGAACGGCATGCCGTTTTGCATAATTTTTGAGGATTTGAAAAAAAGACGAAAATCACCCCGAGACCATGGGCTATAGCCCATCGTCTCGGAGTCATTTTCGTATTTTTTTCAAATCCTTGTTTTTCATCATTTATGACCATGGCGATGGGCTATAGCCGATGGTCTCGAACGGCATACTATAGCATGCAGTTTTCCATCATTTTTGAGGATTTGAAAAAAAGACGACAATCACTCCGAGACCATGGGCTATAGCCCATCGTCTCGGAGTCATTTTCGTCTTTTTTTCAAATCCTTGTTTTTCATCATTTATGACCATGGCGATGGGCTATAGCCCATGGTCTCGAACAGCATACTATAGCATGCCGTTTTCCATAATTTTTGAGAATTTGAAAAAAAGACAAAAATCACTCCGAGACCATGGGCTATAGCCCATCGTCTCGGAGTCATTTTCGTCTTTTTTTCAAATCCTTGTTTTTCATCATTTATGACCATGGTGATGGGCTATAGCCCATGGTCTCGAACGGCATACTATAGCATGCCGTTTTCCATTATTTTTGAGGATTTGAAAAAAAGATGAATATCACTCCGAGACCATGGGCTATAGCCCATCGTCTCGGAGTCATTTTCGTCTTTTTTTCAAATCCTTGTTTTTCATAATTTATGACCATGGCGATGGGCTATAGCCCATGGTCTCGAACGGCATGCCGTTTTCCATAATTTTTGAGGATTTGAAAAAAAGACGAAAATCACCCCGAGACCATAGGCTATAGCCCATCGTCTCGGAGTCATTTTCGTCTTTTTTTCAAATCCTTGTTTTTCATCATTTATGACCATGGCGATGGGCTATAGCCCATGGTCTCGAACGGCATACTATAGCATGCCATTTTCCATCATTTTTGAGGATTTGAAAAAAAGACGAAAATCACTCCGAGACCATGGGCTATAGCCCATCGTCTCGGAGTCATTTTCGTCTTTTTTTAAAATCCTCGTTTTTCATCATTTATGACCATGGCGATGGGCTATAGCCCATGGTCTCGAACGGCATAATATAGCATGCCGTTTTGCATCATTTTTGAGGATTTAAAAAAAAGACGAAAATCACCCCGAGACCATGGGCTATAGCCCATCGTCTCGGAGTCATTTTCGTCTTTTTTTTAAATCCTCGTTTTTCATCATTTATGACCATGGCGATGGGCTATAGCCGATGGTCTCGAACGGCATACTATAGCATGCAGTTTTCCATCATTTTTGAGGATTTGAAAAAAAGACGAAAATCACTCCGAGACCATGGGCTATAGCCCATCGTCTCGGAGTCATTTTCGTCTTTTTTTCAAATCCTTGTTTTTCATCATTTATGACCATGGCGATGGGCTATAGCCCATGGTCTCGAACGGCATACTATAGCATGCCGTTTTCCATCATTTTTGAGGATTTGAAAAAAAGACGAAAATCACTCCGAGACCATGGGCTATAGCCCATCGTCTCGGAGTCATTTCGTCTTTTTTTTAAATCCTTGTTTTTCATCATTTATGACCATGGCGATGGGCTATAGCCCATGGTCTCGAACGGCATACTATAGCATGCCGTTTTGCATCATTTTTGAGGATTTGAAAAAAAGACGAAAATCACTCCGAGACCATGGGCTATAGCCCATGGTCTCGGAATCATTTTCGTCTTTTTTTTAAATCCTCGTTTTTCATCATTTATGACCATGGCGATGGGCTGTAGCCGATGGTCTCGAACAGCATACTATAGCATGCAGTTTTCCATCATTTTTGAGGATTTGAAAAAAAGACGAAAATCACTCCGAGACCATGGGCTATAGCCCATGGTCTCGGAATCATTGTCGTCTTTTTTTAAAATCCTCGTTTTTCATCATTTATGACCATGGCGATGGGCTATAGCCGATGGTCTCGAACGGCATACTATAGCATGCAGTTTTCCATCATTTTTGAGGATTTGAAAAAAAGACGAAAATCACCCCGAGACCATGGGCTATAGCCCATCGTCTCGGAGTCATTTTCGTCTTTTTTTCAAATCCTTGTTTTTCATCATTTATGACCATGGCGATGGGCTATAGCCCATGGTCTCGAACGGCATACTATAGCATGCCATTTTCCATCATTTTTGAGGATTTGAAAAAAAGACGAAAATCACTCCGAGACCATGGGCTATAGCCCATCGTCTCGGAGTCATTTTCGTCTTTTTTTAAAATCCTCGTTTTTCATCATTTATGACCATGGCGATGGGCTATAGCCCATGGTCTCGAACGGCATAATATAGCATGCCGTTTTGCATCATTTTTGAGGATTTAAAAAAAAGACGAAAATCACCCCGAGACCATGGGCTATAGCCCATCGTCTCGGAGTCATTTTCGTCTTTTTTTTAAATCCTCGTTTTTCATCATTTATGACCATGGCGATGGGCTATAGCCGATGGTCTCGAACGGCATACTATAGCATGCAGTTTTCCATCATTTTTGAGGATTTGAAAAAAAGACGAAAATCACTCCGAGACCATGGGCTATAGCCCATCGTCTCGGAGTCATTTTCGTCTTTTTTTCAAATCCTTGTTTTTCATCATTTATGACCATGGCGATGGGCTATAGCCCATGGTCTCGAACGGCATACTATAGCATGCCGTTTTCCATCATTTTTGAGGATTTGAAAAAAAGACGAAAATCACTCCGAGACCATGGGCTATAGCCCATCGTCTCGGAGTCATTTCGTCTTTTTTTTAAATCCTTGTTTTTCATCATTTATGACCATGGCGATGGGCTATAGCCCATGGTCTCGAACGGCATACTATAGCATGCCGTTTTGCATCATTTTTGAGGATTTGAAAAAAAGACGAAAATCACTCCGAGACCATGGGCTATAGCCCATGGTCTCGGAATCATTTTCGTCTTTTTTTTAAATCCTCGTTTTTCATCATTTATGACCATGGCGATGGGCTGTAGCCGATGGTCTCGAACAGCATACTATAGCATGCAGTTTTCCATCATTTTTGAGGATTTGAAAAAAAGACGAAAATCACTCCGAGACCATGGGCTATAGCCCATGGTCTCGGAATCATTGTCGTCTTTTTTTAAAATCCTCGTTTTTCATCATTTATGACCATGGCGATGGGCTATAGCCGATGGTCTCGAACGGCATACTATAGCATGCAGTTTTCCATCATTTTTGAGGATTTGAAAAAAAGACGAAAATCACCCCGAGACCATGGGCTATAGCCCATCGTCTCGGAGTCATTTTCGTCTTTTTTTCAAATCCTTGTTTTTCATCATTTATGACCATGGCGATGGGCTATAGCCCATGGTCTCGAACGGCATACTATAGCATGCCATTTTCCATCATTTTTGAGGATTTGAAAAAAAGACGAAAATCACTCCGAGACCATGGGCTATAGCCCATCGTCTCGGAGTCATTTTCGTCTTTTTTTAAAATCCTCGTTTTTCATCATTTATGACCATGGCGATGGGCTATAGCCCATGGTCTCGAACGGCATAATATAGCATGCCGTTTTGCATCATTTTTGAGGATTTAAAAAAAAGACGAAAATCACCCCGAGACCATGGGCTATAGCCCATCGTCTCGGAGTCATTTTCGTCTTTTTTTTAAATCCTCGTTTTTCATCATTTATGACCATGGCGATGGGCTATAGCCGATGGTCTCGAACGGCATACTATAGCATGCAGTTTTCCATCATTTTTGAGGATTTGAAAAAAAGACGAAAATCACTCCGAGACCATGGGCTATAGCCCATCGTCTCGGAGTCATTTTCGTCTTTTTTTCAAATCCTTGTTTTTCATCATTTATGACCATGGCGATGGGCTATAGCCCATGGTCTCGAACGGCATACTATAGCATGCCGTTTTCCATCATTTTTGAGGATTTGAAAAAAAGACGAAAATCACTCCGAGACCATGGGCTATAGCCCATCGTCTCGGAGTCATTTCGTCTTTTTTTTAAATCCTTGTTTTTCATCATTTATGACCATGGCGATGGGCTATAGCCCATGGTCTCGAACGGCATACTATAGCATGCCGTTTTGCATCATTTTTGAGGATTTGAAAAAAAGACGAAAATCACTCCGAGACCATGGGCTATAGCCCATGGTCTCGGAATCATTTTCGTCTTTTTTTTAAATCCTCGTTTTTCATCATTTATGACCATGGCGATGGGCTGTAGCCGATGGTCTCGAACAGCATACTATAGCATGCAGTTTTCCATCATTTTTGAGGATTTGAAAAAAAGACGAAAATCACTCCGAGACCATGGGCTATAGCCCATGGTCTCGGAATCATTGTCGTCTTTTTTTAAAATCCTCGTTTTTCATCATTTATGACCATGGCGATGGGCTATAGCCGATGGTCTCGAACGGCATACTATAGCATGCAGTTTTCCATCATTTTTGAGGATTTGAAAAAAAGACGAAAATCACCCCGAGACCATGGGCTATAGCCCATCGTCTCGGAGTCATTTTCGTCTTTTTTTCAAATCCTTGTTTTTCATCATTTATGACCATGGCGATGGGCTATAGCCCATGGTCTCGAACGGCATACTATAGCATGCCATTTTCCATCATTTTTGAGGATTTGAAAAAAAGACGAAAATCACTCCGAGACCATGGGCTATAGCCCATCGTCTCGGAGTCATTTTCGTCTTTTTTTAAAATCCTCGTTTTTCATCATTTATGACCATGGCGATGGGCTATAGCCCATGGTCTCGAACGGCATAATATAGCATGCCGTTTTGCATCATTTTTGAGGATTTAAAAAAAAGACGAAAATCACCCCGAGACCATGGGCTATAGCCCATCGTCTCGGAGTCATTTTCGTCTTTTTTTTAAATCCTCGTTTTTCATCATTTATGACCATGGCGATGGGCTATAGCCGATGGTCTCGAACGGCATACTATAGCATGCAGTTTTCCATCATTTTTGAGGATTTGAAAAAAAGACGAAAATCACTCCGAGACCATGGGCTATAGCCCATCGTCTCGGAGTCATTTTCGTCTTTTTTTCAAATCCTTGTTTTTCATCATTTATGACCATGGCGATGGGCTATAGCCCATGGTCTCGAACGGCATACTATAGCATGCCGTTTTCCATCATTTTTGAGGATTTGAAAAAAAGACGAAAATCACTCCGAGACCATGGGCTATAGCCCATCGTCTCGGAGTCATTTCGTCTTTTTTTTAAATCCTTGTTTTTCATCATTTATGACCATGGCGATGGGCTATAGCCCATGGTCTCGAACGGCATACTATAGCATGCCGTTTTGCATCATTTTTGAGGATTTGAAAAAAAGACGAAAATCACTCCGAGACCATGGGCTATAGCCCATGGTCTCGGAATCATTTTCGTCTTTTTTTTAAATCCTCGTTTTTCATCATTTATGACCATGGCGATGGGCTGTAGCCGATGGTCTCGAACAGCATACTATAGCATGCAGTTTTCCATCATTTTTGAGGATTTGAAAAAAAGACGAAAATCACCCCGAGACCATGGGCTATAGCCCATCGTCTCGGAGTCATTTTCGTCTTTTTTTCAAATCCTTGTTTTTCATCATTTATGACCATGGCGATGGGCTATAGCCCATGGTCTCGAACGGCATACTATAGCATGCCGTTTTGCATCATTTCTGAGGATTTGAAAAAAAGACGAAAATCACTCCGAGACCATGGGTTATAGCCCATCGTCTCGGAGTCATTTTCGTCTTTTTTTCAAATCCTTGTTTTTCATCATTTATGACCATGGCGATGGGCTATAGCCCATGGTCTCGAACGGCATACTATAGCATGCCGTTTTGCATCATTTTTGAGGATTTGAAAAAAAGACGAGACCATGGGCTATAGCCCATGGTCAATCCTTGTTTTTCATCATTTATGACCATGGCGATGGGCTATAGCCCATGGTCTCGAACGGCATACTATAGCATGCCGTTTTCCATCATTTTTGAGGATTTGAAAAAAAGACGAAAATCACTCCGAGACCATGGGCTATAGCCCATCGTCTCGGAGTCATTTCGTCTTTTTTTTAAATCCTTGTTTTTCATCATTTATGACCATGGCGATGGGCTATAGCCCATGGTCTCGAACGGCATACTATAGCATGCCGTTTTGCATCATTTTTGAGGATTTGAAAAAAAGACGAAAATCACTCCGAGACCATGGGCTATAGCCCATGGTCTCGGAATCATTTTCGTCTTTTTTTTAAATCCTCGTTTTTCATCATTTATGACCATGGCGATGGGCTATAGCCGATGGTCTCGAACGGCATACTATAGCATGCAGTTTTCCATCATTTTTGAGGATTTGAAAAAAAGACGAAAATCACTCCGAGACCATGGGCTATAGCCCATGGTCTCGGAATCATTGTCGTCTTTTTTTTAAATCCTCGTTTTTCATCATTTATGACCATGGCGATGGGCTATAGCCGATGGTCTCAAACGGCATACTATAGCATGCAGTTTTCCATCATTTTTGAGGATTTGAAAAAAAGACGACAATCACTCCGAGACCATGGGCTATAGCCCATCGTCTCGGAGTCATTTTCGTCTTTTTTTCAAATCCTTGTTTTTCATCATTTATGACCATGGCGATGGGCTATAGCCCATGGTCTCGAACAGCATACTATAGCATGCCGTTTTCCATAATTTTTGAGAATTTGAAAAAAAGACAAAAATCACTCCGAGACCATGGGCTATAGCCCATGGTCTCGGAATCATTTTCGTCTTTTTTTTAAATCCTCGTTTTTCATCATTTATGACCATGGCGATGGGCTATAGCCGATGGTCTCGAACGGCATACTATAGCATGCAGTTTTCCATCATTTTTGAGGATTTGAAAAAAAGACGAAAATCACTCCGAGACCATGGGCTATAGCCCATGGTCTCGGAGTCATTTTCGTCTTTTTTTCAAATCCTTGTTTTTCATCATTTATGACCATGGCGATGGGCTATAGCCCATGGTCTCGAACGGCATACTATAGCATGCCGTTTTGCATCATTTCTGAGGATTTGAAAAAAAGACGAAAATCACTCCGAGACCATGGGCTATAGCCCATGGTCTCGGAGTCATTTTCGTCTTTTTTTAAAATCCTCGTTTTTCATCATTTATGACCATTGCGATGGGCTATAGCCGATGGTCTCAAACGGCATACTATAGCATGCAGTTTTCCATCATTTTTGAGGATTTGAAAAAAAGACGAAAATCACTCCGAGACCATGGGTTATAGCCCATCGTCTCGGAGTCATTTTCGTCTTCTTTTAAAATCCTTGTTTTTCATAATTTATGACCATGGCGATGGGCTATAGCCCATGGTCTCGAACGGCATACTATAGCATGCCGTTTTGCATCATTTTTGAGGATTTGAAAAAAAGACGAAAATCCCTCCGAGACCATGGGCTATAGCCCATCGTCTCGGAGTCATTTTTGTCTTTTTTTCAAATCCTTGTTTTTCATCATTTATGACCATGGCGATGGGCTATAGCCCATGGTCTCAAACGGCATACTATAGCATGCCGTTTTGCATCATTTTTGAGGATTTGAAAAGACGAAAATCACTCCGAGACCATGGGCTATAGCCCATCGTCTCGGAGTCATTTTCGTCTTTTTTTCAAATCCTTGTTTTTCATCATTTATGACCATGGCGATGGGCTATAGCCCATGGTCTCGAACGGCATACTATAGCATTCCGTTTTGCATCATTTCTGAGGATTTGAAAAAAAGACGAAAATCACTCCGAGACCATGGGCTATAGCCCATGGTCTCGGAGTCATTTTCGTCTTTTTTTAAAATCCTCGTTTTTCATCATTTATGACCATGGCGATGGGCTATAGCCGATGGTCTCAAACGGCATACTATAGCATGCAGTTTTCCATCATTTTTGAGGATTTGAAAAAAAGACGAAAATCACTCCGAGACCATGGGCTATAGCCCATCGTCTCGGAGTCATTTTCGTCTTTTTTTAATCACCCCGGATGGTCATAAATGATGAAAAACGAGGATTTTAAAAAAAGACGAAAATGATTCCGAGACCATGGGCTATAGCCCATGGTCTCGAACGGCATACTTGACCTTGACCAGTATGCGGTCCGTGACCATGGACTATAGCCTTTCGCTTTTCCGCGATTTTCACCTTTTTCTTAAATCCTCCGAAATCGTGATATCAATGACCTTGAGCAGTATAAATGACCTTCATAAGACTAGTAAATGACCTTGACCAGTATAAATGAACTTGACCAGTATGCGGTCCGTGACCATGGACTATAGCCTGTCGCTTTTCCGCGATTTTCACCTTTTTTCAAATCCTCTGAAATCGTAAAACCTGCCCTCCGAGACCATGTCTTTTTTTTTCAAATCCTCCGAAATCGTGAAAAACAACCTACTATTGTATGCCCTCCGAGACTATGGACTATAGCCTTTCGCTTTCACCATGAGATCATAAGACTAGTAAATGACCTTGACCAGTATAAATGACCTTCACCAGTGTAAATGACCATGACCAGTATGCTATGCGGTCCGAAATCGTGAAAAACGACATACATATGCCCTCCGAGACCATGGATTATAGCCTTTTGTTTTTCCGTGATTTTAACCTTTTTTCAACAATGATGAAGAATTGCGCACTATAGTGCGCCGCTCAATGACCTTGACCAGTATAAATTACCTTGACCAGTTTTTCACCTTTTTTCGAATCCCCCGAAATCAGGAGAAAATGGTGCAACTTACCATGGACAGCCTATTCATCCAAACAGAACAGTCCCATAGAATTGTATTAAATAACGTCAAACTCACCAACATTGCAGCTGTACAGAAAGCTTGAATAATATCCTCTATCTGCAATGTATTTGTTTAATAAAAATCCACTGTAGACATGTTATGAGCTACTCTCTGACAAGAAACTCCTTGCAGATGATGTTTTTTCTAAGTGTTGGAGTTCGGAAGTGCTCGTTGACTAGGTATAGCACCTTGCTGGCAAGATGGCAGCCGTGTGCATATCATCAATTGGTTCTAGTTCTAGTGAACAGAAATAATAAATAAATAGACTTGGTAACCTAACTGTAGGTTGCAAAAACACAAAAGAACCTGGGGGCTATCTATGAAAAGGCAACACAATGAGCAGGGAAAAGAATTGAACCATGTAAATGCAACAAATTGAGCAGAGCACTGCAGGGAGTTGAACCCCATTCCGGTAAACCAGAAGTACCACAACCAGTGCCTTAGTTTTTGTTTTGTTGTACAGGTCCATTCGTTGAAATGTAAATTTTGCATTTCAACGGTAAAGTAATTTCACAATTTACATTGTAGGCAATAATTAATAACGGTATAGCACCAGGCCAAAGGCATGGGGAGAGAGTATGTTTTGCACTCTGAGTGTGTGTGAGTGTGTCCGTCAGTTTGTTACCAGCTAATCTCCAGCACCATTAACCCGGTCGATGCCAAATTTTGCATACACTCCCTGGATGCCAACGATGAACCTCTGCCCCAAATTTTCCAGAACGGCCTGTACAGCACCACCAGGACTTTTGAAAAACACATTTTTTATATTACTCCTCCAGATTGTGTCCAAAAATCCCGCAAATCGTTACACACTATCTCTATATTCATGTGTTCAAGACGGATCTGTCCCATATTTCTTATTCCATCCTAATTGGCTAACATTGGCTTTCAAAGTTTGCAGGATGTTTTTGAACAAAAAGCCTCAAATCATGAACGCAGCGTGCAATATACGTAAAATCTTTCACAGACTTTCCTAATAGGCTGAGGAATATATCCCACCCTTTTCACCCTTTTCACAGCCTGTTATAGCACCACCAATAGGTGGATTTTTGCAAAACACATTTTTGGAACAAAATGCCTCAAATCATCTAATTGCCATCCAAGGCGTAAGAAGAAATTGCACCCTTTTCACATTGGCCTATAATAACGCCACCAGGAGGCCATAACTTGACCTGCCCTGGTGGAGATCGACCTGTGCCCCGAGTGGCACTTTTTCAAGTTTGCTATGATTTTTTTTAACTTTCTCTTGCCGACCTCCCACATTTCATTCGATGATTAACAAAAAACAGTGTTGGATTGATGACATACTGGCAGAAATGATAGAGCACCTGGGACCTAACGCAAAGACCTGGCTCGTGGGGATGCTGAACACATGCATGGCACAGAAAACCATCCATTCTGTCTGGAGAAAGGCCAACGTGGTTACAATCCCCAAACCTGGCAAAGACCCATCATCCCCAAAGAGTTACCGACCCATTTCCCTCCTCTGCATCACCTATAAGCTCTATGAGAGGCTGCTACTCCAACGCCTCATGCCACTCATAGACACCAAGCTGACTAAAGACCAAGCTGGTTTCCGTCCCGGCCGCTCCTGTGCTGGACAGAGCTCAACCTCACCCAACACATTGAGGATGGGTTTGAGGGAAAACAAATAACTGGAGCAGCATTCAGAGATCTCTTTGCTGCCTATGACACTGTCCAACACAGCACAATGGTCAGGAAAAGCCTCCTCAACAACAGGCGCTTCTATGTCCAGTTAAATGACCAGAGGAGTAAATGGAAAGCCCAAAAGAACGGCCTCCCACAAGGTAGCATGCTCGCCCCCCTCCTTTTCAATATCTACACAAACGACCAGCCACTACCCACAGAATGCCAGCGCTTCATCTACGCCGGCGACCTCTGCATTACCACTCAACAAGCAGACTTCCAGAAGATTGAGTCTGTCCTTGAAAGTGCCCTCCAAGAAATGTCAAGCTACTACAATACAACCACCTGAAACCCAACCCATCTAAAACCCAACTATGCAGCTTCCACCTGAGGAACCGAGATGCGGAAAATGAACCGAGCGTCACTTGGGATGGTCACAAACTCTCCAACCATACACACACCATGTAACTTGGAGTTACACTGGACAGGGCTCTCCTTCAAAAAACACCAGGAGAACACAAAAGCCAAGGTCAACACCCATACCCGTGAAATAAATGTTTACACACCTCATTCAAGTTTCAGGCAGGCAGGCAGGCAGGCAGGCAGGCAGGCAGGCAGGCAGGCAGGCAGGCAGGCAGGCAGGCAGGCAGGCAGATCCATCCCAAAGCTTCCCTCAGGGAGCCCAGCTAGCCATCAAGCCCGCCCAGTCAGCCAACGTAGCCAGCCAGCCCCGCCAGTCAGCCAGTTTAGAAAGTCAGGCTGCCAAGCCAGCGCACATCAGCCTTTGCAACCAGCCATTGCAGCCAGCCTTGCTCAGTCAGCTCAGCCAGGCCTCTCTCGCGGCCTGGCTCTCTGTCTGCCTGGCCCGGTCTGCCCCGCCTTGCCTTGCAGCAACAGAATTAGCCGGCCTGGCAAGCCAGCCAGCTCAGAATGCGAGCCCAGAGAACGCAGGCAGGCAGGCAAGCACGCAGTCAGGCGAGCCAGTTTCAGACAGGCAGGCCAGGACAGACAGTTTGTGGCAGACCGAGGCAAGCAGGCAAGGCACAGTTAAGCAACAAAGTGCAGGCAGGGGGACTATCCGGCCTAAGGCTGCGCTGCAAGGGTTGGATCCTGGCTTGCTGCAAATGCTGGTCTGGGCTGGCTGGCTGTTGGCTGCACAGGCTGTCTGGGCACCCTGAGTCTGGGCTTGTAAAAGTTTTCGCTGCGCTGGCTTGCTGGCTCGCATTCTGAGCTGGCTGGCTTGCCAGGCCAGCTGGTTCTGTTGCTGCAAGGCAAGGCGGGGCAGACCGGGCCAGGCAGACAGAGAGCCAGGCTGCGAGAGAGCCCTGGCTGAGCTGACTGAGCAAGGCTGGCTGCAATGGCTGGTTGCAAGGGCTGATATGCGCTGGCTTGGCAGCCTGACTTTCTACACTGGCTGACTGGGCGGGCTTGCTGGCTAGCTGGGCTCCCTGAGGGAAGCTTTGGGATGGATCTCTAGGGGCCTCGGCTTGTGTTGAGCCTTCCAACGGCGTCTACCTTGATCTCCGTCCTAAGAAAGAAAGACAGAAAAAGAAACGCACATAAATTCAGAACGACTTAAACACTCTATATTTAATAAAACAATTCTGGACAGGAATCCTGTATTGCAGGGGTGCCCAAAAGGTACATCGTGATCTACCAGTAGATCACAAAGGCTGTGCAGGTAGACCACATGGCATGCCCCTGTATATAATCTATCACTTGAATTAAGGTGACTTGATGGATTGACATAAAAAAGGCCTGTCAGCTCAAATGTTGCACACAAACATCAGTAGCATTACAAAGTTATTGTGACAGTAATAATTGCTATAGTGTGTGTTCAGTAACAGTGTTAAATAGTTCTATATTGTGACAGTAATCATTGCTATAGAGTGTGTGTTCAGTAAGAGGAATATTCCTGTCTCTCCAGCTCTTTAATAAATAGAAAAGGGTTTAAAAAAAGAATCTTCGGGTAGGTGACACATTTTCAGCCAATCAGGAGAAAGTAGCTATTTATGAGCTTAATTAAGGGACCAATAAGTCACGCAGTGACTTTGGTCACTTATTGTTTTTGTGTTTATTTTTCTTCTCCTCCTTCAACTTCCGCCAAAAATTGCAGTTCTGACTGAGCGGTGCAAACGCGGTAATCTGGTAGAGGACCATGCCAAACGGTGACTATGCGAAGCCCATGACAATTGGCCAAAGGGTGGCGCTATAGCACTCAATTGAAAATGCAAACTTTGAACGTGCATATCTCATGAACCGTTTGACCGTTGGTAATGACACTTTGATACACATATGTGTCTCCTCATGCCGAACAACTTTCGTGTTCTGACTTTTGACCTCTGACCTTTATGTGGCCAAGTGGAAAATAGCATGTTCCCAGAAGAAACCACTAGATGGCACTAAACCCTCATGGGTGTTCCCTGCAGCCAGGAGTGGCTCAGAGGAAGTTGTATACTTGTATTAGAGGAAGCAGGAAGTGAATTGTCTTCCATCTTACTGCCACTGTCCATGATCAGCCGATTCGACTGGTATCACCCCATATAATCGGCGAAATCATCTGTTATCAGCACGTTTGAATGGTGCCAAAATGTCCATACTGGCATCCTCACCACATAGCCTGGTCAAGGTTTCCCCCTGGTGGACGTGTCATTTTGGTGCAGCATGGAACTAGGAGCTACTAATATATACTATTCTCTGTCTATCAGGACGTAACTCGAACGGCGCTGAGTCGGGTCTGGTGGCCTTCGCAACGCTCGGCACGGCGACTCGCTCGGCTAGCGCCTCGCTCGGCGGTGCCTCACGTAGCTCATGGCCACCAGACACGGCGCGCCTCCGTCAGGACATCAGTGATAATGACAATCGCTACAATCGCTGATAATGACATACTGAACAGTGAGGATGCCAGTATGGACATTTTGGCACCATTCAAACGTGCTGATAACGGATGATTTCGCCGATTATATGGGGTGATACCAGTCGAATGGGGTGCCATGATGGTATAGAGTTGTTGATCATTCTAAAACATGGTAAATATACATTATCTGTTCTTTCTGTACACAATGATCAACAGAGATGCTTTAACATGATTGTATGGAAGGAATAAAATGTAACGTTTGTCAAGGATGGTCATTCTATGCATTGGATGTTTACAGATTGTGTTCACATGCACTCACATGCAACAATAGTCAGCAGAGGAGTGTTGTACAACTGTCGTGCTGAAAGCATTGTAAGTTTCTTTCTAGATATACAAATGTTTATTGTATTTGTATTGTTCGAGAATGTTTCATTTGCATTATACTGAAAGTATATTTGTTCTCATTGTGTAGTGCTGAGGAAGGTTGATGAAACCTGTGTTTCATGTGCTGTCTGTGTGAGCATCAATGATTTCATGTAGCGAGTACATTCTTAGATGTGTTGAGTCATTTATTGCATATTAATGTACCAAATGTTTACTGTTCTTTGTAAAGTAACTGTATGTGATTTTATTTGTTTTGTTTTTGTTTTTGTTAACAGAAGAGGTATCACTACAGTTATTTGTGCACCTTAGTTCCAGTTTAGAATTGTCACTGTATTGTGAATTTAATTCTGACCCAAGCCTGTGGTCAAGGACTGTGATCGCTACTGGACTGTAACAAGGACAGAGTCTTGTGAACAAAGACAAGCTGCTCTTTTTTGTTTTGTTTTACCTTTTTTGTCTGTTATCAACACAATCCTTTAAATTGGGAACTCTAAAAATAACCTTAAACTGTCCTCAAATCTGGAGGGCAGTCTGATAATAAACAACCCCAAATGCAGTATTGTGTCCGGTGTCATCCATATCACCAGGTCACATTTAGATCACCCGACATTTTGAATTATATGAAAAACATTTAAAATGTATCACCTCCCAGAATCTTTGATCAAAATGTACGAAAACTTCTACACATGCACTTTGGACCTATACGGACAAAAAATCGTAGTACATTTTATTGAAGTGAAAAAATGAGCCAATGAAAATTGCTGGTTTGTGAAGATTCTTCTTCTGCCTCTAATTCATACATGCAGTGTCATATGCTTATGTCACTTTACAGTATAGTAGAGGGTCATGCCAAATAGCACTGAAAGCAGTCTTACTCCAATTGGCCAAAGGGGGGCGCTATAGCAATTTTTTGAAAATGATACCTTTGAACAGTCATAAATCATGCTTTGTTTGGTCAAAATGCATGGCACTTGTTTCCACATGTTCCTTGACTCACTTGTCACATTGACAAGTAAGCTCCGCCCTCAGATTTTCCGCCATTTTGAGCAGTTTGAAAAATGCTTATACCTGACTTCCTGCCTGTTTTTTTGAGGAATTTGCGTGAAACGTTTTACACACAATGTATGGACCATTATCTGAAATACCAGTTGAAGAGAAGTTTGTACGTGAAAAGAATTGCAGCAAAACACACTGTAGTAATGGATAATGACATGCCCAAAATGAGGACACACTTTACGTTACCAAAACACTGAATGATGTTACAGTTTACAATGAAACAACTGACTGTCCAGATAGCTCTACCTACCCATTATAAACTCATGTAACCTTGTGTGTCTAGATTGCCCGTTTTTTATTTGACAAAGGCAGACCATGCTAACGGCGTTAGCGCGTTAGCATCACACAGCTTACAGGCTCAGTGTTGCATGAATAGAACACTTTCAAACATGACAATCCAAACGTTTTTAATGTGAGATGTTCTGGTGAGTTGGTGATCACAGAGGATTGTGTATTATATCAACCTGGGATTTTATAATAGGCTATAAGTTGTGTGCTATCTCTAACAGATTGTCCATGCTAGAAAATAGCCTATAATAATCAAATCTAGAAGCTTGTAGATTGGCTATTTTCACATAGCAGATTTTGTCTAACACGTTTTTTTTGTTCCACCCTGACTAATAGTTCACCCAACACTGTGAGCTTGTAGATCGGTTATTTTCACATAGCTCTGATGTATATATAATTTGTATATGTATGTTGGGGACCACTTGGAACTGACTTAAGGACCCCTGGGGGTCCCCTGACCCCAATCAATATTTTCAATGACTCATAGCCATTAATGACAGGTGCATGGGCCATTCACCTAGATAATGGCAAACTAGGCAACATTTTATAATGGGTAAAAATGAGTTTGATGCTGTATATAGGCCAAATGCTACAACAGTTAGAAATCAAATGAGTGATTGATGATTTTAGACAATATGCATTGCAGATATGTTTACTGTACCTGATTTATTTTTGTATTGCTCCTATGCTCTGTAGAAGATAGGGCAGATCAATTTGGTTCCATTTGTATACTCTTAGTTAGGATTGTATAGTATTGCGGTTCATTATTTAATTGCAACACAGGTTACTCCTCCCTATTTTAATATTTTCTGTATTGACATGAAGTACGGATGATGTCAGAAAACAAGCAGTGGTAGTTGGTACATTCTACATAGCTAGAATCAGGGTCACATCCCTGCGCTGCTGTCTGTCTAAATTCATTGTCACACTGTCCATTAAACAAATGAACAATTTCACTGAAGCTGTTAAACTGTGTCCAAAGAGGCTGTGTGGCAGGTGTCAGAATAGACAACAAATGACCTCTAGATGGTCTTCCACCATGTCTTCACCTCCTCCTAGGATACTCTAGGACTAGACTAGAGGGTGATGTCCAAATGTCAGGAAATTGCAGTGGCTCAAACCCTGTCCATATAATGTTTACTTGTATTAATAATAACCTAACATGGTTCATATATTTTATATAGTAATTAGAATAGATTTGCCTCCTGTGTGAATAGGATGGGATAGGGTATGTGTATGCTGTATTTTAGTGCAAGTCATAATGGTGCACAGGCTACTTTAATTTGATTAAGTGATATTTGAAAGATTTGTTATGACTCAATAACAATTGTCACATTTAATAATGAGCTACAGAATGGCCTACACAATACAGAATTGTATGCTTTAAACTTGGGTTTTACAAAATGGGACTTAAAAAAACTGAAGAAATGATCAAACATTATGTGCTGGAAGGGCTTGTCAGTTCCTTAAAGCAGGAACCAAGGTGTTTATGCAAAGACAGCAGATATATAACTATATGTGAGCATGCTGATGAATGATGACGTTCAGTAAACGCATACTTGACTCCCTGCAGAGAAAAATAATTTGGTTGACTGTAGCAGTTACGTGAAATCACTCTGAATCCAATGCTAAACGTTTGCCATTCACTGCTGTCATAAGTCTACTCAATACAGTTTTGTTTAAAGCGGGGCTTGAACCGGGGACACTGAACGTTTGCTGTAAAGTCTACTCATACAGTTTGCTAAAGCGGGGCTTGAACTGGTGACACTGGGATCCGTACTTCCCCTTCCTAGAAACGCTAGTTTTAACATTTCAGTGCTTTTTGAAAATATTCGGATACATTATTGCTTGCAGCAGGATTGTACATGAAGCCGAGTTAGAATTGCATCCATTCCCTTCCATTTTCTCAAGTTCTCTCTCCTTTTCTCTTCTTTCTTCTCTTTTCTTTCTCCCCCCTTCTTCCCCCTCCATTTTTCTTCTTCACCCCCTCTTACTGTCTAGTGTTCCCAGCTTTTACGTAAACCGTATTCCAGTGGCCGAGTTGGTACTGTCGGGGATTTGCAAACATCAGTGCCCGGGTTCAATACCCAGTCGAGGACTGAGATTGTCTTTCCTTCTTACCAAACAAAACTGTTTTTGCATCTAGTCGAGGTCCATTATTCATTCAGTATCTGAGCCACGGACCACCATTTGAGGCCATCTAGCCTCTCAGACCCATTTGAGCCACTGACCACCATTGTGAGAGTCTATTAATGTAGAGTGGTGGTCCGTGGCTCAAATACTGAATGAATAATAAACCTCGACTAGATGCAAAAACAGTTTTGTTTGGTAAGAAGGAAACGCACTCTCAGTCCTCGACGGGTTCTTGAACCCGGGCCCTGATGTTACAAACCGAAGACAGTACCCACTCTGCTACTGGGATACGGTTTTAAAAAGTAGTAGTAACATATCTAAACATTATAATAACTTCATAAGCGATAACATGTTTGAACAAAAACAACAGCGTTAAGCATTAAATAACATTTCCTTATTTACCTGCTGCCTGCAGCCGACGACGGACACGGTGTGTGACGTGGCACTCTCAAACAAACACTGACCAAACTTGCCTCAACGCTTCTGCGCCGTATTTGAGGGGGGCGTCACTTCCTTCCGGTGTGAGGCCACGCCCGCGAGTTTTTTCCCGCGAGTTTCTTGTAGTCATATTGTAGTCCTCCTACGTTACATCCGGGTACTAGTAGGCACCAGCTCCGGTCCGCTTCTCATTGTAAACAGCAACGCTTGAATCTTTTTACAATGACGTTTTCAGAATGGAAGCCATTGAGGGTTAAAATGGGCCTTAATGCTTCCAACTCGAGTAGAATTATTAACGTAACTGTACAAGTGTCTATGACAAAGAAAATATACGATGTGGAAGCTTCCTTAAGAAAGACCCGGAAGTGGCTCTGGAAAAGCGGGTTACGTCACGGCTTAAATAGTCAATACAGATACTAATCCCCATCCTGACAGTGTCCTCGGTGGTCTAGTGGGCTAGATATCCAACTTTGAGTCCTAACTTCATAATTTAGTTGGTTCGAATCAATCTAATGTTTTTCCAACAACCACGGATTACTTGTTTTTGTGAGGTTACGGTTAGGGCGAATTTGACATGAATTAGTCCACGGTCCACGGACCCCCATTTAATGGCATTTCTATCTCTGGGACCCCCAATTTATATTGTGAAATCAAGGTTAATTTAACTCTGAGGGTGTACAAATCTTCTTCGTCACCTTTTAGTTCCTTTATCACAGCCAACAATCAAACCATTAAATGCATTAACTGACTTTAAACAACATTGATTGATTGATTGATTGAAATATTTATTAACAGTTTGCAGAATTACAGTACATTTCAAGCACAAACTCAATACAAAGACTGTTAACTGTGAGTGGACGACCCAATTAAGCATTACACTTGTTTACAAAATGGTCCACCTTGTTCAATTCATCAAAACATTTAGAGACGTACAAATAGACACTTCTATATAGTCAAAGAACATTAAATTCACTTTGTCACTAACTTTGCCACTCGATCTGCCATTCACTTTATGCATTTGCGCATACCCTCTATACAGATATAGATGCATGTTAAGGCAGCGATTTCAGTGGCCTAGTGGACTGAGCATTAGCCTTGAAAACCATACTAGATACCAGTCCAGTTCAAGTCCTGCTCATATGAATGTTTTTTTCCCCAATCAACTCCAGATTACTTTTTTGTGAGAGTTAGGGTTAGTTTGACATTTATTCTATACGGACTCCCCATTTAATGGCATTTCTGTTTCTGGGGACCCCCAATTAATATTGTAAAAGCAATGTTAATTTAACTCTGAGAGGGTACAAAGAGTGTACAAATGGAACAGATCAACAAATGGAACAAATGGTACAAATTGAGAGTGTACAAATGGAACCCTAACGGGTCCATTTGGTTCCATTTGTACACTCAGAGTTACAGACCCATAAGGGTCCATTTGGTTCCCAACTATCATTTAGCTGGGGACCCCCTGGAACTCTTGTAACTTGTATTCAATCGTCAATACTATGGACCTCATTGAGTCCACCTCGGCTGTGCGTCACATCTTTCCCATTATGTGCAGAGGGACACACGTGCATCTCACTCATGGGGGAGACAGAGGGACACACGTGCATCTCACTCATGGGGGAGACTGAGGGACACACGTGCATCTCACTCATGGGGGAGACTGAGGGACACACGTGCATCTCACTCATGGGGGGAGACAGAGGGACACACGTGCATCTCACTCATGGGGGGAGACAGAGGGACACACGTGCATCTCACTCATGGGGGAGACTGAGGGACACACGTGCATCTCACTCATGGGGGAGACTGAGGGACACACGTGCATCTCACTCATGGGGGGAGACAGAGGGACACACGTGCATCTCACTCATGGGGGGAGACAGAGGGACACACGTGCATCTCACTCATGGGGGAGACTGAGGGACACACGTGCATCTCACTCATGGGGGGAGACTGAGGGACACACGTGCATCTCACTCATGGGGGGGAGACAGAGGGACACACGTGCATCTCACTTATGGGGGGAGACAGAGGGACACACGTGCATCTCACTCATGGGGGGAGACTGAGGGACACACGTGCATCTCACTCATGGGGGGAGACTGAGGGACACACGTGCATCTCACTCATGGGGGAGACTGAGGGACACACGTGCATCTCACTCATGGGGGAGACTGAGGGACACACGTGCATCTCACTCATGGGGGGAGACAGAGGGACACACGTGCATCTCACTCATGGGGGGAGACAGAGGGACACACGTGCATCTCACTCATGGGGGAGACTGAGGGACACACGTGCATCTCACTCATGGGGGGAGACTGAGGGACACACGTGCATCTCACTCATGGGGGGAGACTGAGGGACACACGTGCATCTCACTCATGGGGGAGACTGAGGGACACACGTGCATCTCACTCATGGGGGGGAGACAGAGGGACACACGTGCATCTCACTTATGGGGGGAGACAGAGGGACACACGTGCATCTCACTCATGGGGGGAGACTGAGGGACACACGTGCATCTCACTCATGGGGGGAGACTGAGGGACACACGTGCATCTCACTCATGGGGGGAGACTGAGGGACACACGTGCATCTCACTCATGGGGGAGACTGAGGGACACACGTGCATCTCACTCATGGGGGGAGACAGAGGGACACACGTGCATCTCACTCATGGGGGGAGACAGAGGGACACACGTGCATCTCACTCATGGGGGAGACTGAGGGACACACGTGCATCTCACTCATGGGTGGAGACTGAGGGACACACGTGCATCTCACTCATGGGGGGAGACTGAGGGACACACGTGCATCTCACTCATGGGGGGAGACAGAAGGACACACGTGCATCTCACTCATGGGGGGAGACAGAGGGACACACGTGCATCTCACTCATGGGGGGAGACTGAGGGACACACGTGCATCTCACTCATGGGGGGAGACTGAAACCACATTTTAGAAAGGGAGCTTAGATATGAAATCCATCAATGAAACAAGGGTTGGGGTGCAATCATGTAAGGTCACCTTGCTTTTTTCTGCAATGGAACAATGGTGGATGATTTGAAGCCGGAGGGGCTACACATGCAGTCAGAAGGGGAGAGGGCAGAAGTTGGGCCGTATGCAGTCAGAAGGGGAGAGGGCAGAAGTTGGGCAGTATGCAGTCAGAAGGGGAGAGGGCAGAAGTTGGGCAGTATGCAGTCAGAAGGGGAGAGGGCAGAAGTTGGGCAGTATGCAGTCAGAAGGGGAGAGGGCAGAAGTTGGGCAGTATGCAGTCAGAAGGGAAACTAAGCATAATAGCTCACTCCTATTACATACTGTATATGTTCCTTGGCCTACTGTACAGAAGTCTGCTGAAACCATGTGCCTCTTCCAGTTCTACAAAGCCATCGATCTCTCTGTGCTAAATCTGTTGTTTTCTGGCTTACGTAAATATTGTCACATTGCAATCGTCTACTCACACACCCTTCACCATGCACGCAGCATCTAAATGTACACATGAAACAAACTGTAAACGGCAGATAACAGAGAACATAATAATGATGTATCTCAGTGTATAGAAGGCTTGCAGTATCCCTGTTACTTCTTACCAACAACATATGGAGTGATGTGATACCATGTGGTCTTTGCAATCCATTTTACCAGATGAAAGCTAAGTCGACCTCCTTTATAAACAGGAATGGCTTTGCAATCTCTCTCTCTCTCTCTCTCTCTCTCTCTCTCTCTCTCTCTCTCTCTCTCTCTCTCTCTCTCTCTCTCTCACCACGTACCTCCTAGAAGCTACCTAGCTTCTTCTCCCTTTCCAATACACAGAGATGACCCAGCAGTGCCATGCCTGCTACATTGGCTGCTAAGACAACGCAAACACATTGGAGAAATTAATTCCAGCACGGAAGCTTCAAATCCCTGTGCTGGATAAGCTGTTTTTATCTGAAGTGCAGTGTTTGTCCTTCATGAAAATTCATCATCACCCCCCCCCCCCCCCCCACACAAGAGTCAAAGGCAACACTATAGGTGAACTAAGCTGAGATAAACACTCTAATTGGGATGAAAATTGGCGCCATTCATTATGGATGCCGCTCTTCAAAGGCAGTGAAAATCATTGAAATGTACTTTGAACAAGTGGGAACATTGAGCTAAAAGACTAACTGCATAGCGGTAAGACATTTATCCACAACACATTTTGTTGTAAAACTAAAGAAAAGAAAAACATCCATCCAATGCAGGCGGTAACTCACGATGAAAAGAAAAAGAGGAGATTAAATCAGCAAATTGCTTCTCTGTCTCATTGCCTTAATTATCAACTTGATAATGTGTTCAGTGAAGCATTATTGTGCCACTCAACCTCGTCCTTATTTCCAATTCTTACCACTATACTTAGACTTAAGAGACTAAGTTAGTTCTTCTTCCTGAAGAATGAGAAAGTCTTTGACATTTAAAGACATCCATTCACGTCTCACTTTCTCATCAGAGTTGTATAATTTGCTGGCTGTTCACCCAGACAGATCCATTCTGGAGTTTGCATGTTCTCCCCGTGTGCCCTAGGGTAGGTACCCTCACAAAAACATGCAGTAATCCTGGTCTCTAAACAAACTGCCTCCCCCTGGCCAGCCGGGGCTCCTGATGGAGGGGAAAGGAACTGGTTGGAATAACGTGTTCCTTCCACGCGCTACGTCCAACCAGGGAAACTCCCCCCTGTCACGTGTAAAGGAGCAACTTGGACACTCAGGCAGGAAAGGAAGCATGAGTTCAAGTCCGTTGCTCTCCCCATGTCCCCCATATATGGGGACTAGGTTGGCGGAGGGTGTGTAGAGCCCAGGATCACATTAGATAATTGGCACAGGGGTGAAAAAATGGGTTACAAAATCGAGGGATTAAAAATTGAATTTAGCTCATAGTTATTTACGAAAGAAAGGGAGAAGAAATTGCTTTAGTTCCACATAAAACATGATGTGACCAGATTGTGTGGCCCAATGTGTGCAGTATAGTTGCATACCAGTGGACTTGATATCGGGCTTTCTGAGTCAGAATCCTAGCAGAATAACCAATAACAGCTACACTATAGATAAAGAGCAACTGGTAGGCCTACCACCAAGATATGGCATGGAGTTTAATAGGAGACCCAAAGAACACAGATAAACTTCTGCCAAACTGTCATCATTAGCTGAGAATTGTCCTCGTTATACAAGATGTCAACTCTTATCAAACTTGCAAATGAACTAGAAAACCCAGCTGTTAACCCATTCTGGGCGGGAATCCCTTCTGGTGTTTTAAGCATTATGCTTTAGCTATTGAAAAATAGCAGATCTACAAGCTCATAGCGCGCCACCGAGTGGCACGCTATGAGCTTGTAGGTCTGCTATTTTTGAAAAGTCGTGAAAATGTGGTGCAAATCTTTGAATATATATTTCAGAGCGAACATTTTCAACTAGAATATTTGCTTCTGGGGGGGTCCCTGGAACAACATATTTTGAGATGGGGGTCCGTGGCCCAATAGAGATAATTCTGGGGGTCCTTGACATGAAAAAGGTTGAGCACCACTGACATAGAAACATG
Organism: Electrona antarctica; assembly: GCF_951216825.1. Taxonomy (NCBI): domain Eukaryota; kingdom Metazoa; phylum Chordata; class Actinopteri; order Myctophiformes; family Myctophidae; genus Electrona; species Electrona antarctica. Next base: position 2,827,363 of record NC_136791.1, on the reverse strand, counting down.
GGTTTTTCAGAAAACTATTAGGATTTAGAAGATTTTTTTTTGAATCGCCATCAGTCCAAAATGGGTTAAGCTTCTTTCGATGTGGCCTTTTGGTAGAAGAATAAATTGAAATTGGGGCTGCAAACGATGAACGCTATAATAAACTGAACACAATTGAGAGGATGTGGATGTTTTGCGCCCCTATTAGGGACTTCCCTTCAGAAGTCATTTCAATTATTTGACGTCGATTTTCCAACAAGCGGAAAATATGGAAACCCATGCAGGGAAATGAAAAAAAAGCAACTGCTCTCAAATGTGCTGCAATTAAATTAGACATTAATAAATGCATTAGGGCTTATACTGCTTGTGCTTTATACCAACTGAAACATGTGTGAGCAGCCTGATTATGCTAATGAATTCCTTCTCCTTAAAGCTGTACGTTACCTTCCTTTACTTAATGTGATTAGTCAGAGTCAAGCAGCTACAGTCAGTATACAATATATTTCACCAAACAGATCAGATCTAATAGACAGCGGGGTGCAGTTAGCTCAAGTACCTCGACCATGTCAAGACAACGTGATACAAGACACATACGGTATAACCGTAGAGTATAAAGAAGGATAGAGACTGAACTGACGCGAAGCTGCCACGTCAACATCCACAACGGGTCTCTTAGGCCTGATTTACACTGGCAGCCAAATCCAGCCTGAATCAGATCTGAGCCACATCAAGATTGAAATCCGATTGGTTTAAATGGTCACATGACTCATTTAGACAAATCAGATTCCAATCTGGATGTGGCTCAGATCTGATTCAGGCTGGATTTGGCTGCCAGTGTAAATGGGGCCTTATAGGTCTGCCTCCTCCATCACTCTGAAAGTCCTCCCAGCCCGTCTGTCCACCATGGGGTCAAGAGCCTTCAGCCGCTCTGCCTCCCTCCTCTGGAACTCCCTCCCCCCTGATATTAGAAACATGGGGCAGTATTATGCGTGTCTTAATTACCAGGTCTTATTACTTAACTTAAGACCTGGAGGTGTGGTCAATGCTGTTTGGCCACTCAGAATAGCCAAATGGCATTGATCACGCCTCCAGGTCTTAAGTTAAGTAATAAGACCTGGTACTTAAGACACACATAATACTGCCCAGTGTGTGAACATCATCTACTGGACTGGCTGCATTACAATATTGAACAGTGGTTTGTAAATAAATAAGTTTAGTTTGAGAACACAGGACACAGACACAGCACAGCACAGCCACACTAAACAGTGAGGAGTGCAGTTCATTGACCTCGGTTACATATAAAACATCAGGTGGGTGTTATTTTTATTGCCATAAACCAATTTTACTGTGTGGAAACAACGAGGGGCATCACTATAGTCGCCACCACTGTACTTAGTACATCGATATGAGTATTGCCTTCAGTGCCTCCCTAGGCTGGACTTGAACCTGTGGTCTTGAGAGATGAATACTAAGAGATGGATACTAACAGTGCCTGCATGCTGCTCGCCGTGTGGCGCCATGCCAAAGACCACAGAGGTGTCCAACAAAGTGTGTTTTCTGGATGTCCGTGTTCAAAACATGCTTCAGCTCACTGTGTTAAAATACCCTCTAGTCTACATGGTCCAAAGGTCCTGATCGAGTTCAAATCCTACACAAAAAGCAGATCTGAATTGTGAGCGCTTGTTAGTTTTCTTCAGAATCTGACAAATTCTGGCACAAAATATTTTTAGATGAGGGTCTGCAGCCAAATACATGTCAATTTGGGGGCCGTAGGGTAGATACACCACAGGATCAAATTGGTCTAATTACTATTAGAAGGGTGGGGTGCTGTACTTCCTATTCCCCTAATTGCACAGGAGTGACAGGACAGCAGTCTGTTTACATCTCTGGACTTTAATCATTTTATATTCCATTTTGTTGATGAATTGAATACATAGAACCACAATGGAAACAAGTCCCCTGGACCTTTTGTGGTATCCTTTTAGCCTAGATGTCTGACTGACTGTACCTTGTGCTGTTTATCATTTTTCTTCATATTCAATCAAACTGCATTCAAACTGTACAGACTTTGAGGTGAAGAAAATGCCAGCACTCATTGTATGTCCTTTTACATGATTTTATTTACCTCTGAGAATGAAAACGTACGCGTTTCGGCCTGTATGGCCTTCCTCAGCGTTGTGACAAACGCTGAGGAAGGCCATACAGGCCGAAACGCGTACGTTTTCATTGGGCAGACAACAGCAACTAACGACAAAAACTATAGGAATTTTGACCAAAAACCCTGATTGTTGACAATGTAGCCAAGATTACCGTCCAGAAGAAACCACCTAACTCCAAAAGTATTAAAAAGTGCTTCGGCGAAAACCTCCTAATTCCATTGGATCCTCAAACTACCTGCCAAACTCCACCTGTTTAGCCGTCTTTTTTTATTTCATTTTAATGAATCAGTGCTATTGAACACCCTTTACTTAATATTGAACCAATGAAAGGTATTAGTGCTTCCCCAAAACCTCCTAACTCCACTTTTTAATTTCCTGAAAAATGTACATTTACATGCATTTATTCTCCTTCAAGACCATGGCTTATAGTGAGTAGACAGATATCCTTTCACGATAGGATAGACAATGACCAGCGCTCTTAGGGTTCTCCAGTTGCCTTGGCAACACGCAGTGGACCTGCATACATTCTACCGTGGGGTGGATGGTAGTTAGCCATTGAACCTGACCATAATGTATTAACTCATTTTGACCTGAGATCAGATTCTAAAAATGTCTGTTTGAAAATGACAGTTTTCTGAAAAAGCTGTTTCTATGTCAGTCGTTCTTTGATTTTTCAAAAATAGCAGACCTACAAGCTCGTAGCGCGCCACTCGGTGGCGCGCTATGAGCTTGTAGATCTGCTATTTTTAAATAGCTAAAGCATAACATAATGCTAACACCAAAAGGGGTTCCCGCACAAAATGGCTTAAAAGAGAAGAGAAGAACAGTAGGCAACAGAAAGAGAATGAACCATGCACCAATGGGACTGATTAAGCCCACTCTCTTCCCTGTGGAAAGGCAAGCAGTGTACAGTTCTGACAAACACCGCCGACTAACTTCAGTAATGATTTCTCAGCATGCTAATGGAGACGTACGACATTACAAAATATGTGAACGTGGGCTGTAAATTGCTCACAGGTGTGTTATGATTGTGAGTTCTACAATGGTATACTGTAAACTGTGGATTCTATTATTAGTTGGAAAGGAATAATGTGGTTAATTTCAGAAGTATGAAACAAAGCCCTTAAGCTCACACCTAGACACTGTTTTTATTATTTATAACACCACAGTATATGTCATGTCAGCTTCGTAAGGAGTGTGGTTCTTATGTGATGTTGTGACCCTTAAGTGCATATAACATAGATAGATATTCATTCACAGATAAGGGTGGAGAAGCACATGGGTCCCTCCCACCAGGATTCATTATTTTCCGTTTCCAGAGTCTGACTCCTGCCGGTTATGTAAATGCGTCTGAATCTCCATAACAAAATCGGCATCAAGGTAGGCAGGACAATCACTTCTTCAACGCAGCATACAATTTAAATGTCCTATCTGGTTGTTCGCCGAGGAGCTGTATCGGGTATTTCTTACAGTTGGAAACAATGGACAGCCATGTCTGCAAGCCAGTTAAGGGCAAATGGAAAAATTTGTTTTTCTGTAAATAAAGCTGTCATTTTGCATGAAGCAGCAGAACTAAAAATGTATTCATCACATTATAATAAAACACATAAATAATGTGGGGAAATACAATCTCAATATATTGATGTGACAGACACAGTAAATGGGAAAACAGTACCGTATGTATAACATGGCTGTTTGTTGGTTCACTTTCAAGGTGCATAATTGAAGGAAACGTCATTAATTAATGTATGATTCATTTAGCATCATTGTCAAATTGCCGGAGCCCGGAGAGGTGCTAAGGATCTATGGGAGCTGATAGTGATGATGATAATTACACCAAACACCACTTTTTTTTAAGCATTCCTGTCAGAGAATGCCACAGCTTTCCGACACGATGCGACTCACAAAACACCTCATACTTCCATGGCAATGGTGGCAAATTTTTCCATTCACTGTTAATTGCCTCATTTATTCCCACATGTGGGGGGGGGGGGGGGGGGGGGGGGGGGGATGGATAAACTTAGGTAACAAAGTTTAGGAGCATGTCTGAGCACAGCTGTCTGCATTGGTACAGACAGTGACATTAATGGAGAGGGGCTCCAGTGCCAGCAGACGGTCCAGCCGCGCCACACGGCGCGTCTTGAGGCTAAAAGCCTGTTGTCACCGCTGACAACTTTTGCAATTGATTAAGTCAGTCCTGCTGACAGAAAGACAGTGAACTCACAATTATGATGTATGTGCTGTTTATTTTTGGCACAATTGAAACTATATGAGACACTTATTAGTTACTTATATATATATATATATTTAAAAAATCACACCAGTGTGAAGTGAGGGGCGCTCTTATTTATCACATATGACGTAAATTCTCCTTTCTTTGTCAATGGCAAATGTGACACGAGTTAGGGCCAATGATTTCGGCTCATCATACATTTTCAGTAGCACCGAAAAGCCGACTTTAGGACGGTACCCGCCCCCCCCGAACCTCAAATGACGTCACATTGTAGGCTCTACAGAGCCGACTTTAGGACGGTACCCGCCCCCCCGAACCTCAAATGACGTCACATTGTAGGCTCTACAGAGCCGAACCCACTTTTATTCGGCTCTAAAATAAGAGTATGAATCGGCCCTTAGGACAAAGAGCTGTATATAGGAGCCCTCAAATTCTTTTTTGCATCCTTCCCCCATTGTCTCCTCTTTTTTGTCACTGCCCCTGCAGTGCCAACCTCCTCTGTTTGCCTGGTGGGGATGGAGTAAACGGCCACATACTGTCCACCACCATTACGGGGATCTCCAACCAACCAGCAGGGGTCACTATAGTGCAGCGACAAGAAGCAGAGCCATTGAAGGAGAGTTATACCAATGAGGGTGCAGAAAACAGCCCAGTCACGTGGTTCATGTACTCACGCGAGCATTCCGTAAACCTCCGGTTCAGTCCTTTGTCACTCTTCCAATAAAAGTCTATGTAAAAGAGCCGCCATTGGACTGGCCCCATGGGGCGGCGGTGGCTCAGGGGTAGAGTGGCTAGTTTGAACCCGGGCTCCCCCCAGAGTTAGCGTCGAAGTGTCCTTGAGCAAGACACTGAACCCCAAATTGCTCCCGATGTGCTGGTTGGTGCCTTGCATGGTTTCTGCCGCCATCGGTGTATGAATGTGTGTGTGAATGGGTGAATGTAATGCACAATATATGTAAAGCACCTTGGATAAAGGCGCTATATAAATGCACCATTTACCATGAAGTGAACGGAGATGTCGTAACTCCATCTCCTTCAACGGCTCTCAGCCGGAGGTATAACCGCTGGATGGGATTCAAACCCGCGGGCCACTGCACTGGTACGCAATAAGGGTTTCACTTCTACACTCCAGGGGGGGAAACAATTACTTTGTATTTTTGCGCAGGAACTTAAAAAAGATAAACTATTATGATTAATTCTCTGAGATTTGCATGCGACACTAAACATCCCAACATGTACAATTTTCCCACTGGGGTGTGAGGAGGAGGAGGGGGAGCACCGTAGGATATTTATATAAAGTGGATACTGATGTAAATTGTGATGTTGATTAATGTATTTCCAACTGCAATATACAGTACACCCCGTGTAAAGCAACGCTTGCAATAAATATCATTTAAATAATTCAATTTCTTGGGAAAAATGTGTTTAGTATTAAATCACATTTCCTTGTGCATCTATCAGATCACCGATCTATTAGTGTAAGCTGTTGGATATGAGCATAGGTTTGTCGCTCCATCCACGCCTGTAGGATCCTATATTTCATCCCATCTTCACGGCTCGATGCTTTCTGCTCTAATATATATGACCCATCCTCTCCGAAGCCATTTCAGAAGCTAACCACCACATTGCAGACTTCTATCTGGCTCTGATAATGTGGGCTTTGACCATCTGTCAGCCCTGTGACTGCTGGCTATAAACTTCACGCTCTGTCTTTTTATTCATGTGTTTCACTGCATGAGGGGGAGATCCAGTCGGTGACTCAGAGCCAGAATCAAGACAGGAGAGAGAAATCAATTATAGCCCATGCCTGTGTCCCTAAAACAAGCCATGTCACAGAAGAGGACAAAGGGGACAAAGGGGTCCAGTGGCCACTGGCCGGTGGTCCCCAAACCTCAGGAGAGGAGAGAGCAGAGAGGGCATAGATCAGCCGGTCTGCTGCCACACGTATACTCTGACATGCAGCTATCCCCGGCACCAACACCACATAACAAGCCCTTGTCACTCCTCAAAACCATGAATACTTGCTTATCATCACTTAATGCCCTACTTCATCGTACAAGAGTGTAAAGCAACAAATTGTGGGGAAAAAAGCCAATCTAGAAGCTCACAACCTACCACTGTGCGATGCGTTAGCTTGCAAATGTCACTATTTCTGAACATTTCCATTCCATTTCCTCAAAAGTATAAACGGTTTTGGACATACAAGGTTTCAACCTGACAGCGACGCTATGAGAGTCTACTTACGGAGGTAGAAGTGTTTGATCCGTGAACAGCCGCTAAAAGGGTTTCTCTATATAATTGTTGTGAATCATAAAATGTGAAGTGACAACAATAATGCACCAATAGTGGAGTCGTCACAGTCTACTGAGGACAACACACACATCTACATCACCGTGAAATCCACAGAATATTTCAAATAACCCCAGATTGTCTCAGTCAGGTCCTGTGTGAGCCAGAATGTGTTTGTGAGGGCTGCACTAGACCCCCACCAATGAGATATGAACTCAATAACATTCTGGTTATTACCTCCACCCGTTGAGCCCAAACCAACTGATGAGGCCAGAGACCAACAGAAACATCTGGACCAAGAGATTGTGTACCACTTGGCTCTGTGTATAAATAAAGCCTCTGTCTGTGTGTGTGTGTGCGTGCGTGCGTGCGTGCGTGCGTGCGTGCGTGCGTGCGTGCGTGCGTGCGTGCTGTACTATGTATGTGTTTCTCCGTCTGTCTATCATCATGGTACATGAGTCATTGTATGAACGTGTGTGTGTGTGTGTGTGTGTGTGTGTGTGTGTGTGTGTGTGTGTGTGTGTGTGTGTGTGTGTGTGTGTGTGTGTGTGTGTGTGGTGCCCGCAGAGAGGAACTCTGTTGCAAACAGTTGCTTTCATGGGTGCCCAACAGGGACAGGACAGCGTGCCCATCAGCCTAGCTGGCACGATGGGCGGCTGGGAGAGGGGGGGGGGGGGGGGGGGGGTTGGGGCGGGCAGTCATGGAAACGGAGGCTAGATGGGCGGGTTGAAGAATGGGAGGGGAAGCCCAGCTGGCAACCACTTCTAATTGGGCTGAGCACGGTTTCCATGGCTGGCCGGGTCCATATGCAGTGTGGATCTAAGAGCCTGCACTGCTGCGCAAAGGAGCAGGCCAGGCCAGGCCAGGCCAGACCAGGCCAGGGAGTGTGTGCGCGTGTGTGCGTGTGTGTGTGTGTGTGTGTGTGTGTGTGTGTGTGTGTGTTCGGGGGGGCAGCACCAGGCAAGAGGTTGGTCATACTCCAGCAGTCTCTCTAGCCTGGGGCAGAGAGGGCCAGCTGTCACCCCCATGACAGGAGCCCACTCTCCACCACCGTGTGCTCAGATAACACAAACTCTAGTGAACGCAGAGGACCAAAAGCTTACGGTAAAGGAATAAATAAAAGGCTGCTTTATGATGAAACAACCGTTTTACTCGAGCCACCCCCATAATCTCTGAGGGAGGAGAAAGGAATGAGGACAAGAAGGGAGGGAGGGAGGGAGGGAGGGAGGGAGGGAGACACGGGAAGATTCCAAATGAAAATGAGCGGAGAAGAAGAGGCCTCTGAAGTCATGGCCTACGGGGCCTACAGGGCCTACGGGGCCTACGGGGCCTACTGGGCCTACGGGGCCTACTGGGCCTACGGGGCCTATGGGCCCTACGGGGCCTACAGGGCCTACGGGGCCTACAGGGCCTACGGGGCCTACGGGGCCTACAGGGACAGGGCCTACGGGGCCTACAGGGCCTACGGGGCCTACAGGGCCTACGGGGCCTACAGGGCCTACGGGGCCTACGGGGCCTACGGGGCCATGACTTCGCTTTGACTTTGCTCTTTCGTCACGAGTCGTGACGAAAGAGCATAGGCGATTAATATGGAGGTGAAGCGAGAGTGTAGTAGACCCTGTAGTCTGTAGAGGCCTGTACCTCCATCCTCTAGAGACCCTGTAGTCTGTAGAGGCCTGTACCTCCATCCTCTAGAGACCCTGTAGTCTGTAGAGGCCTGTACCTCCATCCTCTAGAGACCCTGTAGTCTGTATAGGCCTGTACCTCCATCCTCTAGAGACCCTGTAGTCTGTATAGGCCTGTACCTCCATCCTCTAGAGACCCTGTAGTCTGTTTAGGCCTGTACCTCCATCCTCTAGAGACCCTGTAGTCTGTACAGGCCTGTACCTCCATCCTCTAGAGACCCTGTAGTCTGTAGAGGCCTGTACCTCCATCCTCTAGAGACCCTGTAGTCTGTAGAGGCCTGTACCTCCATCCTCTAGAGACCCTGTAGTCTATAGGCCTGTACCTCCATCCTCTAGAGACCCTGTAGTCTGTAGAGGCCTGTACCTCCATCCTCTAGAGACCCTGTAGTCTGTATAGGCCTGTACCTCCATCCTCTAGAGACCCTGTAGTCTGTACAGGCCTGTAACTCCATCCTCTAGAGACCCTGTAGTCTGTACAGGCCTGTACCTCCATCCTCTAGAGACCCTGTAGTCTGTAGAGGCCTGTACCTCCATCCTCTAGAGACCCTGTAGTCTGTAGAGGCCTGTACCTCCATCCTCTAGAGACCCTGTAGTCTGTAGAGGCCTGTACCTCCATCCTCTAGAGACCCTGTAGTCTGTAGAGGCCTGTACCTCCATCCTCTAGAGACCCTGTAGTCTGTAGAGGCCTGTACCTCCATCCTCTAGAGTGTAGACCCTGTAGTCTGTAGAGGCCTGTACCTCCATCCTCTAGAGTGTAGACCCTGTAGTCTGTAGAGGCCTGTACCTCCATCCTCTAGAGTGTAGACCCTGTAGTCTGTATAGGCCTGTACCTTCAGTAGACCCTGTAGTCTGTAGAGGCCTGTACCTCCATCCTCTACACCAGTTGAATAGGGGCTCACTGGGGCAAATCAATTCCCTTCAAACTCGGCAGCATCCCACTCAGATGTATACGTTTTTCGTAAGACAGAGTCATGAACCGAAGTTAGCTGATCTACTAGCTCACAACGCATGGCATCCCCAATGCTTTGTAGTTTGTAGATCTGCTATTTTCAGTGTGTGACTCCATCCTATACAAGGAATTGTATATATATAGGGACCGACTGTCACACCTTTCTTTCCTCCCTGACTCTCTCCACCCCTCCAAAGACATGACATGCCAGAGGAGGCAAACAAATCACTTAAAAATGTAGACGGAAACCATAAATGTTCCAATAAGCATTGTAATATCAAAACAGAATATGTTTCCATGGAACATAAATTCCGGCGCGTCATTCACGGTGCAGTTGTTTTTATTTATTCATTCTCTTTACAACTGAGCAGATGTCTGGAGGGCAGACCACAATGCACTTTATAGGGAAACGGAAAAGGGGAGGAGACAAGACAGAAATATAAGGTGGGAAAAGGCAAGTGATAACTGTTGAAAACCCCATGGCGTATTGCTGCCCCCTACTGGAGTAACAGCCGTACTCGCTTTTTACTCTACCAAAGTCTCCATGTTATTATCCTTGAAAAGGTTGAATACTGTCAGTATAAAGCTACTTACACAAAACTATTAGTGTATAGGTTCTATATAGCCTGGAGTCTCACACACGTGTGTGTGTGTGTGTGTGCGTGAATGGTAAATGGTGCATTTATATAGCGCCTTTATCCAAGGCGCTTTACATAGATTGTGCATTACATTCACCCATTGACCCGATGTGCTGGTACCAACCTGCACATCGGGAGCAATTTGGGGTTCAGTGTCTTGCCCAAGGACACTTCGACATGTAGACAGGAGGAGCCGGGATTCGAACCGCCAACCCATGGATCATTGGACGACCTGCTCTACCTCTTGAGCCACAGTCGCCACACAGTCGTGTGAATAATGCATGAGTGTTTACTACTATGGAGGGATTATGATACATTATATGGGCGACATCCCCCATCCAGTGCTTAATTAATATACATATGTATGCCAGTGCTCATATAAATATATCCTTGCATGTACTGCATGTATATATATGTGCTTAATAGTATGAAGTTGATAACTCAAAGAACTTAATGGCCTGGTTTGCTGCTCTGTTCCGTGTATGTAGGCTCACGCCTAGCGAGAGCATGAAGGTGACACTCGTGCCAATACAGGTCTGGAATTATTGAATATGACACTAAAGGGAGCATAATTAAACAAGCTTTTGTGTGAATAGCGTATATGTATTCCGATGTATTTCATCCCCACTTACATTAACCCATTCTGACCTGAGATCAGATTCTAAAAATGTCTTCTACATCCTGACAGTTTTCTGAAAAAGCTATGTTTCTATGTCGTTCTTTGATTTTTCAAAAATAGCAGACCTACAAGCTCGTAGCGCGCCACTCGGTGGCGCGCTACGAGCTTGTAGATCTGCTATTTTTCAATAGCTAAAGCATAACATAATGCTAACACCAAAAGGGGTTCCCGTTCCCGCCCAAAATGGGTTAAATGGTGTGTGTGTGTGTGTGTGTGTGTGTGTGTGTGTGTGTGTGTGTGTGTGTGTGTGTGTGTGTGTGTGTGTGTGTGTGTGTGTGTGTGTGTGCGCGCGTGTGCGTTGCGTGCGCACGCACGCCTGTATATAGGCAGGGGGGTTAGAGTGATTGGAGAGAATGTAACAGAGTCTCCAGGGGACATGAGAAAGACAGTAAACTAAGCCATGAGAGAGAATCAGATCACCTTGAATTTGCATAAACAGTCTTCAAATGGCTGCACAGAGGGTATAAGCAGTGTTAGCCATCCAAGCCTGAATAAACTCCCAGCCGTGGATTAGTATTGGGTTCAGCCAGGTCATTTAACCCATTAAGACTTCTACATACATTCGACGGTTTTCTGAAAAAGCTATGTTTCTATGTCAGTGGTTCTTCGATTTTTCAAAAATAGCAGACCTACAAGCTCGTAGCGCGCCACTCGGTGGCGCGCTATGAGCTTGTAGATCTGCTATTTTTCAATAGCTAAAGCATAACATAATGCTAACACCAAAAGGGGTTCCCGCACAAAATGGGTTAACACTTAAAGACAGGCCCCGGGGAGCCCATTCATGTTGGACAAATTGTTTTGCCTCATGTGGCAGCTCCGCTCTCCACCAGGGTGCTGGGGGACTTCAGAGGAGCAATTTGCTGCCTGTAGTAAGGGACACTTTTCACCTTGCTCTCTCTCTCTCTCTCTCTCTCTCTCTCTCTCTCTCTCTCTCTCTCTCTCTCTCTCTCTCTCTCTCTCTCTCTCTCTCTCTCTCTCTCTCTCTCTCTCTCTCTCTCTCGGCACGGAAAGCAGAGCCACATCAAAATACAAAATGACACCGAGAGCAACATCAGCACCAATTACCAAAGAAATAGTCCCCGCTTGGGTTAAGGTCCTGAGGATGAGGCTAAAGACACTGGGAATAATAAGTGAACAGTTTTGGCGTCCTGCCATTCGCTTCCAGGAAGCTGCACTGGAGATGAAAAATGGAACATGGATGAAGATGCCAATGTGATGCGAAAACTTAAGCAGAGGTGGACAAAACTTTGGCAGGTTGTGAAGTGACTTAAGATAAGTGAACAAATTATGCAGATATGGGTTACAGGGTGTGTGTGTGTGTGTGTGTGTGTGTGTGTGTGTGTGTGTGTGTGTGTGTGTGTGTGTGTGTGTGTGTTTGCGCGCATGTGTGTGTGTGTGTGTGTGAGAGAGATCTGGAGAAGATTGCCCTGTTGGCGTGAGTTGGGCTTTGTTATTTCCCAGAAGGATAAGAAGGAGCATCTAAATATAATTTTATTTAACCCATATAGGCTATACTGTGTAAATTATATCTTTTCTGCTTTTCAATGGTCCAGTGAACAGGAACGGCAAGTGGTTGTCAGAATGCAGGGAGCTCAAATGTGTAGCCTACACTTTAACCCATTCTGAGTGGGAACCCCTTTTGGTGTTTTAACTAAGCATTATGTTATACTTTAGCTATTGAAAAATAGCAGATCTACACGCTCATAGCGCGCCACCGAGTGGCGCGCTACGAGCTTGTAGGTCTGCTATTTTTGAAAAATCGTAAAAATGCGGCACACATCTTTGAATATATATTCTTTCAGAGCGAACGTCATTTTTATTTCGACGTCAGGCCTAAACGGGTTAAAATATCAGTTTGCAACATTAGGAATTAAATGAACACAGAATTCCACAGCGTACTCTTCCCGTTTCATTAGGCTGAGCTTGGAGCTCCAATGATTCCCACTAGGCTTCCAGAGTTTCTTTGGACCCCATGTTGCATCAGGTGAGCCAACATCGCTTCTGGTCCAAAGCAGCGATTATCATCCCTGCAGAAAAGCAATCGGAACAAAACGCATCCCCAACTGAATACAGTACGACTATAAAATAGATTTGTTGCGAACTAATTATGCATTTCCTGTGCAATTTATAACACGACGACGCCTGCAGTAACACTTAACCCATTTAGGCCTGACGTCGAAATTAAAAGAATGTCTTCTAAATCCTGACAGTTTTCTGAAATACCTCGTTTCTAGGCCTATATCTATATAATACCTATGTTTCTAGGCCTATATCACTCAATATTTCATATTCCAAAATACTCCAAAAACTATCTGTAATTGGCCACCGAGACCCCCATCTCAAAATATGTTGTCCCAGGGGAACCCCCAGAAGCAAAGATATGAGTTAAAAATCGGTCGCTCTGAAAGAATATTCCAAGGTTTGTGCCACGTTTTCACGATTTAAAAAAAATAGCAGACCTACAAGCTCGTAGCGCGCCACTCGGTGGCGCGCTACGAGCTTGTAGATCTGCTATTTTTCAATAGCTAAAGCATAACATGATGCTAACACCAAAAGGGGTTCCCGCCCAGAATGGGTTAACTTCTGGAGCTTGATTAATGGCGCCATGCTGATGCTGTAAGCCTAGAAATAGGAGCAGTGTGGAGGAGAAGCTCACATCGCCAGCATCAGCAGTCTGGACCTGCTCCCTCCCTCTGTCACACGGCTCACACACACACAGTCTGGACCTGCTCCCTCCCTCTGTCACACGGCTCACACACACACAGTCTGGACCTGCTCCCTCCCTCTGTCACACGGCTCACACACACACAGTCTGGACCTGCTCCCTCCCTCTGTCACACGGCTCACACACACTCGCTACCCATAAAAGTAAAATGCTGCAGGTTTGGGGAAAACAGCCTTGTCCTCTTTGTCAGAGGGCTCGTCGTAAATAGCCTGTGTGTGTATGTGCGTGTCGGGCCCCCAGGGGGACAGAGACATGGGGACTGAACTCATCCCCACCGAGGTATACTTCATCTGGGCACCGGCCACGCAGAGGCAAGGCAATCATTTGTGGATGTAGCATATAGCCACACACGCTACGCTAGCATGAAGCAGCACAGTGTCAGATTGTGTTGCAGTGACTGCAGCGATTGAACCCAATGCAACACAGTCATTTTGTTCATTATATAAATGGTAAATGGTGCATTTATATAGCGCCTTTATCCAAGGCGCTTTACATAGATTGTGCATTACATTCACCCATTCACACACACATTCACACACCGATGGCAGCGGAAACCATGCAAGGCACCAACCAGCACATCAGGAGCAATTAGGGGTTCAGTGTCTTGCTCAAGGACACTTCGACACTAACTCTGGGGGAGCCCACAGGGTTCGAACTGGCAACCTTGCGGTTGCCATCCAGCCACTCTACCCCTGAGCCACCGCCGCCCCCTAGTGGCCACTCTACCCCTGAGCCACCGCCGCCCCCTAGTGGCCACTCTACCCCTGAGCCACCGCCGCCCCGTATATGAACTTGCTGGAATTATAGTGTGTTCTTATAAAGTTAAACCAGGGCCACTTCACCCCTTTTGCAACCAAATCTTATTTTAATGATGTTTGGGAGACAAGAAACACTATCCTCAGTATCCTGGGGGTTTTATGAAGAAACACTATCCTCAGTATCCTGGGGGTTTTATGAAGAAACACTATCCTCAGTATCCTGGGGGTTTATGAAGAAACACTATCCTCAGTATCCTGGGGGGTTTATGAAGAAACACTATCCTCAGTATCCTGGGGGTTTTTATGAAGAAACACTATCCTCAGTATCCTGGGGGGTTTTATGAAGAAACACTATCCTCAGTATCCTGGGGTTTTTTATGAAGAAACACTATCCTCAGTATCCTGGGGGGTTTATGAAGAAACACTATCCTCAGTATCCTGGGGGTTTTATGAAGAAACACTATCCTCAGTATCCTGGGGGGTTTATGAAGAAACACTATCCTCAGTATCCTGGGGGGTTTATGAAGAAACACTATCCTCAGTATCCTGGGGTTTTTTATGAAGAAACACTATCCTCAGTATCCTGGGGGTTTATGAAGAAACACTATCCTCAGTATCCTGGGGGGTTTATGAAGAAACACTATCCTCAGTATCCTGGGGGGTTTATGAAGAAACACTATCCTCAGTATCCTGGGGTTTTTTATGAAGAAACACTATCCTCAGTATCCTGGGGGTTTTATGAAGAAACACTATCCTCAGTATCCTGGGGGTTTTATGAAGAAACACTATCCTCAGTATCCTGGGGGGTTTTATGAAGAAACACTATCCTCAGTATCCTGGGGGTTTTATGAAGAAACACTATCCTCAGTATCCTGGGGGGTTTTATGAAGAAACACTATCCTCAGTATCCTGGGGGGTTTTATGAAGAAACACTATCCTCAGTATCCTGGGGGTTTTATGAAGAAACACTATCCTCAGTATCCTGGGGGTTTTATGAAGAAACACTATCCTCAGTATCCTGGGGGTTTTATGAAGAAACACTATCCTCAGTATCCTGGGGGTTTTTATGAAGAAACACTATCCTCAGTATCCTGGGGGTTTTATGAAGAAACACTATCCTCAGTATCCTGGGGGTTTTATGAAGAAACACTATCCTCAGTATCCTGGGGGTTTTATGAAGAAACACTATCCTCAGTATCCTGGGGGTTTTATGAAGAAACACTATCCTCAGTATCCTGGGGGTTTTATGAAGAAACACTATCCTCAGTATCCTGGGGGTTTTATGAAGAAACACTATCCTCAGTATCCTGGGGGTTTTATGAAGAAACACTATCCTCAGTATCCTGGGGGTTTTATGAAGAAACACTATCCTCAGTATCCTGGGGTTTTTTATGAAGAAACACTATCCTCAGTATCCTGGGGGGTTTATGAAGAAACACTATCCTCAGTATCCTGGGGGTTTTATGAAGAAACACTATCCTCAGTATCCTGGGGGGTTTATGAAGAAACACTATCCTCAGTATCCTGGGGGTTTTATGAAGAAACACTATCCTCAGTATCCTGGGGGTTTTATGAAGAAACACTATCCTCAGTATCCTGGGGGTTTTATGAAGAAACACTATCCTCAGTATCCTGGGGGTTTATGAAGAAACACTATCCTCAGTATCCTGGGGGTTTTATGAAGAAACACTATCCTCAGTATCCTGGGGGTTTTATGAAGAAACACTATCCTCAGTATCCTGGGGGTTTATGAAGAAACACTATCCTCAGTATCCTGGGGGTTTATGAAGAAACACTATCCTCAGTATCCTGGGGGTTTATGAAGAAACACTATCCTCAGTATCCTGGGGGTTTTATGAAGAAACACTATCCTCAGTATCCTGGGGGTTTTATGAAGAAACACTATCCTCAGTATCCTGGGGGTTTTATGAAGAAACACTATCCTCAGTATCCTGGGGGTTTATGAAGAAACACTATCCTCAGTATCCTGGGGGTTTATGAAGAAACACTATCCTCAGTATCCTGGGGGTTTTAAACACTATCCTCAGTATCCTGGGGGTTTTATGAAGAAACACTATCCTCAGTATCCTGGGGGTTTTAAACACTATCCTCAGTATCCTGGGGGTTTTATGAAGAAACACTATCCTCAGTATCCTGGGGGTTTTATGAAGAAACACTATCCTCAGTATCCTGGGGGTTTTAAACACTATCCTCAGTATCCTGGGGGTTTTAAACACTATCCTCAGTATCCTGGGGGTTTTAAACACTATCCTCAGTATCCTGGGGGTTTTAAACACTATCCTCAGTATCCTGGGGGTTTTAAACACTATCCTCAGTATCCTGGGGGTTTTAAACACTATCCTCAGTATCCTGGGGGTTTTAAACACTATCCTCAGTATCCTGGGGGTTTTATGAAGAAACACTATCCTCAGTATCCTGGGGGTTTTAAACACTATCCTCAGTATCCTGGGGGTTTTATGAAGAAACACTATCCTCAGTATCCTGGGGGTTTTAAACACTATCCTCAGTATCCTGGGGGTTTTATGAAGAAACACTATCCTCAGTATCCTGGGGGTTTTATGTGGGTCATTTGTGTTTTTAGATATTTTAGTTTTTCAAAGTGTCTGTGATGTCATGGACACTGGTCTCAAGCTGCTGGATTACTACAAAGACCATGATGCTTTGCTGCACTCACCCCACCTTGTGGAGAGGGAGAGAGCTGTCTTACACCGTGGGCACATTTGAGCCGACAGGCGCGGCCAAAGGAAGCTGACTGACGACGTCTTTCCGGAGTTTTAGACAGCTGGTGGATGGAAAAGAAGCTCCACCCCCGCGGCTGACTGCCGCGACGGACAGATTCCCGGAAACGCTTTCCTCCGCGGCAGTCAGCCGCGGGGGTGGAGCTTCTTTTCCATCCACCAGCTGTCTAAAAACTCGGAAAATACAGCTTCTTCTGTCCACGCATGGAATCTAAAGTGCGCTTAGGCCCTTACTGAGACAACATGTAGTCCAGGAAGGAAGTGAGACCATGCAGTGAACTTTGAAATACTAAAATATCTAAAAACACGTATTACACACACAAACTCACCAGGAAAATGTTTCTTGATTTCCAAACAACATTAAAATAAGATCTGGTTGCAAAAGGGGTGAAACTTTCAGACAGTTCAAAGAGTCCAAAAGTAAAAATAAAAAAAACATTAATTAAAGAAAAAGATTGGGTTATAACTTGATAATAATCAAATTCACTGAAACACAACTGAACCAGATCCAATGCAACCAAATCAAATGCAGTTTATTTTGTATGAAATGCATTTTTTAATAATAGCCTAGGTTCTCAATATTACCATAGCCAAATTAATTGCCATCAATGAATTGTTTTATCTCGTTTCTATCAAATGTGCCATCTACAGTTTGTGTCGTTTCGTTCTCATTAAAACATTTTGCAAAGTGATTTAAACATCAAAGGGTTCAGCAGGCCTAAGCATTCAACCATGACTGCATGCATACTTATTAAACAGAATGTTGTAGATGAAGAATTTAAGCCTTAAGCTATTCCATTTCATATTATGATCAGTTGCAAGTCATGAGGACAGTTTATACACATGGCCTTTTTGTTTTTATTAGCCCATTTAGGGGTAATAATATATTTCAGAATATATCTTCTGAAAGAAGATATATTCAAAGATTTGTGCTGCAATGTCACGATTTTCCAAATATAGCAGACCTACAAGCTCATAGCGCGCCACTCGGTGGCGCGCTATGAGCTTGTAGATCTGCTATTTTTCAATAGCTAAAGTATAACAAAATGCTTAGTTAAAACACCAAAAGGGGTTCCCGCCCAGAATGGGTTAGATTCCACAGAACAATTACACAATGATTTGTAAATGTTGCTCGTCTCTCATCCTTATTTTGTGGCTGTAGTTTTAGCCTCATTCCTTTGAGAGAATACATCGTTCAACTCCATTTCAACCCAGGGAGAAGGGTGAGACCTTAACCCATTTAGGCCTGAAAAAAATGTCTTCTAAATCCTGTCAAGGACCCCAAAAATGATCTGTAATTGGCCTCCGAGACCCCCCCATCTGAAAATATGTTGTTCCAGGAACCCTCCAGAAGCAAAGATTTGAGTTAAAAACATTCGTTCTGAAAAAATATATTCCAAATTTGAGGCACATTTTCACGACTTTTCAAAAATAGCAGACCTACAAGCTCATAGCGGTGATAGCGCGCCACTCGGTGGCGCGCTATGAGCTTGTAGATCTGCTATTTTTCAATAGCTAAAGCATAACGTAATGCTAACACCAAAAGGGGTTCCCGCCCAAAATGAGTTAACACTCTCTACTCTCTGACAGGTGGTCGATAATGTCAGATCATTTCACAAAGCCGTTGTTGTGTAGTTGAGTCAAATGATTCAAATGGATTTATAGTTCTGCGAGGTAATGACACGCTAGAAAGCAGGCTTCACTGATCCCATAACATGAAACTGTTCAAATGGCATTATTGGCTAAGTGCTAAAACAATACTGGCACCAATTATTTATTTATTTTTCCTCTGCATCAATAATATAGTGCAATTGAAAACCCCAGGAACACAATTTCTGCCAATGTTAGGTTAGCTGTGACTTTCACGATAAAGACCAAAACAACATAAATTACATAAAATAGTCAGTGACTCTGATCAGTTTCTTTAGAAGCAGAACACAGTCTCATGTCCAGCTGGAAATGTGCCTTCAGTACAAGTATACGTCAGACAAAAGCAGAATAATGTATTAAAAAATCACACCCGTGTGAAGTGAGTGGTGCAACTCCGTGTGGAGGTGGGGGGGGAGTTCCAGACCCACAGGAACGCACCCAGGGTGCCGGCGCGATTCCGGCGAGCCCCTCCGCGTCCGAAACGGTTGAGAAATGACAGAGTTACCGTGTCGGGGTCCCTCTACTGTACCCTCTACTGTACTGTACTGTCACTGTACTGGCACACCCGAAATCACCATATAATACAGTTAATATGTGCGTGTGTGTTTGTGTGTGTGTGTTAGGTTGCGCACAGGTGGTGAAAAACAACTATGCTGTTTTCGTGCTCAGACCCACCCACACACAGTCACTTAAGGAAGTGGTTGCACCACTTAAAAAGGAAGGACATAGTGCAAACCAGACGTATATTTGGTTATGTGTCTTGAACCAAAAACAGAAGATCTAAAAGCTGACATTGTGTTAATACTGCGACACTTTGTGAGCTTTATAGATTGGCTGTGTTTGGTCTGTGACACCAGGCGCACAACTAAGTATGAAACAACCATAATTCTCCACCGATTCCCATTCAGTGTGAAGCCTCAAGATACTCCAAGCATGCTTCCATATTCATTGGGTTACACAGTGCCACAGCCCTGTGTAAGGAGACAATTAACTCTGTGGCTTGTGCACTTTCAGAAATGTGATGTAATCCATGAGAAATGTCATAAAAGAAGGTGCTAAAGTAGCAAGAAAGAGGACAACTCTGACTATCCTTGAGAAGAATTTACTAAACTAACTTAATAGCCTCCGTTGGCTTTGGGCCCAGATTTAAATCATCAGCATTAACATGGCAAACGGCACAATCATTTGCTTCATAATGAAGCGAGAAGCTTGAACCCAGCTGCCACAGGAAGAGGAATCTGACAGAGCCATTCCAATTGAACCGTGCCGACATCATGAGCTGCTTATTCAAGAAGCGACACCATCTGACTATCACCCCGATTGATCACCCACTATTTCTTTCCGCCTTTGCACTATAGGAGCAGACATTTTCAGATTAAAATAAACCATTGGAGAACATCCGGATGAGACGAAACGGTTTGTCTGCAACACGTGCGTGCCTCTGCCTCTGATTTGTAGTTAGTCGTACGAAGGTGTTGAGCAACACAAATAGCAGATCTACAAACTCACAGCACCGGTGCATCCACGATGCCTTGGGCACTTGCAGGTCTGCTATTTCCAGTGTGCAACACCATCGTACGACCACATTATAAATCAAGCATTTTTATAAGAGGATTAGGAGCATAATCATAAATACTTAAGGTCTCGGAGGAAGACGATATACTCTGCCAGCAGCGCTAATGCAAATTGGACTGTTTTCTCAAGGTGTACAGGCAGCCCTTGGAACATTGCTGAGGTCTACTTTCCACATAAACAAACACTATCTACTTGTCTTCCCACACCAAAGTGCTGTGCGGGTTTTGCTGTTGTTAAAATGACACAGCATGAGTTTATTTGAAATCTACAACTACACATTTTCCCCCTTTTTGCCGATTTCCACATCCCAGAATTAACCACGAGTACAAAACACTACACCTCGGAAAGCAAAGCCGTTTGTCTCTAGATCTGATTCCTACTATCACTGCCTGCAGAACATTAGCAGCACAATGTAATCCCAAGATATTAAGAGTTGTCACTGGTGTTTTCAGCGACGGCGTGCCGAAATGACAACCTCTTAAAGATCTGCCGGGTAGAGTCACCATCAACAGATGGTGCGGCGCCGCCTCTTTCTCCCCTGGGCCACAGGAAGATTGAGCGTGTGAAATCTGTCACAATCTCTGGTGGCAAATGTCGCGCAGTTCCTGCAAATGCTAATGAAGCTCATGTGAGGTCCAAAAAACAGGGGAGGGGCAGACGGGCATAAATGGAGGAGTCCAATTTAACCCATTTTGACCGGAGATCAGATTCTAATGTCTTCTACATCCTGACAGTTTTCTGAAAAAGCTATGTTTCTGTGTCAGTCGTTCTTCGATTTTTCAAAAATAGCAGATCTACAAGCTCGTAGCGCGCCACTCGGTGGCGCGCTACGAGCTTGTAGATCTGCTATTTTTCAATAGCTAAAGCATAACATAATGCCAACACCAAAAGGGCCGCCCAAAATAGGTTAAAAATGACAGACAAAATCCTCCTTCTAAAAGGGCATGGAGTTTCCCTGGCCCGTGGACAATCCATTCGCAAATGAGCATAGCTCAAAGATGCCAGTGACATTCAGGTTGCCATTGTGACCGTGTCTCCTTTGAGACACACACATACCCACCAAATTCCATCATAGGCTTTGGTTAAAACCTGCCTTTTGCTGGCACTCAATGGGCCTCATTAGACGGGAGTGCAGTGAGTTACTGTAGTTAATTACATCGTACAGCCTTTGACCGAAATGAGTTTAAAACATTGGGAAGCTCACACTGCACTGGAATATTATACCACTCCGCTGGAATAGAGCATGGAAGGAGTGCCCTGGGTATAAAGGTTCAATCAAAAGGACAGATTTCATTCTAATTAGCTAATGGACATGCATAAACATTAGCCCTAACAAACAGCATTATGCTCATGTCATGGTGCCTTGTTTACTTGTAATTCAATGGTAAATGGTGCATTTATATAGCACCTTTATCCAAGGCGCTTTACAGAGATTGTGCATTACATTCACCCATTCACACACACATTCATACACCGATGGCAACGGAAACCATGCAAGGCACCAACTAGCACATCGGGAGCAATTAGGGGTTCAGTGTCTTGCTCAAGGACCGGGTTTGAACTGGCAACCTTGCGGTTACCATCCAGGCACTCTACCCCTGAACCACCGCCGCCCATTAATAATTAGCAGTGGCACACATGTTTTATTGTTCAGTTGAGTCCATATGGAGTTGGCTTGGGACCCAGAGGGTCGCTGGTTCAAGGCCATCAGTTGAGTCCATATGGAGTTGGCTTGGGACCCAGAGGGTCGCTGGTTCAAGGCCATCAGTTGAGTCCATATGGAGTTGGCTTGGGACCCAGAGGGTCGCTGGTTCAAGGCCATCAGTTGAGTCCATATGGAGTTGGCTTGGGACCCAGAGGGTCGCTGGTTCAAGGCCATCAGTTGAGTCCATATGGAGTTGGCTTGGGACCCAGAGGGTCGCTGGTTCAAGGCCATCAGTTGAGTCCATATGGAGTTGGCTTTGGACCCAGAGGGTCGCTGGTTCAAGGCTATCAGTTGAGTCCATATGGAGTTGGCTTGGGACCCAGAGGGTCGCTGGTTCAAGGCCATCAGTTGAGTCCATATGGAGTTGGCTTTGGACCCAGAGGGTCGCTGGTTCAAGGCTATCAGTTGAGTCCATATGGAGTTGGCTTGGGACCCAGAGGGTCGCTGGTTCAAGGCCATCAGTTGAGTCCATATGGAGTTGGCTTGGGACCCAGAGGGTCGCTGGTTCAAGGCTATCAGTTGAGTCCATATGGAGTTGGCTTGGGACCCAGAGGGTCGCTGGTTCAAGGCTATCAGTTGAGTCCATATGGAGTTGGCTTGGGACCCAGAGGGTCGCTGGTTCAAGGCCATCAGTTGAGTCCATATGGAGTTGGCTTGGGACCCAGAGGGTCGCTGGTTCAAGGCTATCAGTTGAGTCCATATGGAGTTGGCTTTGGACCCAGAGGGTCGCTGGTTCAAGGCCATCAGTTGAGTCCATATGGAGTTGGCTTGGGACCCAGAGGGTCGCTGGTTCAAGGCCATCAGTTGAGTCCATATGGAGTTGGCTTGGGACCCAGAGGGTCGCTGGTTCAAGGCCATCAGTTGAGTCCATATGGAGTTGGCTTGGGACCCAGAGGGTCGCTGGTTCAAGGCTATCAGTTGAGTCCATATGGAGTTGGCTTGGGACCCAGAGGGTCGCTGGTTCAAGGCTATCAGTTGAGTCCATATGGAGTTGGCTTGGGACCCAGAGGGTCGCTGGTTCAAGGCTATCAGTTGAGTCCATATGGAGTTGGCTTGGGACCCAGAGGGTCGCTGGTTCAAGGCTATCAGTTGAGTCCATATGGAGTTGGCTTGGGACCCAGAGGGTCGCTGGTTCAAGGCCATCAGTTGAGTCCATATGGAGTTGGCTTGGGACCCAGAGGGTCGCTGGTTCAAGGCCATCAGTTGAGTCCATATGGAGTTGGCTTGGGACCCAGAGGGTCGCTGGTTCAAGGCCATCAGTTGAGTCCAAATGGAGTTGGCTTTGGACCCAGAGGGTCGCTGGTTCAAGGCCATCAGTTGAGTCCATATGGAGTTGGCTTGGGACCCAGAGGGTCGCTGGTTCAAGGCCATCAGTTGAGTCCATATGGAGTTGGCTTGGGACCCAGAGGGTCGCTGGTTCAAGGCCATCAGTTGAGTCCATATGGAGTTGGCTTGGGACCCAGAGGGGCACTGGTTCAAGGCCATCAGTTGAGTCCATATGGAGTTGGCTTGGGACCCAGAGGGTCGCTGGTTCAAGGCCATCAGTTGAGTCCATATGGAGTTGGCTTGGGACCCAGAGGGGCACTGGTTCAAGGCCATCAGTTGAGTCCATATGGAGTTGGCTTGGGACCCAGAGGGGCACTGGTTCAAGGCTATCAGTTGAGTCCATATGGAGTTGGCTTGGGACCCAGAGGGTCGCTGGTTCAAGGCTATCAGTTGAGTCCATATGGAGTTGGCTTGGGACCCAGAGGGGCACTGGTTCAAGGCCATCAGTTGAGTCCATATGGAGTTGGCTTGGGACCCAGAGGGTCGCTGGTTCAAGGCTATCAGTTGAGTCCATATGGAGTTGGCTTGGGACCCAGAGGGTCGCTGGTTCAAGGCTATCAGTTGAGTCCATATGGAGTTGGCTTGGGACCCAGAGGGTCGCTGGTTCAAGGCTATCAGTTGAGTCCATATGGAGTTGGCTTGGGACCCAGAGGGTCGCTGGTTCAAGGCTATCAGTTGAGTCCATATGGAGTTGGCTTTGGACCCAGAGGGTCGCTGGTTCAAGGCCATCAGTTGAGTCCATATGGAGTTGGCTTGGGACCCAGAGGGTCGCTGGTTCAAGGCCATCAGTTGAGTCCATATGGAGTTGGCTTGGGACCCAGAGGGTCGCTGGTTCAAGGCCATCAGTTGAGTCCATATGGAGTTGGCTTGGGACCCAGAGGGTCGCTGGTTCAAGGCCATCAGTTGAGTCCATATGGAGTTGGCTTGGGACCCAGAGGGTCGCTGGTTCAAGGCTATCAGTTGAGTCCATATGGAGTTGGCTTGGGACCCAGAGGGTCGCTGGTTCAAGGCCATCAGTTGAGTCCATATGGAGTTGGCTTGGGACCCAGAGGGTCGCTGGTTCAAGGCCATCAGTTGAGTCCATATGGAGTTGGCTTGGGACCCAGAGGGTCGCTGGTTCAAGGCTATCAGTTGAGTCCATATGGAGTTGGCTTGGGACCCAGAGGGTCGCTGGTTCAAGGCTATCAGTTGAGTCCATATGGAGTTGGCTTGGGACCCAGAGGGTCGCTGGTTCAAGGCCATCAGTTGAGTCCATATGGAGTTGGCTTTGGACCCAGAGGGTCGCTGGTTCAAGGCCATCAGTTGAGTCCATATGGAGTTGGCTTGGGACCCAGAGGGGCACTGGTTCAAGGCTATCAGTTGAGTCCATATGGAGTTGGCTTGGGACCCAGAGGGGCACTGGTTCAAGGCCATCAGTTGAGTCCATATGGAGTTGGCTTGGGACCCAGAGGGTCGCTGGTTCAAGGCCATCAGTTGAGTCCATATGGAGTTGGCTTGGGACCCAGAGGGTCGCTGGTTCAAGGCTATCAGTTGAGTCCATATGGAGTTGGCTTGGGACCCAGAGGGGCACTGGTTCAAGGCTATCATTTGAGTCCATATGGAGTTGGCTTGGGACCCAGAGGGTCGCTGGTTCAAGGCTATCAGTTGAGTCCATATGGAGTTGGCTTGGGACCCAGAGGGTCGCTGGTTCAAGGCTATCAGTTGAGTCCATATGGAGTTGGCTTGGGACCCAGAGGGTCGCTGGTTCAAGGCTATCAGTTGAGTCCATATGGAGTTGGCTTGGGACCCAGAGGGTCGCTGGTTCAAGGCCATCAGTTGAGTCCATATGGAGTTGGCTTGGGACCCAGAGGGTCGCTGGTTCAAGGCCATCAGTTGAGTCCATATGGAGTTGGCTTTGGACCCAGAGGGTCGCTGGTTCAAGGCCATCAGTTGAGTCCATATGGAGTTGGCTTGGGACCCAGAGGGTCGCTGGTTCAAGGCCATCATGGATAGAGTGGACTGGTAGCAGCACACACACACACAGACATCAAAGGGGGCTTCAGCCCCTGCCCTTTTACCCGTCTGTAAAACAACTGCCCTTTCCAGACCACGAATGCAGCATTTACTACATGGTGAAAGAAATGCAAATGCCACTCCTCTCCTTTCCATGCCATACTGGAAGGTAGCATTCAGGAGGCTTTTTCTCCCAAGTCTCCTGAACTTGGACACAGCCTTTTGCGTTGAACAAATTTGTTTAGAAATCCATGTCGTACACCGCATCTCCACTAGCTAAAGAGTGCTGGGTTGCGCCCCGAAAATAGCTGTACTACAAGCTCACAATGCGTCACGCTGCGACGCGTTGTGAGCTTGTAGATCTGCTATTTTTGTCCAAAAGTGCCCCCTTACGGGATTTCAGCCTCTCAGACACTCTCTGCATGTCCCTGGGTAGCAGTAAAGGTGCCAGTTCACCTCCTGGGCCCAATATAGTGTTAACAACTCTATATTGTGATAGTACTCATTAGTATAGAGTGTCAGCAACAGGAGTCCCCATGTCTCTCCAGCTTTTTATTAAACAAAGTGCATTTTCAGGTCGGGATACCAATTTTGTCCAATCAGGATAGAGAACGCAGTCAGGATACAGATTAAACAAGTGGAATTATAAGTGATGACACAAAGAAAGACAAAATTGGAACCAGAACACTAAAAATAAGCTCATAAATGGCTACCTTCTCCTGATTTTCTCACCTACCTGAAAATGTATTTTCTGTCTATTCATTTAAAGAGCTGGAGAGACAGGGATACCCCTGTTATTGAACAAACACTCTACAACAAACATTACTATCAGAATATAGTGATAAAACTTTGTTTTAAACCAAACAAATTAAACTTACTCTACCTTTAATAGTTTCACCTATGTCGTCAATATAATAATAATAAGATAGGAAAATGTACTTTTGCACGATAAAAAAAAAAAGATCTGTATATAGCAGGATTCTGTATTCAGTGTATTGTATTCATCCATCACGGCCAAACGGAATGATCAGGGAAGTTCAAGCTGAAAATGGTTTGTCCTATTAGTTAACAACTAACAGGAGGACAGACTAGGATGCTTCCAAATAACCCATTTTGACCTGAGATCAGATTCTAAAAATGTCTTCTACATCCTGACAGTTTTCTGAAAAAGCTACAGTATGTTTCTATGTCAGTGGTTCTTCGATTTTTCAAAAATCACACCCGTGTGAACTGAGAACCCGTGTCTCTCATTAGCAGGCAACAGTGCAGCACTATCTCTCTCTCTCCGTTTCTGGCACAACAGCGCCACTTTTGGTACTCATTGGTACTGGTGCTCATAGTCACATAGGTAGGTGAACGGACACATGAACACATAGGTAGGTTAACACGGACATTGCGGTTCCTTGGAGTGGTTGCACCACTCAAAAATAGCAGACCTACAAGCTCGTAGCGCGCCACTCGGTGGCGCGCTATGAGCTTGTAGATCTGCTATTTTTCAATAGCTAAAGCATAACATGATGCTAACACCAAAAAGGGGTTCCCGCCAAAAATGGGATAAAGAGGTAAACAAATGATCCTCATTGTGCTGCCAATGAGGAGCCTATTAGGGCCAGAGACGCCCAGTGGGAAATCATTCAGTAACGATTAGAGATTCAGGGCCATGTCTGTGAATGTGTGTCAACCAATGACTGTGAATGTGTGTCAACCAATGACTGTAACAAATAAATAAGCCTGCCTTAAGCCATTTAGGCCTGACTTCAAAATCCTGACAGTTTTCTGAAAAACCTTATGTTTCTGTATCAGTGGTTCTCAATATTTCATGTCAAGAACCCAAAAAAATTATATGTAAATATGCCGCCGACCCCCATCTGAAAATATGTTCTTCCAGGGACCTCCCCAGAAGCAAAGTAAAATGTTCACTCTACAAGTCTGTAATAATATATATTCAAAGATTTGAGGCACATTTTCACGATTTTTCAAAAATAGCAGACCTACAAGTTCATAGCGCGGCACTCGGTGCCGCGCTATGAGCTTGTAGATCTGCTATTTTTCAATAGTTAAAACACCAACAGGGGTTCCCGCCCAGAATGGATTAAACAAGTGAAAGTGAAGAGAGGGGGAGGTGAGCACTTCCTTCAAGGCTGAGGAAGAAGTCACTCCCAAACTGTGAGTCATGATGAAACCACTCCATCTTCTTCATGAGATTCTGATATATAGCCTCACATAAAACTTTTCGCCCAGACTCTGCAGACAGTTGAACTGAAACCTACTCAAAGTTGCTTAATTAGAAATAAAACTTGAGATTTCCTGATTTTTTCCCCCCAACATGACAGAGGCGTACAGGTCATAAAGAATGATATGCTAAGTGACAGCCCAAAGGCGTACAAGCGGGCCAGCCCATACAGTACAGGAGATGGGGGAGAATAATCAAGTATTACTTTACAATCACACATCTAACTGCTTTGTTTTATGACTATCGTAAAAGTTCTATGAGATCCGGAAGTCTAATTTCAAATGGATGAACCCCCCCCTGTATTTTCAATTACTGCTCCAATTGATGGTCTAATAATCTACTAAAGGGCACGCTCTCCTTCCTCATCTCTATTAACACTTTGATTGCTGCAAGATCTCAACAGGCCTATTTGGATGTTGCTGCCGTTTAACATTGCACAAAGGCCTTGTTCGGGGGCCCACAGTAAAATGTTCTCTTATAGCGAGAATCACACGCCTACATCAAAAGAAAGCTGAACTTGTCCACTTCAATTAAAAAAATAAATTTTGATTTTACCATGTTCCATTCTGGAGATATTGACCTTTTTGCAACACCTGCATTTGCCTGGAAGTGGTTATCTTGAACAGCGAGCAGAGTTATGGATGGTTTAAAGTCAGAGACATTGACAGGCAGATATAAAATTGAACCCAATAAATATCCTATACATCCTATACACCGAATGAAAGCCCTGAATGTGTACTTTTACGAGGAAAACAGTAAACATTGATCCCATCTACAGTTAGACAGTAATTGGTTATTGAATGCAGCTTGTGCCCACCAGATAACTTCAGAGAAGACATGGACGTGAACTCCTCAATATTCACAAAATAAGGCCTATAGCGACATATAAATACTATATACCGTATGAAACAGAAGACTCTCTGCTTTCATAAGGAAAAAAATTGTACTGTAATAATAAAAAAATCACACCCCTGTGAAGTGAGCAGTGCAACTCTACTTCTCTACTTATTCACTACAGCTCGCTATATACGGACTGAGGCAGAAAGTCATGTAAACCTTTTATTTACAGTTTGGTCTGTAAACTTCTACTGTAATAATAAAAATCACACCCCTGTGAAGTGAGCGTTGCAACTGTTCTGTACTTATTCACTACAGCTCGCTATATACGGACTGAGACAGAAAGTCATGTAAACCTTTTATTTACAGTTTGGTCTGTAAACTTCTACTGTAATAATAAAAATCACACCCCTGTGAAGTGAGCGGTGCAACTGTTCTTTATAGTTGCGCGGTGCAACTGTAGAGAACAGTTGCACCGCTCACTTCACAGGGGTGTGATTTTTATTATTACAGTAGAAGTTTACAGACCAAACTGTAAATAAAAGGTTTACATGACTTTCTGTCTCAGTCCGTATATAGCGAGCTGTAGTGAATAAGTACAGAACAGTTGCAACGCTCACTTCACAGGGGTGTGATTTTTATTATTACAGTAGAAGTTTACAGACCAAACTGTAAATAAAAGGTTTACATGACTTTCTGCCTCAGTCCGTATATAGCGAGCTGTAGTGAATAAGTAGAGAAGTAGAGTTGCACTGCTCACTTCACAGGGGTGTGATTTTTTTATTATTACAGTACAATTTTTTTCCTTATGAAAGCAGAGAGTCTTCTGTTTCATACGGTATATAGTATTTATATGTCGCTATAGGCCTTATTTTGTGAATATTGAGTTCGGGTCCATGTCTTCTCTGCAGTTATATCTGGTGGGCGCAATGTGCATCCACCCAGTAATAGAGTATCCAATTTATGACAAACTGTACATGGGATCAATGTTTACTCTTTTCCTCGTAAAAGTACACATTCAGGGCTTTCATTCGATGTATAGGATGTATAGCATATTTATTGTGTTTATTGTTATATCTGCCTGTCAATGTCTGACTATAAACCTTCATAACTATGCTTTCTTTTTGATGATGATTGCCGCCTCGCCTAATCTATCTCACTGCTTTCATTGTTTTGATCGCAGTAACATTGGGGGGGGGGGTCATGGGCACATTGGGCAGCAAAAGTCTTGATCCGTACGGCTATAAAAAGTCCCATTCCACCGTTCTGTAACGGTGAGACGCGTTGTCATCAGCTGATTTTGTTTTTCAAGCTAGTGTAGGGGAACATGCCTGGGCATGCTAGCCTGGCACGGCCAGACTCATAGCGAGGGTTCACTGATGTTTCCTCCGGGGAAGAATCTTCAGTGAATCCCCGCTATGAGGCTGGCCAAGCCAGGCTATGGGCATGCAGCTTGGGGGCGATGGAGGGGGAAAAAAGCGTCACCCGGCTGTGATGTCGACGAGAAGGAAAAAATGACTTCCACAGATGACAACACCACGGTTTAGGTCGCGGAAAAGTTCGTTATACATTACACCCGGGTCGATTACGTCCCCGACGCGTTCATTGCGGTCTTATCACTACAATTATAATGAATAAAAAAGCGTTACAATCACACGTCTGAGCGATCTCCGATTATGACGGCTCTGCATGGCGATACGTGATCCACCAACGGAACACTGTCTTGTCGTGGCGTCCCCTCGATACTGTGGTTAGTTCGTAGTATTGTAGGCTCGGGGATCGTTTGGTCGCTACAGTATGAAGAAGGAAACATGCATCTGTCCATGTGTGTTGCAGATGTTATGCATTGCAATGCCGATCTGGTGCATATGTGTTTAGGCAATAGGCAGCGTTCCGTTCAGCGTTCAACTGGCTTCTACACGTAAAGCGGCCAGCCCTCCTGTTTTCAGGAGGGGAGGGGGGTTTTTTTTTTTTTTTTTTTTTTCTGATCACGTGAGCGGGAGTAAGCAGCAATGATAGGGCGATGGTTCTTCATTGTCCGGGTGGGTAAAAAGATGAATGAAAGTATTCTATAAAAAAGTGATTGAAACGTATTGATACGTGATCCGCACCCGACGTTTGATTAATTGATAACGTATTGATACGCGATCCGCGTTGGGAGTGTTAAACCATTTAGGCCCGACGCCGCATCTTTACGATTTTTCAAAAATAGCAGACCTACAAGTTCATAGCTCGCCACTCGGTGGCGCGCTATGAGCTTGTAGATCTGCTATTTTTCAATAGCTAAAGTATAACATAATGTTTAGTTAAAACACCAAAAGGGGTTCCCGCCCAAAATGGGTTAAACCTTTCAGAACCTGTAAAAATATTTGCAATACATTACCCTCGATATATACCTTGAAAAATCCAGAAATTAAACGAGTTTTAAAATTAAACCATAACTCTTATCTTTCCTCAGACACTCTCTATACTGTATTCGTTATTTCTCCATCTTTGTGTTTTATTCAAAAAGCAGATGTTGTGGGTGCTAATTAAAAACTTTGAGCAGGGCAAGGAAAACCCATCACGGACCTGAGCCGTCACCTGGGCTCCGACCTACGGTACCACTCTAATTTAGTTTTCTTTCCTCTCTCCATTAACCCATTTTGGACTGAGGTCGATAAAAAAGGCTTCTAAATCCTAACATTTTTCTGAAAAACCCATGTTTCTATGTCAGTGGTGCTCACTTTTTCATGTCAAGGACCCCCAGAATTATCTCTATTGGGCCACGGACCGCCATCTCGAAATATGTTGTTCCAGGGACCCCCCCAGAAGCCAATATTTTAGTTAAAAATGTTCGCTCTGAAATATATATTCAAAGATTTGCGGCCCCTTTCTCACGACTTTTCAAAAATAGCAGACCTACAAGCTCGTAGCGCGGCACTCGGTGGCGCGCTACGAGCTTGTAGATCTGCTATTTTTCAATAGCTAAAGCATAACATAATGCTGGGTTTCTCGCCCAAAATGGGTTAAAGGCCAAATCTCCCTCTACGTTCCAGGGCAGACAAGAGGACTGATTGCAATCCCTGTAATGTTCCATACTGGACGGAGCACTGCTGTTCCTCACGGGGAGCTGCAGTCAGTCTTTTCGCCTCTAGCTCAATTGTGAGTTTTGAGTCCCAAGTGGTTCATCAGAGCTGGCGCATGATAAATCTACGTGCAATGACAGAGGTCTATCCGGAGGTGGACGATGTTAACCCATTTTGGCCTGACTTTGAAATTTAAAAAATGTCTTCTAAATCATGACAGTTTCCTGAAAAAAAACTCATGTTTCTGTATCAGTGGTGCTCAATATTTCATTATATGTAATATACCTCTGCCCCCCCATCTGAAAATATGTTGTTCCAGGGACCTCCCCAGAAGCAAAGATTTGAGTTAAAATGTTCACTCTGTCATAATAAATATTCAAAGATTTGAGGCACATTTTCACGATTTTTTCAAAAATAGCAGATCTACAAGCTCATAGCGCGGCACTCGGTGCCGCGCTATGAGCTTGTAGATCTGCTATTTCTCAATAGCTAAAGTATAACATAATGCTTAAACACCAAAAGGGGTTCCCGGCGTACAGAATGGGTTAACGGCACGGCAGGCAGGGCTAAACCCATAGGGTATTGTCGTGTGGAGGAAGCTACAGGAGAGTTGCTACGGTTTCACCTTGAACCTGAATGCTAAGTATACTGTGTGACTCTCCACTGGTTGAGAGCAGCAAAGAGAGGAGCAGAATACAGATTCATACAGGACAGGATCCTCCAGGCAGAGGTCCTTGGGGGACAAGAAACAACCAAGTGCACAAAGGGGAGGGATGTGCAGGAGACAGGTGGAGGGTTAAGTGACAGGACAATTGAGAGAGAGAGAGAAAAGCAGACATTACACTGAAGCAGTGAAATGCAACAGACAGACTGTAATTCTCCAATTAATCCATTTTTACCTGAGATCAGATTCTAAAAATGTCTGTTTGAAAATGACAGTTTTCTGAAAAAGCTATGTTTCTATGTCAGTCGTTCTTCGATTTAAAAAAAATAGCAGACCTACAAGCTCGTAGCGCGCCACTCGGTGGCGCGCTATGAGCTTGTAGATCTGCTATTTTTCAATAGCTAAAGCATAACATAGTGCTAAATGGTAAATGGTGCATTTATATAGTGCCTTTATCCAAGGCGCTTTACATAGATTGTGCATTACATTCACCCATTCACACACACATTCATACACCGATTGCGGCGGAAGCCATGCAAGGTACCAACCAGCACATCGGGAGCAATTAGGGGTTCAGTGTCTTGCCCAAGGACACTTCGACATGTAGACAGGAGGAGCCGGGATTCGAACCGCCGACCCATGGATCATTGGATGACCTGCTCTACCTCCTGAGCCACAGTCGCTAACACCAAAAGGGGTTCCCGCCCAAAATGGGTTAAACCGTCTGAGCATCCATCTACATTCCAAGCTGTATATACAGTATACCTGTATAAACCAACCCCATAAAAAAACAATAAGTGAATATTTGAATCATTTATTATTACAAAATATATGGTACTGTTAAATCTACAAAAAACAATAATTTTATTGTAACAAACAAGCATAACTCAATAATTAAGAATTTGACCAATACATTCAGGTAATGTTGAATGACCACACCTGCAATGTAATAAGTATAAAATAAATAGTACAATGTGCATCAAACAAATACAAATCAGGTGGGTTTTTTTTATTAATCACACACACACACACACACACACACACTTTGAGCAGTTTTTTTTTTTTTTTTATCCACTACAGCCATAGAGCTCCTTCCGAGTGTGAAGTTCCTCGCTATAGGCTGTTCATTACAGCTAGGCTGTTCATTACAGCTAGGCTGTTCATTACAGCTAGGCTGTTCTTACTGCTTGTCCAGTCCTTGGATCAGACATTTGACAAGTGATTAATCAGGCAGGCGGCCTCGGCGGAGCAACTGAATGTTAATCTCCACACTCCAGTCTGTGGAGATGAATTAGAGGCGTGTCCATTCAGGGCGTGTCCATTCAGGGCGTGTCCATTAGAGGCGTGTCCATTCAGGGCGGCTTCCTTAGAGTCTCTTCCAGGGTGACCTCCGTGCCCCGGGGCCGCCGGGGCCAGGATCACGTCTAGTCGAGTAGGACCTCTCACACCTCTGTCGTGCACCATGACGCAGCGGATGTTGGCGCGGCTGAGGAGCGTCACGTTCTGGAACTGGGTGTGGCGTGAGGCCACTCGAGGCCGGGCGGAGTGAGGAGCATGAGGGTGGACCGCGGTGACCTCCTGCAGCAAGCCTATGTGGGAATTGGTGAGGACGAGCTGGGCCAGGGACTCGGCGCGGGCGTCAGGGCTCACACACGCCCCTACGCTGGTGTACAGAAGCAGCTGGACCTCCCCCATACTGGGCCTATCTTGGTCCATGTGGCTGTGGAGAACATACACCAGATCGGCCAGAGTCTTCTGGAACTGGCACCAGACCTTCAGACCGGCGTCCAGCAGCAGGTCTGGTATGTAATCCTGCCAGGTCAGCGATATCTCCATCAAGTCTCTGTGCAGTAGCGGGTGCTGGGAGACCCTGCTGTCCCCGGGGTACATGACACCGAGGATGGCGCGGCACAGCTCTTGGGTCAGCGTTTGGCCGTGGGTGTGAAGGCCCAGGACGCTCTCCTCCACGGCGCCCACCAAACGCAGGCTCTGACCGGCGAAGCCGATCTGGATCTCCTTGAGCTGCCGCAGAGAGAGGTGATGGAACAGCACCAGCGTCTGACCGGGGTCAGAGGTGACGGTGTAGACGGTGGACTCCAGCAGGACGAGGAGGGCGGGGCACGGAACGGGCCGTCCGCATTTTGTGACGTTCAGCCAATAGAGACCCACTGTTTTCTGGGAGTGGAACGCCACCGTTGGGATGACCCCTTGCAGAGCCTCCACCAGGCTGGGGAGGGGCAGTAACTGGAGGCTTAAGAGGGCATTAGGAAATTCTACTAGTTTCTGACGGAAACTCCTGGTGAAAGAGTTCGGTGGCTTTCGGTCAAGAACCGAATTAATCTCTGGAGCGGTTTGTGAATATTCTGCAGATGCAGCATTATGGGTGTCTTTTGGCTCAAAGCACTGCTCCTCCTCTGGTATTCCGAATGTTTGGGTCATGCTCTGTCCTTGCTTTAAATCATCGGTTTCTTGTGTCATACTACCAGGGCTTGACCACCTCTCTTCAACCAGAGACGGGTCAGCTTCGTTCAACTCAAACGCCTCTGCGGTGTTCTGCAGTGGGGCTAGGTGGGTCAGTGTAAACTCTGATGCTTCCTCTGGCTGAACGCCATGCAGCTCCATCTGGATAACTTGTATAATGGGCAGGTTCTTCACCAGGGAGAACACATGGCTGTCCCTGACCAGAGTGTAGACCTGACTGTGTTTGACCAGCGAGAAAACACGGCTGTCCTTCACCACGGACAAGACGTGACTTTCGCTGACCAGTCCCACCACCTGTCTGGACCACTGTGCCCCGGCACGCTGCAGGCCTTGCTCCCTCACCTGCCGGAGCATCTGAGGAGAGCTCCACAGGAGACGTCTCACGTCCTCCACCATCCAAGAAACCCCGTTAACCAGGGAGCGCAGCCCCGAGCTTTGTTTGGCAACAGCGCCGGCCTCCGTGTCACACTCCCCCTGGAACTCATCCAAACCTCTGGATTCATCCATCACTCTGTGGCCGAACTGGCCCTCGAAGGAAGCCTCTTCCTCCGGCGGACAGCGGGCTGCCTGGCTGTGTCTGGAGAGCGCAGAGTGAGCGCTGGCCTGTGGGGGGACTGCTGTCCTAGAGCTGGTTTCTCCCATGCTCTGTAGGTGGGACGCGCAGCCTAATGAGGTCCCATCAGAGCCGGGACGGCCCTCATAGCAGTCAGAGACAACACCTTGGCTCTCGTTAGCATTCCCCTCCAGCCCTGTGCCACATCCATCACCGACACCCAGGACACCTGTGGTGGAGGGGAGGTTTGTCCTGGGGATGCCAGCCTCCAGCAGACAACTTTCAACCCCAGCCTGAGCTCTCCGCCACAGCCTTCTAGACACAAGGCCTGGCGCTGATTTATGAGACAAGTCCCTGTCTTGTTCCCGACCGTCCCTAGCGCTTACCCTCCCCTGTAGAGTGTCTCCATCCAGCTCCAAACTACAGCCAGAGACAGGACAGCTCCCCGGGATGGCCTAATTTAAGAGTGAATGGAGAGAGAAAGAGAGAGAGTGGGGAGGGGGGGAAGACACACACACACACACAAAAGAAAAAGGAAATCATTTTTGCATGTGACTTGACATGTAATTTAATAATCCTGGCTGGCATTTTCTACAAAATGATGATAATAAAATAAAGCGATGTTGAAAAAGGATGGAGATCATATTTATATATTATATACATTGCTTAACCCATTTAGG
The DNA here is from genome assembly GCF_951216825.1 of Electrona antarctica. Classification (NCBI taxonomy): domain Eukaryota; kingdom Metazoa; phylum Chordata; class Actinopteri; order Myctophiformes; family Myctophidae; genus Electrona; species Electrona antarctica. Next base: position 2,791,746 of record NC_136791.1, on the reverse strand, counting down.
TCCGACGTCGAAATAAGAAAAACGTTCGCTCTGAAAGAATATATATTCAATGATTTGTGCCGCATTGTCACGATTTTTCAAAAATAGCAGACCTACAAGTTCGTAGCGCGCCACTCGGTGGCGCGCTATGAGCTTGTGGATCTGCTATTTTTCAATAGCTAAAGTATAACATAATGCTTAGTTAAAACACCAAAAGGGGTTAATCCTGGCTGGCATTTCCTACAAAATATAATAATAAAATAAAGCGATGTTGAAAAAGGATGGAGATCATATTTATATATCATATGCATTGCTTAAAAAAACTGTTTTAATCAGATGGGAATAAGTCATCAGAGCACTAGTTATGAGTAAATCTTGTGTTCCTCTCCTCCTGCTGCTACCGGCTCAACTCAACCTTTGGGAGCACCAGTGGCGTGCACAGATAGACACTAGGGGGTGCTAGAGCACCCCCTGCCCTTTTGGCAATGTGCCCTTTCGAAAAATTATTCGAAATCTTATTTTGTACAGTTACACTGTACAGTATGTGGACCATGGTAACATTGATCAATTCTTGATAAAAAGCTTCTAATATATTATTTAGGCCCCACAATCTATAAATCTCACACTATTAAGGCAACCGGCCGGTTCCACGCGCTGCACAAAGTGCCCTTTTTTTCCACTTGAGCACCTGCCCCTCTAAATGTATGTGCACGCCACTGGGGAGCACGTACGTACTTGGGTTCTCACTGCAGAATAGCAGCCCCTCGACGTACAGCAGCTGGACGTCATAGTGACGTCCAACCCTCGGCGTACAGTAGAGAACATTGGTGAAACTATCTCAATTTGACCAATAAAAACAGTTTCTAAGTTGCTGATATAGATTAATTTTTACCTTTACCTAAAGGGCTGGTTTAACCCATTTTGGGCGGGAACCCCTTTTGGTGTTAGCATTATGTTATGCTTTAGCTATTGAAAAATAGCAGATCTACAAGCTCATAGCACGCCACCGAGTGGCGCGCTACGAGCTTGTAGGTCTGCTATTTTTGAAAAATCGAAGAACGACTGACATAGAAACATAGCTTTTTCAGAAAACTGTCAGGATGTAGAAGACATTTATAGAATCTGATCTTTTTTCCATGTAGTTACAGTATAGGGGAATCCATTGTGACGCAATGATGTTATGACAATAGAGGGTGTGTGCATGCAGAAAGGGAATGGCAGATCGAGTGGCAATATGAGTTTAACGTCGTTTAACCCATTTAGGCCTGACGACGAAATTTTAAAAATGTCCTCTAAATTCTGACAGTTTTCTGAAATGCCTCATGTTTCTGTATCAGTGGTTCTCAATATTTCATGTCAAGGACCTCAAAAATGATCTGTAATTGGCCTCCGACCGCCATCTGAAAATATGTTATTGAGGAACCCCGGCCCCCAGAAGCAAAGATTTGAGTTAAAACGTTCGCTCTGAAAGAATATATTCAAAGATTTGAGGCACATTTTCACGATCTTTTTCATGAGCTTGTAGATCTGCTATTTTTCAATAGCTAAAGCATAACATAATGCTTAAAACACCAAAAAGGGGTTCCCGCCCAACATAGGTTAATGCAATCGGTTAGAAGTTTTCCGTTTGGATGTACAGTATGGGCTGTCAAGGCTGGAAAGTACACGTTCCTGCATAACTTCCGGGTATGATGATCATATGATGATGTCGTCACACGCATAATCTGTGTTTTCACGTCACCTGTTGGCATTGCCTCAGGCAATACCAAATACAAGTACCTGGTACAACTTTTGTCCAATGGAAAATATAACGTGTGGCAAGTCCAGTTGGTAGTAGTGCCATGCAGTGCAAAATTGCCATTTCTATCCATTATATTGAACTTTTGACTGTGTATGTCAACTAGCTCTGTGCGTGCGTGTGTGTGTGTGTGTGTGTGTGTGTGTGTGTGTGTGTGTTAGGGCCGATTCATACTCCTATTTTAGAGCCGAATAAAAGTCGGTTCGGCTCTGTAGAGCCTACAATGTGTCATTTTAGGTTCGGGGGGCGGGGACCGTCCTAAAGTCGGCTCTGTAGAGCCTACAATGTGTCATTTGAGGTTCGGGGGGCAGGGACCGTCCTAAAGTCGGCTCTGTAGAGCCTACAATGTGTCATTTTAGGTTCGGGGGGCGGGGACCGTCCTAAAGTCGGCTCTGTAGAGCCTACAATGTGTCATTTTAGGTTCGGGGGGGGGGGGCGGGTACCGTCCTAAAGTCGGCTCTGTAGAGCCTACAATGTGTCATTTGAGGTTCGGGGGGGCGGGTACCGTCCTAAAGTCGGCTCTGTAGAGCCTACAATGTGACGTCATTTGAGGTTCGGGGGGGCGGGTACCGTCCTAAAGTCGGCTCTGTAGAGCCTACAATGTGACGTCATTTGAGGTTCGGGGGGGCGGGTACCGTCCTAAAGTCGGCTCTGTAGAGCCTACAATGTGACGTCATTTGAGGTTCGGGGGGGGCGGGTACCGTCCTAAAGTCGGCTCTGTAGAGCCTACAATGTGACGTCATTTGAGGTTCGGGGGGGGCGGGTACCGTCCTAAAGTCGGCTCTGTAGAGCCTACAATGTGACGTCATTTTAGGTTCGGGGGGGGGGGGTACCGTCCTAAAGTCGGCTCTTCGGTGCTACTGAACATTTCTGACGAGCCGAAATCATTTCGGCACTACAGCGCCGAAACAGCGGTAAAATAGGAGTATGAATCGGCCCTTAGGGTGACCATATTCTGAATTTCCAAAAAGAGGGCACAGTGCACGCAATTTTGTTTTGATCACGCATGCTACCCAAACTCAAACCCCCGGACGTGTGTGTGTGTGTATACACACACCATAGTGTTGCACATCTCCAGCGGGGCAGTGTGTGTGTGTGTGTGTGACACACCATAGTGCAGGGCAGAGTGTGTGTGTGTGTGTGTGTGTGTGTGTGTGTGTGTGTGTGTGTGTGTGTGTGTGTGTGTGTGTGTGTGTGTGTGTGTGTGTACACACCATCTCCAGCAGGGCAGAGTGTGTGTGTGTGTGTGTGTGTGTGTGTGTGTGTGTGTGTGTGTGTGTGTGTACACACCATCTCCAGCAGGGCAGAGTGCACGGAGCTGCTTGGCAGTCTGCAGTCAGGATCCACTGCAGACGACGACACATCCATCGTGCTGAAAAAAACAGGAGGCAGTTAAGATACAAGATTGAAAATAATACATTTGTTATTCTATCAGCAAAAAGAAACATTGCGTCTTAATGATGTGAAGGGACGCGTGCATGTCGCAATTGGTTTATATTCTAATGCCAGGCTGCTTTCAAAAGCAATTTAATTATTTGCTGTGGTGTGACACAAGATAGTTTATAGACAAAGGAAACCCCCTCTATGCAATGCCCCCCCCCCCCCTGTATCCACAAAAACATCCATCACATTTGAATAGCAAACAGCAACAAATGGATGTCTGAGATTAGAACCACATTTACATACAGTAGTCTATAGGGCAGGGGCTCTTGTTTTTGGCTGGGGACCCCCGGGAATGACCCCGGGACCCCCGGGAATGACCCCGGGACCCCCTCCCCACCCCAATACAAATTGACCGCTACAATAACCTAAATAATAGAGAAAAATAAGTTTATGCATGTAAGAAATGAAAGTTTAGGCCTACTATGTGAACTCTTAATTTCCATTTTCCACCCATTCAGTTGCAAAAAAATAAAAATATATATATATATATATTTTTTTGGTAATAATCTGGGGACCCCCCAAAATATTTTGGCGACCCCCCCGAGGGGTCTCCACCCCCAGGTGGAGAAACCCTGCTCTAGGGGAAGGACACAGAAATAACATACAGCAAAGACAGATTTCTGACAGCAAGCAGTTACTTTGTCAGAGCTTGATATATTACAGCACGTTAGGGGGAGGTAAAGGAGGGGGCAGCAAGTTCTTCACAACATCAACACAAAAGGGCAGAGTGCAGCTTCTCTGACCGATTAAAGGATTTCTGCAGATCCTGAGATCAATAAAGTGTTGCGCTAAGCGGCGCTTGTCCATTCTGCTCACACCCTGCGAGTCAACGGGGGGGGAAGCTGGTCAGAAGTGGTGTCATGAGATTTCCACTGTGAGAGAGACACACGATACTGACCTTTTGCCGTCGTCCACATTTTCCACATGCAGAGGCTGAAGTCGCTCCTGTGACTGTGATCCATTTTGACCCGAAGTCATCTCAGCAATACTGGCTGCATCTCGCTCACCATTCACACCGTACCGTTCCCCCTCGCTGGCTTGTTCATTGCTCCTTTGCTGCAGTCCTCCCCCCTTCATCTGCTCTGGTTCCTCCTGTAGCCCTCTCCCCTTCATCTCCTCTGGCTCCTGTGGCTGCAGACCTCTCCGTGGCTGCAGTCCTCTCCCATTCATCTGCTCTGGTTCCTTCATCTGCGCTGGTTCCTTCATCTGCTCTGGTTCCTCCTGAAGACCTCTCCCCTTCATCTGCTCTGGTTCCTCCTGAAGACCTCTCCCCTTCATCTCCTCTGGCTCCTCCTGCATCTGCTCTGGTTCCTCCAGGACTGCTTTCAGCTGAAGTTCGACTCCAGTGGCTTGGTCGCATCTGTGCATGCAGTCATCCTCCACCAGCCTTCCAGTCATCACACACAAACACACACTATATATAAATAGCTGGAAAGAGGCAATTAATGAATTAAGGGTTCAATCAAACACATACTTTTGAAATCTGAACGCTGTGACGAGTCTCTAGACCCTTTGAGAGTTTACAACACCTATATAGCATGCATTTTATCATGATCAGACCGACACTGTCTGTCACCAGCAGCTTAAACATATCCAGCAAGTTTGGTGATGTCTGGACAAAACATTGTCATCGATTTACATCCACAATTGTGCCAGGAAGGAACTGATAAAAACCAATGATTTCAAAATAATCTTACACTAATGGTTCTATGTTATGAAACATATCCTGTATGTTTTATTTATTTATAGTCCGATTTGTGTTCTGACAAAACCATTTGTTTTGCATTCGTTGTGACCGAGAAACTCTGAGGGTATGTTTCAGGTACTTATCCTGCATGTTTTGTGATCATTGGCCCTTATTGCTGACTATAGAGCGTCACAGTCCCGCCCCCTGTCATGACAACACCAGGCCCAGGAAATGATTCCCAATGCATTTTTCCCATTTCAAAAAGTATTTATTTAAAGACGGTTACACCGCGGACAAAGCCAACTCGAGTTGTGATAATTACAAAGAAGAAAAACAACAAAAAGTGTTTTTTTCTTCTTTCTAATTCATTTTTTGGCACACTTAAAAGGTCTTTAAATAAATACTTTTTGAAAAGTCTATGAGGAAAATGAACGGAGAATCCTTTCCTGGGCCCTGGTAGGGGGCGGGACTGCGACGCTCTATAGCGCATGTGCTGAGCCAAGCCCTTTTGAAGTTAATATCTTCAAAACTAAGTAATATCTCTCGTGGAAATTTGCTGAACTGAAAGGAGAAAGTAACCCTCATAATTATGATAGATCTCAGATGTGGGTTTCAAACTTTATCGTTTGCATTTTTGAAAAGTTGACCTTTTTCCAACCAACAACAATATTAACTGAAGAGATGTAAAATTGTGCCAACAGGACTGTTCATAATTAAATAACTGCTGCAGGAAAATTAATCTGGACAATAAAATAACAGCTTTCACAGCAAAACGTTTGGTGGGCACGTCGGTGCTAATAGCATCTATGCTGGCGACTGGGTGGGGGAGGTCTCCGTTGGTACAGAGGGTGGTCAGAGTGACTGGGGGAGGTCTCCGTTGGTACAGAGGGTGGTCAGAGTGATGGGGGAGGTCTCCGTTGGTACAGAGGGTGGTCAGAGTGATGGGGGAGGTCTCCGTTGGTACAGAGGGTGGTCAGAGTGATGGGGGAGGTCTCCGTTGGTACAGAGGGTGGTCAGAGTGATGGGGGAGGTCTCCGTTGGTACAGGGGTGGTCAGAGTGATGGGGGAGGTCTCCGTTGGTACAGAGGGTGGTCAGAGTGATGGGGGAGGTCTCCGTCGGTACAGAGGGTGGTCAGAGTGATGGGGGAGGTCTCCGTTGGTACAGGGGTGGTCAGAGTGACTGGGTGGGGGAGGTCTCCGTTGGTACAGAGGGTGGTCAGAGTGACTGGGTGGGGGAGGTCTCCGTCGGTACAGAGGGTGGTCAGAGTGACTGGGTGGGGGAGGTCTCCGTTGGTACAGAGGGTGGTCAGAGTGACTGGGTGGGGGAGGTCTCCGTCGGTACAGAGGGTGGTCAGAGTGACTGGGTGGGGGAGGTCTCCGTTGGTACAGAGGGTGGTCAGAGTGACTGGGTGGGGGAGGTCTCCGTCGGTACAGAGGGTGGTCAGAGTGATGGGGGAGGTCTCCGTTGGTACAGAGGGTGGTCAGAGTGACTGGGTGGGGGAGGTCTCCGTTGGTACAGAGGGTGGTCAGAGTGATGGGGGAGGTCTCCGTTGGTACAGGGGTGGTCAGAGTGACTGGGTGGGGGAGGTCTCCGTTGGTACAGAGGGTGGTCAGAGTGACTGGGGGAGGTCTCCGTTGGTACAGGGGTGGTCAGAGCGACTGGGGGGAGGTCTCCGTTGGTACAGAGGGTGGTCAGAGTGATGGATGGCAGCCCTTATGAAACAGTCACCATTTCAGTAGTGCTGAGCTCCTACTATCAGGCTGTCCAATGGTCTGCAAAGAAAGACACTTGAGCAAATCCTCCAAGAGCTTGGCTTTTTGCATTTCTTGTAGACTTTTGAGTATTCATTTAATCATGTACAATATTTGTTTTTAAATCACACCATTTTGCCAACCGGGGGAGAGCTCCGAACTGACCTCATATCATGCTTTAATGACATGAGGAGTGAGCTGCATGGCCGCTTCTTATCCCGCGACAAAGGGGGAGTTTCCCCCAGTAGGACGTAGCACGAAGAAGGAACATGTTATTCCAACCAGTTCCTTTTCCCCTCCATCAGGCGCCCCGGCTGACCATGGGGGGGGGGGGGGGGGGGGGGCAGTATCTAGAGACCAGGTTTACTGCACAATAGCTGATCTACAAGCTCACACTGCATCGTGATGTGTTGTGCGCAATCGTGTTGTGAGCTTGTAGATCTGCCATTTTCATATGATTGAGTTTTTGTACATTTGGGAGAGACCAAGGACTGTTTTGGGTCTCGAGCTAAAGGTTTGGGATCTGCTGCAGCAAGTACAGCAAGTACACCAAAAGGGAACCCCTTTTGGTGTTAGCATAGAGCACCGAAGTCTGACGTCACTTTCAGTAGAGGGCACCAACACACAGGTTCATGAATTTTTTTATTTGCATTGAAATCTCCATAGGGCGATTTTAGGTCGCTTCATATAAGAACTGTGTTTGAAAAATAAACCGACCACCCCGGCCTTTCTGTCAGGGGAGTGGCTGTGCGTCGTTAATGCTGTCCATTCATATTTGATACAGCCAGTTTCTAGAGAAAATGGAATTAATGTGGCCGCAAAAGCCTTGAAACTACATATGAAGGCAATGTCGCTGCTAATATACGTCACGCCCAGCTGTCAACATTGCGTTCCTGAGATTCCTCGTTGACGTAAGCTCAGCTGGTGGTGACTCGACTCGTACTAACCACGAAACATTAAATATCAATAAAATAAAAATAAAAATAAACGTAATTGACATTCAGTTTCTGTTGTGCGACGGGCAGATGCAGCCACCCCCCCTACCCGGAAATGTAGTCTCTGGGTTGTTTGACTCGTCACTCGTCCTGACTGTCAGGATGTAATAAAGTGTGTGTGTGTGTGTTTATTATTTTTTTATTATTATTTTTCTTTTGTGACTTTCGCCTTTATTTTATATTTTTTATGGAGGGACAGACAGTAGGCTGACAGGAAATGGGGAGAGAGATGGGGGGGTGACAATGACATGCAGTAAAGGCCGTCGGGATCGGGAGTCGAACCTGCGGCACACTGCCAGACTGGATTACCAGCCAAGGTGTCTGGACCGCTGAGCCACGGCCCTGGCCGTTTTTTGCCTTTATTGATAGGGTACAGTAATTAGACAGAAAGGGGGAGAGAGATGGCGAGTGACACGCGGCAAAGGCCGTCGGGCTCGGGAGTCGAACCCGCGGCACGCCGTCCGGCTGGCTTGGCAGCCTAGGTGCCCAGACGGTTGAGCTAACCGTCAGGGCCCACTAAACTTTCTTTCCTTACATTTTTATCCCACAGTTTTTGTAAACGATTTTTTTTCAACCGATGCCAAGCTTTAATCCTGAGCGCTACTCCCTCTGCCAACCTGGGGAGAGCCCCGAACTGAGGTCATGCTTCCTTCAACGCATGAGGAGTGAGCCGCTCCTTATCACCTGACAGCGGGGGGGGGGGGGGGGGGGGGGGGGGGGGTGGTCGTAGCGTGGAAGTTACAGTATAGAAACCAGGGTTACTGCATGTTTTTTGTGAGGGTATACCTGTTGCCCTTTCGCCAACCTCACCTAGGGTATGGGCACTGATGACACAGAGGAGAGAACACACCCCCAGCGCCCCCAGCAGAAATCGAACCCGGAACCTTCTGGCTGTTAGGCGACAGCGCTACAGACTGCGTGACCACGCGCCTAAACTACACTTTGTTAACCAGATTAGGCCTACTACAGCCTAGGTTGAATAATAACCAGAACCTACTACAGCCTAGGTTGAATAATGTGGGGAGATCGGTCCGTTGAAGGGTGTGAAAAGGTTGCTGAATGAGCCTCTCTCCACACCGACAGTCTGTATGGTAGAGACAGTATGGTGCTAGAAATATGGCTCGACATTGTGCTTAAAGCTTAAATCGTTTGAGAAATCATAACATGACGACCACTGCACAGCGGTGGCGTACAGGACAGAGGCACAATGCTATACATACATTAACTAAACTGTATTCAGGCTATTTTGGTGTATCATATTGGTCTTATTTAAAAATAACCAGACCTGTCTGAAGCGAGTGGTGCAACAGCACCCCCTATTGGTACTCTAAACATGGTGACATAGTCCCATAGGGACAAAGCTGTTCCTTGGAGTGGTTGCACCACTCAAAAAGGATAAACAGCGTGTATCTGCAGTGGAAGCGTGATTTGCACACATCCATCATGACACTTTGCTTCAACTAATGAACATATTATCAACTAATGAACATATTACAGCAGAATGATTAGAACGCTAGAATGATTAGAAAGAATTGGCACAGCGGCCTGTCATTTCTGTGCAAGTAGGCTCTACTCATCATTACATGAGGCACGAGCTTTGTGCTCCACAAAGTCATTCAACTTTATCATAATCATCATTTTCAATTGATAACATGGTCAATTTATAACATTTAGTTGGATTTGGCCCAGACAAAGCGCTTAAGTCAAATAATACAGCGCAACTCTTAACATTTAATTTATTTGCTTTCAGAGAAAACCTGACGGTGAATAGCTGGCACATTATGCTTGCACTTTCCATCTTCTGGTGTTTGCGTCTCATCACACACACACACACACACACACACACACACACACACACACACACACACACACACACACACACACACACACACACACACACACACACACACACACACACACACACACACACACACACACACACACACACACACACACACACACACACACACACACACACACACACACACACACACACACACACACACACACACACACACACACACACACACACACACACACACACACACACACACACACACACACACACACACACACACACACACACACACACCAGAGAGTCTACATGCGCTGCATTGAGATAAAATAAAATTACCGCCAAGCACAACATCCACATTGCATTTTTGGAAGGCCACCCACACTCCCTGCATGCAAGGCTTAACAGCAGCGGGGTGCCAGAGAGGGGGAATAGAGCTCTCTGGTCGGCTATTGGCGGTCGAAAAACCAACTAAGCTTGCTTGGTCATGGAGTGACGCCTCACGCCGCGTACAGAACCGCACACACTACAGCAGCCATTTGGCTTTCCAACACATACAGTATCAAATCAATGCCGACGTCGGTTTGGGGTGTTGGATTTGGAACCGTTACAGTTGCAACTACCTCTCTGTCAGGAAAGAACATAAATCTCACATTGTAGCTTTATTTATTGGTTCTATAATATAGTACGAAAGAAGCTACCCATTTTGGGCGGGAACCCCTTTTGGTGTTAGCATCATGTTATGCTTTAGCTATTGAAAAATAGCAGATCTACAAGCTCATAGCGTGCCACCGAGTGGCGCGCTACGAGCTTGTAGGTCTGCTATTTTAAAAAAATCGCAGAACGACTGACACAGAAACATAGCTTTTTCAGAAAACTGTCAGGATGTAGAAGACATTTTTAGAATTTGATCTCAGGTCAAAATGGGTTAAGTCGATCAATATTATGAATACAGTCTGTTGCAAAGTGACACTAGTACACATACTGCATCCACCCATTCAAATGTCTTCTCTCTCTTTATACATTTGCTTCTCTGAAAACACTGCACTGCACAAAGTGATGTATGGTTTGTTTGACCACTTCAAATCCCAACCAAAATGAAGTTAATTTGCTGCATTTGCATTGAAGAGAGGGCATGCACAGACCTATCTTTTTCTGATTGAGAGAAGTCGTTGTGTTAGCCCTAGAACAGAACTAATGCATTATTGAAAGGTTTGTGCAAAATATATGTACACTGACTGCAAGCACACCTACAATACTTGGATAAATATTGAAAAGGGGGGAAAACGTTATGGAGACCACTCACCAGCCACTGCTCCTACATTACTGCTCCATGCTTGGTTGTAATATAATTTGGCAACGTTTATTATTATTATGGATCAAATACTTCCTGGCTAGACCTTAGAGGGTATGCGCATGCCTAAAGTGAATGGCACATCGAGTGGCACATCGAGTGGCACATCGAGTGGCACATCGAGTGGCAAAGCAACAGGCAAAGTTAACATTGTTTAATGTTGTTTAATGCAATCAGATAGGACTTTTCTGTTTGTATGTATGGGTTCTCAAGGCCAGAAAGTAGTTTTTTGCCACTCAGTGGGCATTCCTGCATAACTTCCAGGTTTGATGATGATGTCACACGCATACCCTCTATTGAAAGGAAGCAAAGCAAAGCAAAGTTACTATATTTACCCAGGGTATCTGGGCTAAGCTCAAGAACTTGTTTCCAGCCAAGCCCTGCTCATAGAACATTTCATGGTAGTGGTTCAATGCCTTGCTCAAGGGCACTTCAGCGGTGGTAATTTTAACGTGTCGGACCGCTGATTCGAACTGGCGACCTTCCGGTATCAAAACCGCTCCGCAATCCGTTCGGCCACCGCTGCCACTAAAGCGTGTTCCTTTGCAGCCACGTCTAGCCTGTTATGCTAAAGCTGCGTGTAGTAGGCCTACTGTAGCAGGCCGGTGCTCTACGTGTTGAAGATCAGGCTGCTGATGATCAAAGGCTTTCTCCCTAAATAGCCTTCTTTGCATCCCTCATTAACCCCAGAGTTACATAAATCCAACATGGTCTCCTCCCTCTCCTCCTCCTCACTCGTCCCTGACTTCATCTCCTTCCATTTTCCTCCAAGCAAACACTCTGTAAGTCAAACATGCAGCAAAATTTGGTTGGCAAATGCGGAAGTAGAGCGTTCTTCCGGGTGCTTCAAAGAGCGTTCTTCCGGGTGCTTCAAAGAGCGTTCTTCCGGGTGCTTCAAAGAGCGTTCTTCCGGGTGCTTCAAAGAGCGTTCTTCCAGGTGCTTCAAAGAGCGTTCTTCCAGGTGCTTCAAAGAGCGTTCTTCAGGGTGCTTCAAAGAGCGTTCTTCCAGGTGCTTCAAAGAGCGTTCTTCCAGGTGCTTCAAAGAGCGTTCTTCCAGGTGCTTCAAAGAGCGTTCTTCCAGGTGCTTCAAAGAGCGTTCTTCAGGGTGCTTCAAAGAGCGTTCTTCCAGGTGCTTCAAAGAGCGTTCTTCCAGGTGCTTCAAAGAGCGTTCTTCCAGGTGCTTCAAAGAGCGTTCTTCAGGGTGCTTCAAAGAGCGTTCTTCCGGGTGCTTCAGAGAGCGTTCTTCCGGGTGCTTCAAAGAGCGTTCTTCAGGGTGCTTCAAAGAGCGTTCTTCCAGGTGCTTCAAAGAGCGTTCTTCCAGGTGCTTCAAAGAGCGTTCTTCCGGGTGCTTCAAAGAGCGTTCTTCCGGGTGCTTCAAAGAGCGTTCTTCCGGGTGCTTCAAAGAGCGTTCTTCAGGGTGCTTCAAAGAGCGTTCTTCAGGGTGCTTCAAAGAGCGTTCTTCAGGGTGCTTCAAAGAGCGTTCTTCCGGGTGCTTCAAAGAGCGTTCTTCCAGGTGCTTCAAAGAGCGTTCTTCCGGGTGCTTCAAAGAGCGTTCTTCCAGGTGCTTCAAAGAGCGTTCTTCCAGGTGCTTCAAAGAGCGTTCTTCCGGGTGCTTCAAAGAGCGTTCTTCCAGGTGCTTCAAAGAGCGTTCTTCCAGGTGCTTCAGAGAGCGTTCTTCCGGGTGCTTCAAAGAGCATTCTTCAGGGTGCTTCAAAGAGCGTTCTTCCGGGTGCTTCAAAGAGCATTCTTCAGGGTGCTTCAAAGAGCGTTCTTCCGGGTGCTTCAAAGAGCGTTCTTCAGGGTGCTTCAAAGAGCGTTCTTCCGGGTGCTTCAAAGAGCGTTCTTCCAGGTGCTTCAAAGAGCGTTCTTCCAGGTGCTTCAAAGAGCGTTCTTCAGGGTGCTTCAAAGAGCGTTCTTCAGGGTGCTTCAGAGAGCGTTCTTCCGGGTGCTTCAAAGAGCGTTCTTCAGGGTGCTTCAAAGAGCGTTCTTCCAGGTGCTTCAAAGAGCGTTCTTCCAGGTGCTTCAAAGAGCGTTCTTCCGGGTGCTTCAAAGAGCGTTCTTCCGGGTGCTTCAAAGAGCGTTCTTCAGGGTGCTTCAAAGAGCGTTCTTCAGGGTGCTTCAAAGAGCGTTCTTCCGGGTGCTTCAAAGAGCGTTCTTCCAGGTGCTTCAAAGAGCGTTCTTCCGGGTGCTTCAAAGAGCGTTCTTCCAGGTGCTTCAAAGAGCGTTCTTCCAGGTGCTTCAAAGAGCGTTCTTCCGGGTGCTTCAAAGAGCGTTCTTCCAGGTGCTTCAAAGAGCGTTCTTCCAGGTGCTTCAGAGAGCGTTCTTCCGGGTGCTTCAAAGAGCATTCTTCAGGGTGCTTCAAAGAGCGTTCTTCCGGGTGCTTCAAAGAGCGTTCTTCAGGGTGCTTCAAAGAGCGTTCTTCCGGGTGCTTCAAAGAGCATTCTTCAGGGTGCTTCAAAGAGCGTTCTTCCGGGTGCTTCAAAGAGCGTTCTTCCAGGTGCTTCAAAGAGCGTTCTTCAGGGTGCTTCAGAGAGCGTTCTTCCGGGTGCTTCAAAGAGCGTTCTTCCGGGTGCTTCAAAGAGCGTTCTTCAGGGTGCTTCAGAGAGCGTTCTTCCGGGTGCTTCAAAGAGCGTTCTTCAGGGTGCTTCAGAGAGCGTTCTTCCGGGTGCTTCAAAGAGCGTTCTTCCAGGTGCTTCAAAGAGCGTTCTTCCGGGTGCTTCAAAGAGCGTTCTTCCGGGTGCTTCAAAGAGCGTTCTTCCGGGTGCTTCAAAGAGCGTTCTTCCGGGTGCTTCAAAAAGCGTTCTTCCGGGTGCTTCAAAGAGCGTTCTTCCGGGTGCTTCAGAGAGCGTTCTTCAGGGTGCTTCAAAGAGCGTTCTTCCGGGTGCTTCAGAGAGCGTTCTTCCGGGTGCTTCAAAAAGCGTTCTTCCGGGTGCTTCAAAGAGCGTTCTTCCGGGTGCTTCAGAGAGCGTTCTTCCGGGTGCATCAAAGAGCGTTCTTCCGGGTGCTTCAGAGAGCGTTCTTCCGGGTGCTTCAGAGAGCGTTCTTCCAGGTGCTTCAAAGAGCGTTCTTCAGGGTGCTTCAGAGAGCGTTCTTCCGGGTGCTTCAGAGAGCGTTCTTCCGGGTGCTTCAAAGAGCGTTCTTCCGGGTGCTTCAAAGAGCGTTCTTCCAGGTGCTTCAAAGAGCGTTCTTCCGGGTGCTTCAAAGAGCGTTCTTCCAGGTGCTTCAAAGAGCGTTCTTCAGGGTGCTTCAAAGAGCGTTCTTCAGGGTGCTTCAAAGAGCGTTCTTCAGGGTGCTTCAGAGAGCGTTCTTCCGGGTGCTTCAAAGAGCGTTCTTCAGGGTGCTTCAAAGAGCGTTCTTCCGGGTGCTTCAAAGAGCGTTCTTCCGGGTGCTTCAAAGAGCGTTCTTCCGGGTGCTTCAGAGAGCGTTCTTCCGGGTGCTTCAGAGAGCGTTCTTCCGGGTGCTTCAGAGAGCGTTCTTCCGGGTGCTTCAGAGAGCGTTCTTCCGGGTGCTTCAAAGAGCGTTCTTCCGGGTGCTTCAGAGAGCGTTCTTCCGGGTGCTTCAAAGAGCGTTCTTCCGGGTGCTTCAGAGAGCGTTCTTCCGGGTGCTTCAGAGAGCGTTCTTCCGGGTGCTTCAGAGAGCGTTCTTCCGGGTGCTTCAGAGAGCGTTCTTCCGGGTGCTTCAGAGAGCGTTCTTCCGGGTGCTTCAGAGAGCGTTCTTCCGGGTGCTTCAAAGAGCGTTCTTCCGGGTGCTTCAAAGAGCGTTCTTCCGGGTGCTTCAAAGAGCGTTCTTCCGGGTGCTTCAGAGAGCGTTCTTCCGGGTGCTTCAGAGAGCGTTCTTCCGGGTGCTTCAGAGAGCGTTCTTCAGGGTGCTTCAGAGAGCGTTCTTCCGGGTGCTTCAGAGAGCGTTCTTCCGGGTGCTTCAGTGGTCCTTTAATGCCCAGCGTCATGTGGAACCATTAAATCAATGCGCCCAGCGATTTGCAGCTTCAGAGCCCATTTCAAGGTGGCACGGCACCATCTTGGATAGTGCTAGATATAATAGCATGTAGCCAAAAGACCCTTTGGAGGATCGACAACCAACTAGCGACGGGACCGCGATGGGCCGTCAAAAAACACAGGTTAGAATTGGAATCATTGATTCTAGATTAAGAGTTATTCACGTTTTAAGATTTTTGATCCCATCCATTAAAATGGAGGGGGAACACTTTGGAGGACGTCCCAACTGGAAATGACATTGAATGTTGCCCAATAGACGCTCCCAGGCTGCAGACATGGTGCGCTCTGTTATGAAACGATTCATGTTCTGTCTTTTGATTAATCTCCGTCCTGGGCGATGGGCGTAATTATTTGATAGGGCGGAGATCTCCATCTTGGCCGCTCAGTGTGTTAACACCCCCATCGCCCAGGAGGACGAAGTTCTTTGTCCTTTCTATTAGTAACCCCCGACGCCCAAGACGAAGTATTGTCCAAAAGACGAAGTTTATTGATATGAGAACGGATCGCATGGCTCCATAGCCCAGGAGCGCCTGTTGGGCAATCCTCGGTATTGCGTAAGAGTGAGACGTCATCGAAAAACTCCCTCCCCCGTTTAGCTGACGAAAACGAAAATCTTAAAACGTTCATAACTCGATCTAAATCATCCCGTCTAATTATGAAAAAAGATCCTGTGTTAGACGGTGCTCCGCGGTCCAGTCGCTAGTCGCGATAGATTTATTCTTACCTCCCGTTGTTGTCGATCGACTCTAGAGTGGTGTGGCTATTGTTAGCTGCTACACAGACATTCACAACAACATCCGGTCCGTCCGGAAAAGGGGTCCGTGTTTATAAATCGAATGGGCGCTATAATGTAATTAAATAACCCCGGGCAATTAAAGTGTTAACCAAAAACAATCGAAACCGACAACTTCTACCAAAGGCTCACCCTGAGTTGAGCAGCCTCCCTTTGGGTGGACTCTCAGGAGACGTTGACAGGTCGGTCAGGGACGGGCTGGAACTGGAGAGCAGTGGATTCTGCAAACACAAAGAGAAGAATGTGTGCTGGAATTAAAACATATTCATGGGTTAATGATTGGCAGCTGCCTGCAAACAAACATAATTTACTAAAATAATTATACTGTGATAAATTATAGTAAATATACAGTATGTCATCAGCATTCGTTACCAACACTGTTATTAAGGCCTGTTCATAGTCCAGTTTTCGGTGAAGAGGTGACCACCGAAAACTACAACATGACATCACGCCGCGGTGGTCACTGCTCACACAACATCTGTTTTTACTAAAACTACAACATGACATCACGCCGCGGTGGTCACCACTCACACAACACATCTAAAACTACAACATGACATCACACCGCGGTGGTCACCGCTCACACAACACATCTAAAACTACAACATGACATCACACCGCGGTGGTCACCGCTCACACAACACATCTAAAACTACAACATGACATCACACCGCGGTGGTCACCGCTCACACAACACATCTAAAACTACAACATGACATCACACCACGGTGGTCACCGCTCACACAACGCATCTAAAACTACAACATGACATCACACCGCGGTGGTCACTGCTCACACAACACATCTAAAACTACAACATGACATCACGCCGCGGTGGTCACCGCTCACACAACACATCTAAAACTACAACATGACATCACACCGCGGTGGTCACTGCTCACACAACACATCTAAAACTACAACATGACATCACGCCGCGGTGGTCACCGCTCACACAACACATCTAAAACTACAACATGACATCACGCCGCGGTGGTCACCACTCACACAACACATCTAAAACTACAACATGACATCACACCGCGGTGGTCACCACTCACACAACACATCTAAAACTACAACATGACATCACGCCACGGTGGTCACCACTCACACAACACATCTAAAACTACAACATGACATCACACCGCGGTGGTCACCACTCACACAACACATCTAAAACTACAACATGACATCACGCCGCGGTGGTCACCACTCACACAACACATCTAAAACTACAACATGACATCACAACGCGGTGGTCACCACTCACACAACACATCTAAAACTACAACATGACATCACACCGCGGTGGTCACCGCTCACACAACACATCTAAAACTACAACATGACATCACACCGCGGTGGTCACCGCTCACACAACACATCTAAAACTACAACATGACATCACACCGCGGTGGTCACCGCTCACACAACACATCTAAAACTACAACATGACATCACGCCGCGGTGGTCACCGCTCACACAACACATCTAAAACTACAACATGACATCACACCGCGGTGGTCACCGCTCACACAACACATCTAAAACTACAACATGACATCACACCGCGGTGGTCACCGCTCACACAACACATCTAAAACTACAACATGACATCACACCGCGGTGGTCACCGCTCACACAACGCATCTAAAACTACAACATGACATCACACCGCGGTGGTCACCGCTCACACAACGCATCTAAAACTACAACATGACATCACACCGCGGTGGTCACCACTCACACAACACATCTAAAACTACAACATGACATCACACCGCGGTGGTCACCACTCACACAACACATCTAAAACTACAACATGACATCACGCCGCGGTGGTCACCACTCACACAACACATCTAGAACTACAACATGACATCACACCGCGGTGGTCACCGCTCACACAACACATCTAAAACTACAACATGACATCACGCCGCGGTGGTCACCACTCACACAACACATCTAGAACTACAACATGACATCACACCGCGGTGGTCACCACTCACACAACACATCTAAAACTACAACATGACGTCACAACGCGGTGGTCACCGCTCACACAACACATCTAAAACTACAACATGACGTCACAACGCGGTGGTCACCACTCACACAACACATCTAAAACTACAACATGACATCACACCGCGGTGGTCACCACTCACACAACACATCTAAAACTACAACATGACATCACACCGCGGTGGTCACCACTCACACAACACATCTAAAACTACAACATGACGTCACAACGCGGTGGTCACCGCTCACACAACACATCTAAAACTACAACATGACGTCACGCCACGGTGGTCACCACTCACACAACACATCTAAAACTACAACATGACATCACACCGCGGTGGTCACCGCTCACACAACACATCTAAAACTACAACATGACATCACACCGCGGTGGTCACTGCTCACACAACACATCTAAAACTACAACATGACGTCACGCCACGGTGGTCACCACTCACACAACACATCTAAAACTACAACATGACATCACACCGCGGTGGTCACCGCTCACACAACACATCTAAAACTACAACATGACATCACGCCACGGTGGTCACCACTCACACAACACATCTAAAACTACAACATGACATCACGCCGCGGTGGTCACCACTCACACAACACATCTAGAACTACAACATGACATCACGCCGCGGTGGTCACCACTCACACAACACATCTAAAACTACAACATGACATCACGCCACGGTGGTCACCACTCACACAACACATCTAAAACTACAACATGACGTCACACAGCGGTGGTCACCACTCACACAACACATCTAAAACTACAACATGACATCACGCCGCGGTGGTCACCACTCACACAACACATCTAAAACTACAACATGACGTCACAACGCGGTGGTCACCACTCACAAGTCACACAACACAATCTAGAACTACAACATGACATCACACCGCGGTGGTCACCGCTCACACAACACATCTAAAACTACAACATGACATCACAACCCTTTACTCACTGAAACACATTCTGGGAGATGGTACTGATAAGTATTGGGGATAATCTCTAAGACCTTTCAAAACTGAGGAAAAACAGCTTGGCATTTGTAATCCTCAAGCTCTTGGGACATTTTGTTTAAAAAAAACCCCAAAAAAACAATTTAATTTGCAAAATAAATTGCATACAGCCGAGCAAAATTATCTAAAATGTATTATGAAAAGTGACACCAACAAATAAATGATGCCAATGTAAATCCAGCAGATGATGTGTAGAATAGAAATCTTCATTAGAGTGATCATATAACACACATTCAAGGATTTTCTTTCAGAACAGGTCTGTATCTACCTTAATGTAAAAAGAAAAGAACAAATAAAACCAAAACAATAAAACCTGTCGGGAACAGTGTTTAATGCAGCTTAAAACATTTAGGCCTGACGTCGAAATTTAAGAAATGTCTTTTTTAAAATGTCTTTTTTTTCTGAAAAAACTCATGTTTCTATATCAGTGGTTCTCAATATTTCATGTCAAGGACCCCCAAAAATATATGAAATTGGCCGCTGACCCCCATCTGAAAATGTGTTGTTTCAGGGACCACCTCCCAGAAGCAAAGATTTGAGTTAAAAATGTTCGCTCTGAAAGAGTATATATTCAAAGCTTTGCACCACATAAACATTTTCACGATTTTTCAAAAATAGCAGACCTACAAGCTTGTAGCGCGCCACTCGGTGGCGCGCTATGAGCTTGTAGATCTGCTATTTTTCAATAGCTAAATTATAACAATGTTTAAAACACCAAAAGGGGTTCCCGACCAGAATGGCTTAAAACATTTTCAGTTTTCAATAATGCAGAAGGTGGAAAGCTTCCCTTGCCTATAGAGGTCCAGTTGTGTATAATGTAAAGAGGTTAGCAGTCCATTTTATTATTGCCGTAGGAGGGAATAATGCTGAAAAGGAGATCTCATTTGATTTGTTGCCATTATAAGCCACTCAGCGACTGGGTCAAAACATTCTCAGATTCATTTGACCTCAATCAAAAGTGAGAATGAAACAACACTCCAAATATTATCTGATTTCCACACGTAGGTGGAAAATGATTTAGAAAAAGCCTGAGCTACCCCTCAGCCTATAAAACACATTTCACGGGCTAGGATTGAAGAGCAATGGGGTCTCTGAGCACATCAGTATTCTAAACACACATTAAGAGACTTAACAGTGTGGAA
The DNA here is from genome assembly GCF_951216825.1 of Electrona antarctica. NCBI lineage: Eukaryota > Metazoa > Chordata > Actinopteri > Myctophiformes > Myctophidae > Electrona > Electrona antarctica. Next base: position 2,771,932 of record NC_136791.1, on the reverse strand, counting down.
ACATTCCATTATCTGCTGAACCTGCCTCGGTAAATATATTGGATTGAAAAGAAGAGGTCCAACACAGTCGGGCTTCCTGCCATGTTCTCAGGCCATTATTAGCTCTGCAGGGCTTTAAGCCATTCTGGACTGAGGTCGATAAAAAAAAGTCTCTCCAACATTTGAGAAAAACCCATCTTTCTATGTCAGTGGTGCTCAACCTTTTTCATGTCAAGGACCCCCAGAATTATCTCTATTGGGCCATGTCCGGACCCCCATCTCAAAATATGTAGTTCCAGGGATCCCCCAGAAGCCAATATTTTAGTTAAAAATGTTGGCTCTGAAATATATATTCAAAGATTTGCGCCACATTTTTACGATTTTTCCAAAATAGCAGACCTACAAGCTCATAGCGCGCCACTCGGTGGCGCGCTATGAGCTTGTAGATCTGCTATTTTTCAATAGCTAAAGTATAACAGAATGCTAACACCAAAAGGGGTTCCCGCCCAAAATGGGTTAAGCATGGCTATGTCGGTCCATCTGTCCGTATATCACTTTAGTCACAAACATATCCTGGTTGGATTCATGCTCTGTATATGATAGACCCTACTGGGTTTGGTTTGGTGACCCTGTGGCCGTTCCCATTAAGCTACCCTTCATAGTGGAGGAGCTTTTAGGGAGAGATAAGGGATATTTCGTGCGAATTTGTCTAAAAGCACCAGATTTTGCACAGACGTAGCGCAGGGCATGCTCTACATCTGTGCAGATTAAAGACCTGCGGATGAGCTTTTTATTCACACGAATCCGCGTGTGGATATTCATAATCCGCCCGTTATCCGACCGCATTAATTCATTATTCCAATTTATCAATCCGCAACCATCCGCGGATTGCAGGTGGTTGCGGATTGCGAGATTTTGCGCGTTTTAAAAGCTATAATAAGCCTAGATAGATGCCATTAATTTATTTCTGCATTATTTCACCCGCGGTTTATCCAATATTAATTTATAATATATTTTAATGACCCAAATCCACACTAAACTGCGGCTAAATCCGCCATCCGCAGGTCTAGTGCAGATGTAGCGCAGGGCAAGTAGCGCAGGGCAAGCGCTACATCTGTGCAGATGTAGCGCAGGGCAAGCGCTAGGGCGCTCGAGCCGGCGACAAATCCATATGGCCACCATTAACAACCTATACATTTTCTAAATTTCATTATGCTGAAGCCCCTCCACTCCCTAGCCGTCCCACATGGGCAATTCTTATTAGAAGCTTAGAAGCTCTTAGAAAATATTGGCACTCTGGCTATTGGTGTGTGCGGTCACCCTCTTGTTTTTTCAAGATTTCCTCTACAATTCTTAGAAGCCCAAGCCGTGCAGGGTTGGGTTGGGTGGCTGCAAGTACCTTGTGTTTCTGTGTACCTTGTGTTTCTGTGTACCTTGTGTTTCTGTGTACCTTGTGTTTCTGTGTACCTTGTGTTTCTGTGTACCTTGTGTTTCTGTGTACCTTGTGTTTCTGTGTACCTTGTGTTTCTTGTGTTTCACAAGTACCTTGTGTTTCTGTGTACCTTGTGTTTCTGTGTACCTTGTGTTTCTGTGTACCTTGTGTTTCTGTGTACCTTGTGTTTCTGTGTACCTTGTGTTTCTGTGTACCTTGTGTTTCTGTGTACCTTGTGTTTCTTGTGTTTCACAAGTACCTTGTGTTTCTGTGTACCTTGTGTTTCTGTGTACCTTGTGTTTCTTGTGTTTCACAAGTACCTTGTGTTTCTGTGTACCTTGTGTTTCTGTGTACCTTGTGTTTCTGTGTACCTTGTGTTTCTGTGTACCTTGTGTTTCACAAGTACCTTGTGTTTCTGTGTACCTTGTGTTTCTGTGTACCTTGTGTTTCTTGTGTTTCACAAGTACCTTGTGTTTCTCTCTGAGCTGGACAGCTACTCTGGGTTGGTTAAAGTACCTTGTGTTTCTCTCTGAGCTGGACAGCTACTCTGGGTTGGTTAAAGCAGAATCTCCTCTGTCCCAGCTGTATGATAGTCCCTATAGAGGTGACAGACAAACAAAGTCATACAAAGGTTTATGCGAGAGACCAAAGCAACAACAGCTCACTCAAGACTTCAGTATTTTGGTGTAAAAGTTTGTGCACTGCAAAAAACTCCAGACTCGGCAGAGAGGGAGGATTCAGAAATATGTTTCCATAGGGGCTGAAGTGACATTAATGGGGCTGAAAGTCTGCCATGGTGACGGAAACAATCCCATTCAGGGTGGTGAGACAGCAGCAGCCATCACAGCCATCACAGCAGGGCTGGACTGGCCACAGGTCGTACCGGGCATGTTCCTGGTGGGCCGCGACCGTAGGGGGCCGCCATGATTTAAAAAAAATATATATATATATATATTCTGCGCGCTGGTTGTGGTGGGCCGGTCTGGGCCAAATTCACGCGAAAATGACCGGGCCGAATTTGTGTCCCAGTCCAGCCCTGCATCACATGCATAAACAGACATGGCACGTCTCAAAAAACTCCACTGATCTGCAGTTTTGGACTGCAGATCAGTCCAAAACTCCAAAAGCTCTCGTTAATACTTTTCATAGATTACATTATAAAACCAACAGACAGTGGCCTAGTGGTAAGAGTGTCCGTCCTGAAACTGGGAGGTCGGGGGTTCGATCCCCGGCCGGGGCATACCAAAGACTGTAAAAATCTACAAGCTCATAGCGCGCCACCGAGTGGCGCGCTATGAGCTTGTAGGTCTGCTATTTTTGAAAAATCGTGAAAATGTTTATTTCAGAAAACTGGAGGATTTAGATTTTTAGATTTTTTTTTAAATTTTGAGGTCAGGCCTAAATGGGTTATATATCAGGCTCACACTCATATTTCACAATTGCCCATTTTCTTTGGGGCTCCACTCACCCGTTCACTAGTCTCTTCAGCCGGGCAAACACTAATCTTGCCACAATTAATGACTTGTGACGAGTGACAAAGCACCTGTGAGGGGAGCCTCTGTTAGATCCTGGATACCGTTAAGGTTTGAAAATTACTATCATTTGTTCAAGAAATATCTTCAGATGCAGCCGTTTCTGAAGTGCCACGAATTGAGAAACCGTTCTAAAAAAAAAAAACTGGCACGGCCAGGCCTTCCTTCCACAGACTGGGTCTCTTGTGCAGGTTTTTCTTTTTTTTTTTATCTCTCAAGACACAGCCGTGTGGATGTGAGTCAGGGAGAGTTGGAGGTTTAAGCAGGGCAAAAAGCTCACAGCTTTGCCAGGGAGGGTTTTCTCGGGGGCAAGAGTTGGAAGCTTGGCTCTGTCCTCTGAAAGGTTAATCCTTCTAGCCCTCTTCAAAACCTGCCAGCCCTATCAGCTCCATCTGCCAATTAAATGGAGGGCCTGGGGCTTTGTCTGGGGCTTTGTCCGGGGACTCTCGCCCTTCAAAATGTTTAGTAAGAGAAATGGCATCTGCCCTGTGGAGAGCCACATTCACATCCACTTGTGCTTGTAGCGTGCATAGTAGTGCTGCCGTGGGGGGAGAGCCGGGGAACATAAAGTGAATTCCATCCATGTGAAGAAATGAAAGGCTCTCATACCAGCCCTGGCCCATTTGAATGGAGGAGAGAGACACAGAGAAATGAAAAGGCTCATAGCAGCCCTGGCCCATTTGAATGGAGAAGAGAGACACAGAGAGAGACAGAGTTAAAATTAAAAAAAAAAAGAGTGGTATTGTGGAATCCCATTAGCCCAGCAATAATTTGACTCAGAGAGAAATCTGCATTAGTACGAGTGGAATTTGTAGCAAAAGATTAAATGTTTTGGAATTAGCAGCACATTAAGCATGATTTGTACTTCTTTCCTGAGAATAGCAGATCTATAAGCTCAAGCTGAATCCGTGGCGTGTTGTTAACCCATTTTGGGCGGGAAAATTGTAGATCTACAAGCTTGTAGGTCTGCTATTTTTGAAAAATCGAAGAACGACTGACATAGAAACATAGCTTTTTCAGAAAACTGTCAGGATGTAGAAGACATTTGTAGAATCTGATCTCAGGTCAAAATGGGTTAAAGCATTATGTTGTACTTTAGCTATTGAAAAATAGCAGATCTACAAGCTCATAGCGCAGCACCGAGTGCCGCGCTATGAACTTGTAGGTCTGCTATTTTTGAAAAATCGTGAAAATGTAACTCAAATTTTTTAATATATTTTATTACAGAATTTTAACTCAAATCTTTGCTTCTTTCGACGTCAGGCCTAAATGGGTTAAGCATGATTTGTACTTCTTTCCTGAGAATAGCAGATCTATAAGCGCAAGCTGAATCCGTGGCGTGTTGTTAAAGCAGTTGTGTGACACCTGCAACCAATTATAAATCAAGCCTTACCCTGAGTAAGCTGGCGGGGCTGAGTTAGCCCCACCCCGTTCACTGTACACAGCGCCCCGTTCCGAGGCACCAGGCGTACAGTCCCAGCACAGTTCTCCAACACACAGTGTTCCTTTAGGATCCCACGCCCACGGAGAACTGAGACAAAGAAAAGAAGAAAAACCGGATCATTGAAAAGAGGATGAGGGTGCCTGATCATCCTGGGCGGATGACAGCAGTTGTGAACTCTGCCCTGGCAGGAGATATGTGACCAGATTTGACTGAGAGACTGCCATCGCGCAAATTACAGCTCTTCACCACAGGAGAAAAACTTTTTTATACATATACTACATATACTAGAGCATGTCTGAAATAAATGTCAGAGCTGAAATTGACATAATAAATGCTTAAACATGTAGCTAGGTGTAATGTTAGAGACCACAGAAGTGAACCTTTCAAGCCTGTTTTCTCAACTCGCTGTTTTCTGCAAGACATTACTCTATAAGCCATATCTCCAAAACTGGTGGGTCAAACTGAACCACCAATATGTCAATTTGAAGCTATGATTCCCTGCTTTCATATGACAAAAACGAAAATTCAAAAAACCAATGGCAGTCCCTCAGTCAAATGTAGTCACATATGTCTTCCCTCCTGACTCACCAATATATATATATTTTTTTAAATAATATTTATCCCACGATTTTGTAACCCATTTTTCACCCCTGTGTCAATTATCTAATGTGATCCTGGGCTCTGCACACCCTCCGCCAACCTAGTCCTAGTCATATATGGGGGACATGCGGGGAGAGCAACAGACTTGAACTCATGCTTCCTTCATGCCCGAGTGTCCAAGTCGCTCCTTTACACCTGACAGGGGGGAGTTTCCCCGGCCGGAAGTAGCGCGTAGAAGGAACACGTTATTCCAACCAGTTCCTTTCCCCTCCATCAGGCGCCCCGGCTGGCCAGGGGGAGGCAGTTTAGAGACCAGGATTACTGCATTTTTTGTGAGGGTACCTACCCTAGGGGACACGGGCAGAACATGCAAAGTCCACACAGAAAGGCCCACTCACCAATATCTTGATGACACGATGTCTCATCACATCCAACCAGCGTCTGGCCCTCCTGCATTTAGTTCAGAAGGCCTGTGTTATACATACAGGTGTACAGTAAACTGCTGCTAATCATATAGTTCAGAAGGCCTATGTTATACATACAGGTATACAGTAAACTGCTGCTAATCATTTAGTTCAGAAGGTCTATGTTATACATACAGGTGTACAGTATCCTGCTGCTAATCATATAGTTCAGAAGGTCTATGTTATACATACAGGTGTACAGTATCCTGCTGCTAATCATATAGTTCAGAAGGTCTATGTTATACAGGTGTACAGTATCCTGCTGCTAATCATTTAGTTCAGAAGGTCTATGTTATACATACAGGTGTACAGTATCCTGCTGCTAATCATTTAGTTCAGAAGGTCTATGTTATACATACAGGTGTACAGTAAACTGCTGCTAATCATTTAGTTCAGAAGGTCTATGTTATACATACAGGTGTACAGTAAACTGCTGCTAATCATTTAGTTCAGAAGGTCTATGTTATACATACAGGTGTACAGTATCCTGCTGCTAATCATTCAGTTCAGAAGGCCTATGTTATACATACAGGTGTACAGTAAACTGCTGCCAATCATTCAGTTCAGAAGGCCTATGTTATACATACAGGTGTACAGTATCCTGCTGCTAATCATTTAGTTCAGAAGGTCTATGTTATACATACAGGTATACAGTAAACTGCTGCCAATCATTCAGTTCAGAAGGCCTATGTTATACATACAGGTGTACAGTATCCTGCTGCTAATCATTTAGTTCAGAAGGTCTATGTTATACATACAGGTGTACAGTATCCTGCTGCTAATCATTTAGTTCAGAAGGTCTATGTTATACATACAGGTGTACAGTATCCTGCTGCTAATCACAGGAAACCCCTCAACAAATCCAATCTGTGAATGTTATCGTGGTGAAATGCTTCAGACCATGTGCTGTAGTTCCTGGACATAGTGTGTGCAGTAAAATTGCTCAACTCATTTTGGGCGGGAACCCCTTTTGGTGTTAGCGTTATGTTGTGCTTTAGCTATTGAAAAATAGCAGATCTACAAGCTCATAGCGCGCCACCGAGTGGCGCGCTACGAGCTTGTAGGTCTGCTATTTTTGGAAAAATCGAAGAATGACTGACATAGAAACATAGATTTTTCAGAAAACTGTCAGGATTTAGAAGACATTTTATAGAATCTGATCTCAGGTCAAAATGGGTTAAAAGGGAAGCTAAGTTTCTTGTAGTGTAAACATGCAATTGGAGTCGTTCAACTTCTAATATATCAGATTAATGTCTACAATACAAACTAAAATGCTGGATCGGTATCAGCAAGCAAGTCTATGCATTGATCCGAGGTCACATAATAGATCATTTATGCTACACACTACAGTCACAACAACATATGGGTGCAAGCAGAGAGTGTAATGATAGAACTAGCAAATTGTCAGTCAAAATGTCTTGTATTTGTTGTATTTACTAGCCCTTATAACGTTGTGAGATATTGCCCCCCTGGGGGTACTGCGCCCTGGGTGCGTTTCACATTTCTAATTCACTAATAAATTCATTATTAATGTATAATTTGTTCAATTGGAAAAAGGGCTTCGTTAAGACCTCCATATTATTATGGTCAATGCCTGTGTGAAAAGTGGGAGTGATTGGTGCAGGCGGTGAGGAGATACGGCAGTTATAGTGACACACATTCATTCATTCAAAGGCTTAATTATAGTATGATATGATATATTTATGTTTTTGCATTGGCATGATATTGGTACTTGGTATGGACCGATACGCCATCTTCAAGTATCAGAATCTGCATCAGGAAGTAAATAAATTGTACGGTATATTGGAACATGTCTACATGCAATGTCTGGGGGTGAAAAAAAGGGTCTTATTCACTTTCAAATGATAGAGGACGATGCCCGTGCACAGCAGGTCTTCATCAATGCCAATTAGATGAGGCAGCCGAGAGTCCAGGACCACTCCACTCCCCATCTTCCTCAGCGCCAGAGCCTGCTCCTGTGGACGGGAGAGAAGAACACAATGCACCATGGGATGGGAGAGAGAAGAACACAATGCACCATGGGAGAATGTATCTTTCCTGTGGACGGGAGAGAAGAACACAATGCACCATGGGAGAATGTATCTTCTCCTGTGGACGGGAGAGAGAAGAACACAATGCACCATGGGAGAATGTATCTTCTCCTGTGGACGGGAGAGAAGAACACAATGCACCATGGGAGAATGTATCTTCTCCTGTGGACGGGAGAGAGAAGAACACAATGCACCATGGGAGAATGTATCTTCTCCTGTGGACGGGAGAGAGAAGAACACAATGCACCATGGGAGAATGTATCTTCTCCTGTGGACGGGAGAGAGAAGAACACAATGCACCATGGGAGAATGTATCTTCTCCTGTGGACGGGAGAGAGAAGAACACAATGCACCATGGGAGAATGTATCTTCTCCTGTGGACGGGAGAGAGAAGAACACAATGCACCATGGGAGAATGTATCTTCTCCTGTGGCCGGGAGAGAGAAGAACACAATGCACCATGGGAGAATGTATCTTCTCCTGTGGACGGGAGAGAAGAACACAATGCACCATGGGAGAATGTATCTTCTCCTGTGGACGGGAGAGAGAAGAACACAATGCACCATGGGAGAATGTATCTTCTCCTGTGGACGGGAGAGAGAAGAACACAATGCACCATGGGAGAATGTATCTTCTCCTGTGGACGGGAGAGAAGAACACAATGCACCATGGGAGAATGTATCTTCTCCTGTGGATGGGAGAGAGAAGAACACAATGCACCATGGGAGAATGTATCTTCTCCTGTGGACGGGAGAGAGAAGAACACAATGCACCATGGGAGAATGTATCTTCTCCTGTGGATGGGAGAGAGAAGAACACAATGCACCATGGGAGAATGTATCTTCTCCTGTGGACGGGAGAGAAGAACACAATGCACCATGGGAGAATGTATCTTCTCCTGTGGATGGGAGAGAAGAACACAATGCACCATGGGAGAATGTATCTGCTCCTGTGGACGGGAGAGAGAAGAACACAATGCACCATGGGAGAATGTATCTTCTCCTGTGGACGGGAGAGAAGAACACAATGCACCATGGGATGGGAGAGAGAAGAACACAATGCATCATGGGAGAATGTATCTTCTCCTGTGGACGGGAGAGAGAAGAACACAATGCACCATGGGAGAATGTATCTTCTCCTGTGGACGGGAGAGAGAAGAACACAATGCACCATGGGATGGGAGAGAGAAGAACACAATGCATCATGGGAGAATGTATCTTCTCCTGTGGACGGGAGAGAGAAGAACACAATGCACCATGGGAGAATGTATCTTCTCCTGTGGACGGGAGAGAAGAACACAATGCACCATGGGAGAATGTATCTTCTCCTGTGGACGGGAGAGAGAAGAACACAATGCACCATGGGAGAATGTATCTTCTCCTGTGGACGGGAGAGAGAAGAACACAATGCACCATGGGAGAATGTATCTTCTCCTGTGGACGGGAGAGAGAAGAACACAATGCACCATGGGAGAATGTATCTTCTCCTGTGGATGGGAGAGAGAAGAACACAATGCACCATGGGAGAATGTATCTTCTCCTGTGGACGGGAGAGAGAAGAACACAATGCACCATGGGAGAATGTATCTTCTCCTGTGGATGGGAGAGAAGAACACAATGCACCATGGGAGAATGTATCTTCTCCTGTGGACGGGAGAGAAGAACACAATGCACCATGGGAGAATGTATCTTCTCCTGTGGACGGGAGAGAAGAACACAATGCACCATGGGAGAATGTATCTTCTCCTGTGGACGGGAGAGAGAAGAACACAATGCACCATGGGAGAATGTATCTTCTCCTGTGGACGGGAGAGAAGAACACAATGCACCATGGGAGAATGTATCTTCTCCTGTGGACGGGAGAGAAGAACACAATGCACCATGGGAGAATGTATCTTCTCCTGTGGATGGGAGAGAGAAGAACACAATGCACCATGGGAGAATGTATCTTCTCCTGTGGACGGGAGAGAGAAGAACACAATGCACCATGGGAGAATGTATCTTCTCCTGTGGACGGGAGAGAGAAGAACACAATGCACCATGGGAGAATGTATCTTCTCCTGTGGACGGGAGAGAGAAGAACACAATGCACCATGGGAGAATGTATCTTCTCCTGTGGCCGGGAGAGAGAAGAACACAATGCACCATGGGAGAATGTATCTTCTCCTGTGGACGGGAGAGAAGAACACAATGCACCATGGGAGAATGTATCTTCTCCTGTGGACGGGAGAGAGAAGAACACAATGCACCATGGGAGAATGTATCTTCTCCTGTGGACGGGAGAGAGAAGAACACAATGCACCATGGGAGAATGTATCTTCTCCTGTGGATGGGAGAGAGAAGAACACAATGCACCATGGGAGAATGTATCTTCTCCTGTGGACGGGAGAGAGAAGAACACAATGCACCATGGGAGAATGTATCTTCTCCTGTGGATGGGAGAGAGAAGAACACAATGCACCATGGGAGAATGTATCTTCTCCTGTGGACGGGAGAGAAGAACACAATGCACCATGGGAGAATGTATCTTCTCCTGTGGATGGGAGAGAAGAACACAATGCACCATGGGAGAATGTATCTGCTCCTGTGGACGGGAGAGAGAAGAACACAATGCACCATGGGAGAATGTATCTTCTCCTGTGGACGGGAGAGAGAAGAACACAATGCACCATGGGATGGGAGAGAGAAGAACACAATGCATCATGGGAGAATGTATCTTCTCCTGTGGACGGGAGAGAGAAGAACACAATGCACCATGGGAGAATGTATCTTCTCCTGTGGACGGGAGAGAAGAACACAATGCACCATGGGAGAATGTATCTTCTCCTGTGGACGGGAGAGAGAAGAACACAATGCACCATGGGAGAATGTATCTTCTCCTGTGGACGGGAGAGAGAAGAACACAATGCACCATGGGAGAATGTATCTTCTCCTGTGGACGGGAGAGAAGAACACAATGCACCATGGGAGAATGTATCTTCTCCTGTGGATGGGAGAGAGAAGAACACAATGCACCATGGGAGAATGTATCTTCTCCTGTGGACGGGAGAGAGAAGAACACAATGCACCATGGGAGAATGTATCTTCTCCTGTGGATGGGAGAGAAGAACACAATGCACCATGGGAGAATGGATCTTCTCCTGTGGATGGAAGAGAAGAACACAATGCACCATGGGAGAATGTATCTTCTCCTGTGGACGGGAGAGAGAAGAACACAATGCACCATGGGAGAATGTATCTTCTCCTGTGGACGGAAGAGAAGAACACAATGCACCATGGGAGAATGTATCTTCTCCTGTGGATGGGAGAGAAGAACACAATGCACCATGGGAGAATGTATCTTCTCCTGTGGACGGGAGAGAGAAGAACACAATGCACCATGGGAGAATGTATCTTCTCCTGTGGACGGAAGAGAAGAACACAATGCACCATGGGAGAATGTATCTTCTCCTGTGGACGGAAGAGAAGAACACAATGCACCATGGGAGAATGTATCTGCTCCTGTGGACGGGAGAGAAGAACACAATGCACCATGGGAGAATGTATCTTCTCCTGTGGATGGGAGAGAAGAACACAATGCACCATGGGAGAATGTATCTTCTCCTGTGGACGGGAGAGAGAAGAACACAATGCACCATGGGAGAATGTATCTTCTCCTGTGGACGGGAGAGAGAAGAACACAATGCACCATGGGAGAATGGATCTTCTCCTGTGGACGGGAGAGAGAAGAACACAATGCACCATGGGAGAATGTATCTTCTCCTGTGGACGGGAGAGAGAAGAACACAATGCACCATGGGATGGGAGAGAGAAGAACACAATGCACCATGGGAGAATGTATCTTCTCCTGTGGACGGAAGAGAAGAACACAATGCACCATGGGAGATGGGAGAGAAGAACACAATGCACCATGGGATGGGAGAATGTATCTTTCCACAGCCTGTAGCCAGAATGCCACACAATATAAAACAAAAAATGCTGACAGACATTTAACCCATTTTGGGCGCGAACCGCGAACCCCTTTTGGTGTTAGCATTAGGTTATGCTTTAGCTATTGAAAAATAGCAGACCTACAAGCTCGTAGCGCGCCACCGAGTGGCGCGCTATGAGCTTGTAGGTCTGCTATTTTTGAAAAATCCAAGAGCGACTGACATAGAAACATAGCTTTTTCAGAAAACTGTCAGGATGTAGACGACATTTTTAGAATCTGATCTCAGGTCAAAATGGGTTAATGGCAACCAGCAGAAAACTGAATTCTTTATGAGTGAGTCTCTTCCTCGCCTGAAGGCCATGGAGAATAATAGCGACGTTCCGACCATGTGTTGCCATGAAGCAGTTGAGTGGCTAACGGCAACAAAGACACCATAAATCATTCAGATTATCATGGCTACAGTCAAACTGTACTGTGCACGTGGCGCTCGCCACACAAACAGACACTGTCATCGCACGCACACACACACACACACACCCACAGTCAGTCACACACACACCCACAGTCAGTCTCACACACACCCACACACACCCACAGTCAGTCACCCACACACACACACCCACCCACACACACCCACAGTCAGTCACCCACACACACACACACACACCCACAGTCAGTCACCCACACACACACACACACACACACACACACACACACCCCCCCCCCCTGGTTTTACTGATACACCACTATAAACATTCACCATTGCTATGAAAAAGCTCACAGGCTGATGAAAGTGAGTGGACTGCAGATAACTGGGCCAAACCTGAGCCAACATCGTCATGTCTACCCCCTACTACAGCGTGTCTATGGAGGAGGTGTACTGTATTGCATGCAAGGTCGAAATAAACTGCCTTTTATAACTGTATAAATCACAAGCACTACATTTATTAACATGCATATACGTAGACACACATTTGCACTATGTCATATTTATTAAAAGGTGGAGCATTTTCTGGCGACTGTGGGTAATATGAATCACTAAAAGAGCATTTCTGAACAGGCCTCAGTGATATATCCTCCTGAAAAATGGCTTTTGTGTGTGAAAAGACCCCATCTCAGAGTGGCAAAGGAAAGGATTTAACAGTCTATATTTCACACATGCTGCACTGATTAAACCTTTTAGGCCTGACATCGAAATAAAATAAAAAGTCTTCTGAAAGAATATATATATATATTCAAAGATTTGTGCCGCATTTTCACGATTTTTCAAAAATAGCAGACCTACAAGCTCGTAGCGCGCCACTCGGTGGCGCGCTATGAGCTTGTAGATCTGCTATTTTTAAATAGCTAAAGTATAACATAATGCTTAAAACACCAAAAGGGGTTCCCGCCCAAAATGGCTTAATGCTGCCCTGTAGAAGTGACATTCAGATTACAGCCAATCACACGCACAGCAACATTACAGTCACATCACAAACCCAAAAGTCAGCTGAAAAATCAATGTCCACATGGAAGAAATCCATTCAACTTGTAGATATCCCTGCTAAATATGTATTTAATGGCATTTCAGCTACCCGACAGGAAGGTGATAAGAATTGGGAGAAATTGATTCAACCCGTGAAAGCCATTTCTATAAAGCAGTATAAGGCTATACCTCTGGAACGCAGTCAGGCCGTACCGCTGAACCGTTCCATACATCGCTGCCTGCTCCACTGCTTCCAACTGCAGCAGACGAGGAAGAGGAAGTGTTATTGTGTGCGCGTGCGCGTGTTTTAGTCATGGAGTTATAGTATATATAGTTATTGTTATGTATAACTGGCTAAAACTATAGATGTATATCCACTAGGCATGGAAGGATGCACTCAACTCACGATACGATTCGTATCACGATATGAGGTTCACGATACGATTTTTCACGATATTAAATAAAAAAGAATTAAATAAATGTTTTTTTTTAATTTTATATAATTTATCTTCCCCCCTGAGATTTTTTATTTAACTACATTGCAAAAAAGTAGCATTACTTTTGAC